>NW_016803215.1:1275328-1317655 GCF_001698545.2 Rhinopithecus bieti
CCCCCCCCCCCCCCCCCGCCATTTATACACACACAAACAGGAGAACCCTTGTAGCTCCTCATGCCCTTACCAACAACAAGCATTGCTTTTTAAAAGCTTTAATCTCATAAGTGAATGATGGCATTTTGGTTTAATTTGCACTTCTTTGATTACAGGTGAGGATGACCATGCTTTTCATCTTTTTAATAGTATATTTGTCTCTCTTTTAAAGTTAATTTTAGTTTGTGTTCTAGGCCAATTTTAAAAGGAAAACAGCTCTGGTTGATTTCATGAGTTCCTTAATGTTTTGTTTCCTTTCACTGTCTTGAGCGTTGTAACTGTAAATATGAGAATTAAAATGTTTATTTTCATAAATGGAAAGGGAGAAGATGGTACCTGTTAAATGGCATTCATTCGCCAGTCTCAACCTTTAGTGATGAGAGGATCCATAATTGAAATAATACCATGTAGACCATAGCATTGCAAGAGAGGGTGCTGATGGGGTCTTATTTGTCTTTATATTCTTCAGCCCAGTGCCTGGCACTTCCAATGTAAAACAAGTGCCCTGATGAATTTACATTGGCGTAAGTGTGAAGCACCCGCACTCTGGGATGGAGAATTGCTGGATGTTTCGCTCCTGGCCTGCCTACCCCAACCCACTCCTTTCCTCAGTGGGTGGCTATTTATCTCTGCTCTTTTGGGTGGCCTCTGCATAGGTGCTAATAAGGCCAAGGTCAGAGGTTCCGTCTTCAGATGACCTATTTAGCCCTGCCTGTGTCATGGTCACAAGCTGTACTCTTTTTTCCTGGGGCAGCTGACTTCGATGACTGCTGCTCATCACAGGCAAGAATAGGCTAGAGAAAGGGGGCTGCTCCCTAAAGCTAGAAGGACTCTAAAGAACCTCTAGTTCAGCCTTCTCATTTTACTCTTTCAGGAGAAGACTGAGACCCAAAGGGTTCTCTCCTTTCCTCCTGTGCAGTGACTCAGGCTTGATTCAGCTCACAGATAAATACCATGCACCACTGAGAAACAGACACTCATCCCAACAGCAAAGCGGGAGGTAACCCAGCTCCATGCCCAATGTCAGTGGATGGTTAACAGCAACTTCCTAATTTTATAATCCCTTCCATTTGAATAGACACCATAGAGCTAATATTTAAAGAACTTTGAAAAGGTGCCATGCAATAAGATCGCTGCACAAGTGGTCTTATTCAGGTTCTTTGGAAGGACACAAATTAATCTTTGATGAAAATCCACTTGATGATGATTTGGGGAAAAGAGAATTTTGTGAGACTAGGTTGGTTAAATCAAAATCAAATGAGCTGTCATCTTCTCAAACCAACAATTATTTCCAGTTTCTATATTTCTATTAATGGAATGATCATTATCCTCGTCACTGAGGCTAAAATCCATTGTACTTCTTCTCCTGAAAATTACTCTTATTATTCCTTTTTTTTCTTATCCCCTCTGCCAGCCCCCCGTGCATGTTACAATAGAAAGGACTTGTAACTACAGGTCCCCCATCTGTTCTCGCTCTATCCACTTTAGTCCTCTGCTTTCCTGCCAGATTTCCCTTGCCCAAACCCATTTGTGGTTTGCTGTTGTCTACTCAAATTAAGTCCAAATTCTATTAATGTTGCAGATAAGAATGGCTATTTCTATATAGGACTTTTTTTTTTTCTTTAAGAATTTTTTTTTAAAGTTACTCATCTCCCACTTATTATATATGCATTTCAGTTTCATACAGCATGCTTTATGATAGCCCCATGTTATTTATGAAAAGCTCAAAACCCCAAATGATGAAAGAGGTCTGTTAAGGTCACAAGGCAATTGCATGGTGTATTCAAGAATGAATCATATTACTGAGCATTTAAACATTAACACCAGCATTGCCATCAAGACATTATAGTCAAGTGAGGCATCAACTCGTGTGTGTGTGTGTGTGCGCGCGCATGTGTGTATGTGCATTTGTGTGTGGTGTGTGAGAAGAGTCATCTAGAAGAGCCATCCTGCTCCTAGAGAATAAAGGATAATTTTCTTCCTTTTAAATACATGAATTTTAATGCCATTATGCCTTCTATCTTTCCTTATTTATGTTTATGGATTATTTGGTAAATTAGGAAACTTTTTTGATGTTAAGGAAGAAAATATAGATGGGTGAACCTAAATTAGTAGCCTGAACTTTGAAGCTAGACAGATGTAGTTCAAACCTTGGATCTAACACAAGCTGTGTAACCTTGGACTGTCAGCCTCAGTTGTCTTGTGAAAATGGAGACGTTTCTGTCTACATCAAGAAGTTTACTGGAAGCATAGAATGAATGAAAGTGTGCCAGTACAGAATCTAGCACATTACGGATGGTCATTAATAGTTGATGTTATTAGATTTCATGTGTGCTGCAATCCTGGGTTTATAGTTTAGGTTTTTCCTTGGAGTTTGTAGAGGAAGAGTTTATTGGGCTGCGGGGGAGGGAAGAATCAATTAACTACGATTGAAAGATATTCTTACTAAATATAATTACCATGCAAACACATAGCCATATTGGACCAACCTATCCAGCCCCAGGAAGAAAATGCCCCACATCTGTGTTTTGTGAGGGTTATGTCTTCTCTGCCATTCTGACAAATGGACTGTAGCACGACCAGCTGTGTGCTGCACATGCCTGTTCCTCAGTGTGTTTGGTGGCCACTTGGAGTACAGTGCAATTTGCTTTTATTTTAAAGAGCCCAGCAGAGTAAGAGATAGAAACTGAGTGTCATGAGACCTAATGCTAACTTTAACTGTGATGCTGACCCTGTGTGTGATGTTGAACCAGTGAGCCTGGGGACTTTGTTATAGGTTGCCAGGATTCTGTTACTAAGCCATTAATTTCCTTCTTTCTTTCCCTTTCTTTCCTTCCTTCCCTTCCTTCCTTCCTTCCTTCCTTCCTTCCTTCCTTCCTTCCTTCCTTCCTTCCTTCCTGACAGCATCTTGCTTTGTCACTCAAGCTGGAGTACAGTGGCATGATCTCGGCTCATGGCCACCTCCGTCTTCCGGGTTCAAGCGATTGTCCTCCTTCAGGCTCTTGAGTAACTGGGATTACCGGTGTTTGCCATCATGCCTGGCTAGTTTTTGTATTTTTAGTAGAGACAGGGTCTCACCATGTTGTCCAGGCTTGTCTCAAACTCCTGGCCTCAAGTGATTCACCCACCTAGCCTCCTAAAGTGCTGGGATTACAGGCATGAACCACTGTGCCCAGCCTCATTTCTTTACCCTTGGGATAATTCTACTCATAATCTATTTTAAATGCCAGTTCCCCTTCTCATACACATACACATGCTCTTTGCCTAATGAACTCCTAACCATTCTTCAAAACCTAGCTCAAACAGTTCTGTCTCTCATTTGTGCATTTTCTCAACAAGTATTTATTGAGTGCATACTGTGTGCAAGTTGCTGGGGATAAAGCGTCAAACAAACCAAAGACCCTGCCCTAAAGCCTGACTCTGTGTTCCTGAAGCCCTTTGCTTGTGATGGGATCTCATTCCTCTATAATCCCTCACATGGTGGAACTTGCTCTGTTGAGTCGAAGAACAAACTCTTGCTTCTCTGGTCCTTCCTTGTCTGTTGAAGCAAATGACCCAAGTTGTACAACTCCCCGAAAGACATGCAGTAGGAGTGTTAGGAGTGGCAGAGTTGCTATGGAGATTTTTCTACTAGTACAGTAGCTGCCAGAGCTTGTCAGCTTCCATAAAATGTAAGGACATAATGGAAAATTATCAACTTCCAAAGTTTGATACTCTCCATGCTGACAGACGAGACTTTCCCTACTGTAATCTAGCAGGTGATGAAGAGTGAGGACAGGCACAGCAGAATTGTGCAACGGACCCAAGTAAGAGCTCCCAGTGACAGGAAGCACATGCTGCAGGCACCTTCCTTTCACCTGCACATGGACCAGCAGGCGTTTCCTGGCCATTGTTCGCCATGGCTGCAGCAACTCTATTTCCGTCCACCAGCAAAGTGGGGCTGGAGCTGGCTGAGCTTTCTGGTGGGGCTGGCTTTTGTGGCTTTTGTGTGCCTCTCACCCAGGCCAGCATTACCATCAGCCCTCGTGGAAGCAGTGGTGGGTGGATCCGGCTGACCAATCTGCCTTACGCCTTATCATCAAAGGGAAGACTTAGGAAGAAAGATGTTCTCATGTAGGAGTAAGCAGGGCGGCTCTACCTCTTTTGCTCTCAGGTAGCTTTCTGCCCATTTTTATTCTTTGTGGGTCCTGTCATTTTGTGCAGCTTACACTGGAGGAAGTTGCTGCTGTTGATTCAGGTACTATAGCAGGATTTGGGTGTGGACATCCTTGGCTGAGAGATGCAAAAACTTTTCCCCAAGATCTACTAGAAAGAAATTTGATTCATAAAAGTTTAATAAGGAGGCCGGGTGTGGTGGCTCATGCCTGTAATCCCAACACTTTGGAAGGCAGAGGTGGGTGGATTACCTGAGTTCAGGAGTTCGAGACCAGCCTGGCCAACAGGGTGAAACCCTGTCTCTATGAAAAATACAAAAAATTAGCCAGGCGTGGTGGCGCATGCCTGTATTCTCAGCAACTCGAGAGGCTGAGGCAGGAGAATTGCTTGAACCCAGGAGACGGAGGTTGCAGGGTGTCGAGATCATGCCACTGCACTCCAGCCTGGGCAACAAGAGTGAAACTCTATCTCAAAAAAAAAAAAAGAAAAACTTTCATAAGGAAAAGAGAACTTTGGTATTGTGTAGTGAGTTGGGTGTGTATGATTGATCAGTGTGTTGTTTGTTTTCTCATCATGAACCCAAAGAGTTAAAATCTATTTTTGGTTGCTAGTTAACTGCCGTGGAGGGGCTGCCCTGGCAGTTGCTGCTTCAGTCGCTTCCGCTGAAGCATATCATGACTGTGTTGATTAAAGATCTCACTCTCTCGTACAGCAAAGGTATGTCTACAGGATGAAAGCAGGGGCATGTCCTAAGATTAAGCTGAATATTGGTAGTTTCTCTTTTTAGAAACATGAAGGAGTCATTGCAGCTCCCAGATCTGTATTTTTTTTTGTCCACACTCTTTCCGCCTGCTCTTTGTAGGTGAGTGGGACAAGGGGAAGGTGGACAGTGTTGATGTCACTGCTTAAGCGCCATGCCACATGCTCTTCTACCAGAGGCAGCCATCAAAGGGTGAGGTCCTCAGGGTTCCACCACATCCTCTAGAGCCAGAGCCACACCCACTTTCTACGTGAATAGAATGGAGAGCAATTTCAGGCAGAGCCATCCCTGTGTCTCCTCTTTCTGTGCAGGTTCTGTGTTGTGTCCATCGCTGTGGCCTGGTTTGGTGGGGGGACCACGGGAGAAGGAGGTGTAAGACTGACCCCCAGGGAGACCTGGTCACAAATAGAGCTCTCTGTTGTTCTGCAGTGCTGGGTCCTGCCACCACCATGGTTCCAGCGGTTGAGCTTTGCTGAAGCCTGGGCATCATGTACAGTGTAGAAGACCTCCTGATCTCTCATGGATACAAACTGTCCAGAGACCTCCCAGCACCGCGTGAGGATAACCCCAAGGGGCGCCAGGCAGCGAGGACTGGGACACGAGCAGGCCAGGGCCTGCAGAATGGGCATGAGGATGGCCCTGCGGCCCTCGCACCTCGTAAGACGTCCGCGGGGAAAGGACACATGAGTGACTCCGAAAGCCGCCGCAGCACACCGAGAGGCCCTGGGGAGCCCCAGAGCACTTCTGCTTCCAGAACCTCAGAGGCGGGGTAAGTTTCACTGTGAACCCACCATTCTCTTTTGACTCAGGAGTTAGCAGTGGGTGATGTGTAGGCAAACTCTTTCAACTCTGTATTTGGCCGGGGCCAATGAGGGATAAATGGTATTAGACACAAGAACACTTTTTGTTTTGTTTTGTTTTGTTTTTGAGACCAAGTCTTGCTCTGTTGCCCAGGTTGGAGTGCAGTGGCACAATCTCGGCTCACTGCAACCACCTCCAGGGTTCAAGTGATTCTCCTGCCTCAGCCTTCTGAGTAGCTGGGATTATAGGCATGTGCCACCATGCCTGGCTAATTTTTGTATTAGTAGAGACAGGGTTTCACCATGTTAGTCAGGCTGGTCTCGAACTCCTGACCTCGTGATCTGCCCGCCTTGGCCTCCCAAAGTGCTGGGATTAGTGAGCCACTGTGCCTGGCCACTTCTTTTTTTTTTTTTTAGAGACAAGGTCTCACTGTGTTGCCCAGGCTGGAGTGCAGTGGTGCAGTCATAACTCACTGTAGCCTTGGCCTCCTGGGTTCAAGTGATTCTCCCACCTCAGCCTCTCGAATAGCTGGGCCAGGTACACACAACCACACCTGGCTAATTTTTATTTTTTGTAGAGACACAGTCTCACTGTGTTGCCCAGGCTGATCTCTAACTCCTGGCCTCATGCAATCCTCCCACCTCAGTCTCCCAGAGCACTGGGATTAGAGGCATGAGCCACCACGCCCAGCCCAAGATCACTTGTTTCCACTGAGATATTCAAGGTGTTCCAGCAGTACTTAGCACAGGGCTTTGCCATAATAGGCCTTCAATAAATAGCAGTGAGTAAACACGTTCTATCATGCTAAATGCCATGTGTTAGGACTCTGCTTCTTGGTTCCCTTGTAATCTCTTCATCTTGCCTCAGTTAGGAGTCATTTTAGAACTTTATAAAAGCTAGTTCACAACCACGCACCCATTCACAGTATATTTGGCTTTCTTATTGATAGAATTCAATATTTTGCAGGTTACAGGGAGTTGAAAAGGGGTCTGTATTCCCCTCAGTTTGTAAGACAAAACCTTTCTTCTGATATATTCATATCATTCCATTGGCTTCTGACCTATCTTTTCCTTGCACACACACTGGCCCTAATGTGGGATCCCATCTGAATACAGCTGCATCTGTGGGTGTTTCCTTACAACAAAAAGAGAGGGCGGGTTGGCTAGGGGAACAGGATGGTTAGAAAAAGAAGAATTTCGGCAGCTTGCCACAGAGCCAGGCTGGGAGAGGAGCCCTGAAGCCCTCTCCCAGGCAGTTTCCACCTGGAGGAAACCTTTGTCATCCCTTCCTAACACTGCATTTGCCTTTAGTGCTGCACTGGGACCAGGCACAGACTGGGGAGGAAGAGCTGTGAGTCTACAGAGTGTGTTATGTAACTGCATGTCAGCAGTTAGATATGGACGAAGGACAGAGACAGAATCAAGGACCTTCCTTTAAGAGAAACAAACACACAAAATGGGCAAGTCTGATGGGAATGAACTCGCCTCCCATGGTTAGAGGTCACCCTTGCGGAGAAAGGACCTTCCTTGTTGGTTGACAGTTTTCAGGCAAAAATCGGAAGGATTTTGTTTTTAGAGTCAGAGCACTTAACACATTATTGGAGAAAAGCAAAGGTGAGAGCCCTCGTTTTTTGCCCAGCGTAGTGAAAGCAGGTTTAAGTTGCCGAGTCAGATTGCTTCTCCAGCGAGGGGCCAGAGGAGTTAGCACTGATGGAGCCAGGCTCAGGGGGAAAAGTCACGATGAAGAAGGGGCTGGAAGCTGTTTCTGTTTCACCTTGTGCTTCAGAACTCACACTTCAGTCAACTACTGTCAAGGCCTTCACTTTCTTGACCCCCATTTTCCAGCACGGAGCTGGAAGAGGGAGCTTATGGTGAGATGGCTGAGGGTTCACATAACCTTAATGACTACCACACAAACTGGTGCTTTTTTTTTTTTTTTGTTTTTTTTTTTCATTTAGTTTTGTGCTGAGTATATCTGTATCTTCCAACCTGGATTTCAAGGTACTGAGACGGTACCTTGTCTCCTATTTCTTTTGTTTCTTGTACAGAGTCCTACAGTACTGGGCATATATGGTTATTTAATACATGCTCATGAGTTCAATTTATTCTTTCCCCCATTGTAGCAACTGCTGAAAAGCAGAACGGTTGGTTTCTAATGAAGTAAAGACAGGGCTGTGGAATCCCTGCAGATGGACCATGTAGGTTATGTGGGGTCTCCCTCAAATTTGAGGGGCTGGATCAGAGTTGAGCCCCACGGTGGGAGGCAGGAGAACCCCTTTAGAGTTCTGTGTGGGCAGTGTGGCTGCCAACCTCATCCACAACTCGCTCAGGACTTTCTAGCCCCTTGTGTGGTAGCAGGTTCCTGAGGACTATGGTATAATCAGATCTGCAAGCTGCCTTCCTTTCCATCCTGAGTGAAGGGCTCAGATAAGTGGCTTTGTGTAGCCCTGGGATGTTTTCATACAGATGACAGGGTTCTCGACAGATCTGGCCTCTTGTCCATGTTGCTGAGATTGGCCGATTCACTTAGGTGATGTAGAATAGCTTTTGGATTGAAGGTTGGTCCTAGGGTAGAAACAGCAAATGCATACATGTTTGCAAACATCCCTCCCAGTGCCCCAAGCCTCAGAGACTGGCTGCAAGGTTCCCTGGGTTGAAATGACTTTATTTTTTAGGTGCCCAATAGAGAACTGAATATTGGAGGGAAACAGAAAGGTAGGTATGAAGGAGAATTGTTTTTCCCCATCAGAAACAAAGTGCTTTGGGAAGAAGTAAACAGGTGTCAATAGTAAACCGCTTAAATTAAAAACATAATAAGAGAAGCCAATATACTACTATGGCTTTTGTGAATTCCGAATCTGATGGATAAATGGTGCTGTCAGATCCCAGTCTTTGGTTACTCAAAGCGCAGCTGTGGTCTTGCTGCCTCCTCCATCCCACACAGTGACCTCTGCTGGGCTGGTCTCCCGGTCTAGGGGGTGCCTGGAGCCCAGGAGAGCCCTGTCCAACTTGAAGCCATCAGTATGGTTGGGAAGGGCCACGAAGGTTCCTCTTCTGCAGTTTCTTGGTTGAGGGCTGCCTTAAAGTGTGTCCCCACACTTGGGGCCAGTCCTCAGCACCCCACTGATGTCCTGGGAAAGATGGAGGTCAAGGTCGTTTGGAAGGCCACAGGGACTGATTGAAAATTCGTTTTATTCGGACAGGATAGTGGCGACCTAGGCATGTTGGCAATGTTATTGTCTTATAACTGAAGAACATTGCATTCATCCAATGTGTGCTGCTGTTAACAGGCCAGGTAATTTATGATGAATGGAAATTTATCAGTTCACTGTTCTAGAGGCTGGAAAGTCCAAGGTCAAGGTGCTGGTATCTCATGAGGACCTTCTTGCTGTGTCATCTCATGGTGGAAGGTGAGAGTGTGAGAGTGAGATCAAACAAGAGAGGGCTGAACTCATCCTTTTATAAGGGCACCAGTCCCACCCAGGAGGGTGGAACTCTCATGACCTCATCTCCTCTTAAAGGCCCCGCCTCTTAATACTGTTACAATAGCAATTAAATTTCAACAGGAGTTTTAGAGGGAATAAACATTTAAACCATAGCAAACACAAAGTCCAGAGGATGTCTGGCCACTCAGTGCAGCGGTAGAGGGAGCCCAGCTTGGGCCACAACTCCCCCACCCACCCCGGGCTGCCAGAGGCCTTGGGGCTGCCACCCTGCAGCAGCGCTGGGCCTGGCTGAGCTCTCTCCAGGTGAGGCCTGTTTTCGTTTGAAAGGAGCATTTGATTCTGTGAGCTCCTGGGGTTACCATTACTGGATGGTCTTTTCTCAGTCCCTTGTCCTCCACCCTCTCCCTGGCATGCATGGACGTGTGACAGCTCCCAGAGCCCAGCTGTGTCCCTTTCCTGTCTGGAGAGGCCTATAAAGACTGCATCCTGACCTGTCTACATGAGATAATGCACATAACACTGCTCTTCTGTGGATGTTGTAAAGGGAGCATACATGGAAGGCAGGATTATCCATCATCTGGAGCTTAGCTGGAATATCAGCATTGTCTAGTAAGAATGGTCAGGACTGTTCCTTACCCTCTAATGATTAGTATTAGTTTAGAACAGAGTTTCTGATTTAAGGACCAGCTCTATCTAGTAAAACTTTTTTTTGTCTTTTTCCCTTTCTACTCAAGGGACATCTAGTAAAACTTAAAAAAAGAAAAAAAAAAACCACAAATATGAAGCTTTGATGAGCTTTTCGAGCATTCAGGATACTTGTTTCCTAATGTGCTGTGGGCGCTGTTGCTTTGAGCTTTCACTATTAGCAGATCAAGTAGTATTGAGCATCTAGGACAGGAGAAGAATGACAATTCTGTTGTGAAGAAAGGCAAAGGAGCATGTGAACTTGCTAAAAATCTCTTAGGTGTAAGTAGTGGAGAAGGACCAAGAGTTGGTTCTCCTTGTACATAGTTTATCTAAATTGATGAGTAGACAGTAATTGTTTTTGGAAGCTACATGTTAATGTGTTGGGCCATTGTTCGTATGACTGGTAATTTTACCAGCGTTTAAAGCACAGCAGATGGATTGTGAAGCCTGACTGTGGGACTCCTGGCTCAGGGGCCTTCCTTGCCCCTGGGCTGAAGACTTCCTAGCAGTAGAGTTTCCCTCCTTGGTAGATCCTTTGGGAGGTAGGAAGTGGAACCTACCTGAAAGGAAAGGGAGGGGTTGTTGTAAGGATTCGTGGAGAGATTCAGGACCATTCATAGGAAATGGAGAAAGACTGGCTGGCCTCATTATACGTGGAATGAGAAGGCGTCCCCCTGGACTGTGGGTTGTTCCCCTGGGGACTCATTCATCTCTGTCCCCCATTGCCACCCATCTCTGCGTCTCCAGGTACTTGTTTATGCTCCTCTTCCCTTCCCTGACAGCTTCTGCTTCCCCCTACCTCTGGCTGGCAGACTTAGACTCCACCCTTGCTCCTCTTGATGGCTTAGCTTCAGAACCCACTGCTGACAACTACCCACATCCCTTAGTTGAAACTTTTGAAAAAATTGAGTTTTGGACAGCCAGTGGATGCTTGAGTCTGGGTTAGGGTGTCTGCCCCCTCAGATCAGAGGGGAGGGGCTGGACAAGGGAGTGGGAGGTTGGATGGGGAGGAGGGAATGACCAGGCATGGATGCCTGAGCTTTCCCCGCTGCAGGGGCTGCGGGTGAGGACAGTTTCCAGGCCACAGAGACTGCCTGTGTACCCCAAAACATGTTCTCTTCACAGACCATTTGACAAGTAACACTAAAGACTTGGCATTTCCCCCTTTTTAAGTCATTGACTCCACGGAGAGCTCATCTAGATGCTAGCCCACTCCTAAATGGTCTCAGTTAACAGAGTATAGTGATGAAACTGGCTGTAGGCTTTGCATGAAAGTCGCTTACGTGGTCCAGGAAAAGACCCACAGGCCATGTCCAAAGCTTGCCTGCTGACACACACACACACACACACAGATTAAGAGGAAGTGGGCAAAGAGGAAAAACTGTGTTATCTGCACATGGAGGAAACTGCATGCTTAAAATACAAGTAGCCAAAACTAAATAATACTTAACGATCATTAAAATATGTAAAAGGCTGTTATCAGGCACTCAGGGTTTCCTTAATGTGTTTCCTTTGAAATATTATAATCAGAGGAAGCTGTAAAATACTCTTAACATAGCAGAGGTTTGAAGCTGAAAGTTATACCATAATTGGCTCTTCTCTGCATAGCCCCAGGAATTCGGGTAAGATTTTTTTGTTAGTTACCCATGAGAATAACTTGTAATTATCTCCTGTCATCAGCGGCAGTCGTAACTAATGAGAGACTTAGCAACCTAGGGAGAGTCTCTGATGTGGTGGTCTGGGGCCCTCATCTTGGGAGGTTTCTATTTGATCAGTAAACATCCATTCTAGATAGTGCTACTGGATATGGTAAACAGTTCATTTTCAGGGTCTTTTAAAGCTTCTCTTAAATCATATCCTGCTTATAAGGGTTTTCCAAAAACAGAGAATGCTTCAAGTTTAACATCTGTTTCTATGTTCCTCTTTCTTTTACACACTTATAAATCCACAAACACGATTTGCCTTTTCACCGCTTGTTTCCCATCCTAAGCATTAGCCATTGGTATTTTGACCTTGTTATGGGGCAAAGCCTGTTTTTTCTTGAGGGCTTGCATGCTCATGAACACCAGGAAGAGGCAGGCCGCCTCTTCCCCTACTGTCTTCTGTATGCCCTTCTCCTTGGTCTCACTCGTAAGTGTGAAAACTTCCAGAAGGGCCTGGAAACTGGTCCTCTCTCCCACATGCGCCCCATGTGGCTTTTACCAGCACCAGTTTCCCCACTAAAAAGCAGGTTGTGTCCCTTGAACGTGAGGCTTCTGGAAGTGCAGTGGTGTGGAGGCGCAGGCTTCTGGAATGACAAGGAAGATCCAGCGGCAGCACCACCGAGGGTCTCATGCGTCTTGGTGGTTATGCCATCCCCAAGAGGACAGTTGTTCATGTGGAATTCTGCCTTCAGCTAGAGAACTGGATGAGTCCAAGAGCTAGGAAATGCCCCACGGAGAGACACTGAGAGTGGGAATGTGAGACGGGGTCCAAAAGAGACCCGAGTGGGTCTTCCAGTCCAGCCCCTTTGCCTCAAAGATGACTGTGCCTCTGCATTCTCGATAAAGGACAGGGTGTGGACTGGGGGTGTCACTGGCGGGCCACTGTGCACCAGCTCTGGGCCTAGGGGCCTTTAGGCAGCCTCCCTAGGGTGTCATCACCAGAGACCCAGCTGCAGGGTCCTTCAGGCTCTCAGGAACCCACGCATAGTGACTGCCTTTTCTGCCTCTCATAGCCCTCATCTTGCCTTCTGAAGAACCGTGGGTCAGAGGCACCGTAAATACTCCATAAATATTTGTTGAATAAACGAATAAATAAATGAAAGCGAGAGTGGTGCTAGAAAAAGGCAAAGGAGAAACGAGGCTGGTCTTTCTCTGTGTCAGTGATGGCATTGTGGGGTTCACACTGGTGTACGTGGTAAAAATCTGACACGCCCTTATTAAAGAGAAAATATGAAAATACTGAAATAATCTGCCTTACCTATTAGATATGCATGAGAGAGAATGGATTAGAGCTTCTCTTCCTGCCTTGTTTTAATACATGAAATACTGGTTTGTTCTACATCCATATTGTGGAAATGGGTGTAGCTTCTTCGTCAGAGACCAGCCATCCCAAGGAGGAGCAGCGTCTCGTGATGACAGTCGGCTCTGTCACTCTTTCCTGGCATTGTGAAGGCCTGTTGATTACCACTTAGACAAAGACAATGCCGATCTGAAATAATCATCACCTTCAGACAGACACTTGGTTCTTCACCCTTTCCTGTGTGCCACCCGCACCCCCTTCCCCAGGAGATCAAGCAAACAGAGCTTCAAGATAACCTGCTCCATTGAGAATGTATTTTAATTGAGTTAATACTAAATGAAACAGGGCTTCTTACGTGTCAGGCACTGTGCTAAACACTCTGAATGTATCATCTCATTTAATTCCTCCCAGAATACAAAAAGGAAGGCTTAGTCCTTCCCTGCAGTACAGATGAGACATCAGAGGCAGGGGCAGTTAAGGACGCTGCCGACAGCGTTCTGCTGGACAGCCGTGGTATTGGCCTTTAAACCCACACTGCCCCTCCAGTGCCCAGGGCAGCTGCTCACACTCTCCTGGCAATGTTCCAACACTGCTCCCTGATGGTGTGGTGAGAAGCCAGAAACCACCCGTCTGCAGGTACCCTAAGCCTGGACTATTCCATTGACCCCGGGCAGCTGTCTTTGGGTGTCAACTGCAGGTTCATCGGGCTCCCCAAGGCTGGGCCACAGACATTGTCTTCTCAGCCTACTTTTCTCCATCTGTACCTTTTCTTCCTCAAGTTAGGGAATCCACAAGAAAGTGATGAATAACACTTTGAAGGTATTATCTCATTTCATCCCTCCCAGAAAACTCAAAAGGAAGGCCTCTGTCCTTGCAGTACAGATGAGGCATCAGAAGCCGAGGCCGGTCCGGCTACCCAGCCATCAGGTGGGAAGGGCCTCACATTGTGGGAGGGAACAGTGTCTGTGCTGCGTGCAGTCACCAGGACTTCTCCTAGTCACTCGGGTGGGGAACCATATCTCTAGTGCTTCCTGTCCCTGCCTGTGAAGACACCCTCAGGGGTGGCTTCCAGTAGGCCCTGGGATGCTCCCAGGGTGATCATTGATGTGGAGGGACAGGGTCCTCTATCAGTGGGACCCTAGCGTGGGAGGAGTGTCAGCGTATGGCCCTGTAGGGAGTCTGCCGCTGACTAAGGGCCACCCAGTGTGGTTCTTGCCTTTACATTGATTAGAAGGCATCCGTGTGTCCTTGCCATGTTAATCAGTAAAAGGAGTGGGCTCATTTGAATAGCTGGTGTGAGTCAGAGGTTAGGGGTTTGTGACCCAGCTTTTTTCCCTCAGAAGTGCAGTTGCAGGAAGGATGTTGTTCAGAGATGCCCCGACTCACAGTGAGAGGTTCTAGCACCTTCATCAGGGACATGTTACTGCACACAGCTGGCGGCTGCCCCAGGAACCCTCACCAGCTCCACCTACCTTTTCTCCAGGGTATTGTTTTCCTTCTTCCACGTGGACCTATGCCCTTCTTTCTTCATTTGCATCCCTTTGCTCCATCCTGCTTCTCTCTTCTCTCTTTTCTTCTCTCTTTCTCTTTTCTTTTCTTTTTTTTTTTTTTTTTTTTTTTTTGAGACAGGGTCTCTCTCTGTCACCCAGGCTAGAGTGCAGTGGTGCCATCTCAGTTCACTGTAGCCTTGACCTCCCAGGCTCAAGCAATCCTCCCGCCTCATCTTGAGTAGCTAGGACTACAGGCACTCACCATCACATCTAGCTAATTTTTCTTTTTAAATTTTTTTGTTGAGATGGGGTCTCCTTATGTTTCCCAGGCTGGTCTCTAACTCCTGGGCTCAAGCGATGCTCCTACCTCAGCCCCTCAAAGTGCTGGGATTACAGGCGTGAACCTCCATGCCTGGTCTCTCTTTGTCTTCTCTACCTGTAGGTTGGTCAGTGGTCCACATCAACGAGGCACCCCCTTCCACGAGCGATCTCCCAGACCCTGATTTTGTTACGTGCATTAAAAAGATATACTACTAGAATTACCATGACAGTTTCCAAGCTGGCTCCATCCTTCACATCAGCACCCGCTGTGAATTTACTCATTTATGAAAAGGAAGCAACAACCCAAACCCCAGTCCCAGGGGCGGGGCCCGTGGACCGTGGTCTCCGACTTACCTTGCGTGTATAAAAGTTCTTTACTAGACCTTGCAAAATCAAAAGTCTGCTGAAGCCCTAACCCAAAGATGATTCCGAAACCTGCTGGCAACCACAGAAGAGCAATTTGTGTCCATTTCTAGCCATCAGAGTTTAAAAAATATTATGGTCTTGTGGCTGACCAGGTTGGCACTGTAGTGGCGATGGCTTCCAACTTCTTTTTTTTTTTCTTTTTTTTAATTTTTCCATTCTGAGCTCATATTTGTGGAAGCCAGACCCAAGCACAGGAGTTCAAAGCCCATGCAGTGGAGGAACTGTGACTTCAAGGGCTTCCATCCAGGTCGATATCAGTGGGTGCCTTTCCAAAATGCCTCCTACTTAATTTCCTCTGTGCACGTTGATAACTCAAGTGCCTTTGAATTGCTTTCCTGTGCCCCTTCTTCAAATGTCCAAATTTAGCATCACTTCTAAGTCCTCAAATTTATCATGCTTCCTCTTCCAGACCCATTATTTGTGTATGTTTTTTTTTTTTTTTTTTTAAATAAAAAAACTGTAACCTCCGGAAATAGTCTGCCAGGTACTTTATGTTTTAACTGAATCTGCACTGTCTGTCATCTAGAGTCATTCATTGTGACATCATAAAAAGCAGGCCTGACAATGCATTAGCAGTCCGACTCGGCATTTGTGGATTTTCTGGTTACAATTCTGCCAGTGCAACCTACAATTCTTGTTCAAATTGAATTTTGCTGAAGACTGATATTTATCCATTATATTTTCAGAGCAGTTTTCTCTTTTCTGACTGACCTTTAATTTTATGCTAACCTCTATACTTCAGTCTTCATCTTCTCTGGACCCCAGATTTCCCCTTTCCAAAATTAGCCCATTCGTTACCCTGTGTCAGAGGGACGTTTGCGCAGGGTGGTACTGAATAGACCAAGGCATGCCGAAAAATGAAATTGCAGGCTTGCAGACCCAGACAGCTTTCAGAGCAAATTCTGGAATGGAACATGGCTGAGGCCATTGCAGAAGCATGTTAGGCACCTGACACTGGGGTTGGTGAATATGAGTCACTCTAAAGAGATGCCCAAAGCCCCTTCTGCCAACCAGAAGAGAACGCTGCTCCTGGCTCTTTCAGTGAGACCTACAGCCTTGGTGCTCGGTTTCTGCATCTAGATACCAATGGCTAGATACAGATGCCCGTGGAAGGGGAGTGGCTTTTGAAGGAACAGGCTAGGCCAACATGCCATGACCATCCACTGGTCCAGAACATGACACTAGGGTTGGAAAGCAATGGAAAGCAGTAGGCATCTGCTAGACTGCAGATTTGGGAACCAGGAAGGGATCGTTGGATAAAGGCATGGCTTTAGTGGGGCCTCCCCAGCCCCACCCCAATGACCACAGCAAAGCACAGCTGACTGGACTTTGAGGGCCCCCATGGGAGGACAAGGCTCAGGATTTTGTTCATGCAGGAGGGAAGGGTAACTGTCTGTCTCACTTCCCACAGAACCCCCAGTTCATCAGGCGGGCAGCAAGCCTCTAGCTGATTTTTTAAGTTAATCCACACATCTATCCCGTGCTGCTGGGTATCAGGCCCAGTGCCAGGCTGTAGCTGCCCCAGTGATAACAAGTCAGTGTGGCTCATGAGGACCTTGGAGGCCCCTGAGAAGATGGAGAATGTAAGCCAATGGTTACAGGCATTCCAAATGTTGCTATTTTTTTCTTTTCTTTTTTTTTGTTTGAGACGGAGTCTTGCTCTCTACTGCCCAGGCTGGAGTGCAGTGGCACGATCTCGGCTCACTGCAACCTCTACCTCCTGGGTTCAAGCCATTCTTCTGCCTCAGTCTCCCAAGTAGCTGAGAGTACAGGCGCCTGCTACCGCGCCCGGCTAATTTTTTGTATTTTTAGTAGAGACAGGGTTTCATTCACGATGTTGGTCAGGCTGCTCTCGAACTGCTGACCTCAGGTGATCCGCCCGCATCAACCTCCCAGAGTGCTGGGATTACAGGTGTGAGCCACTGTGCCTGGTGCAAATGTTGCTATTCTAAGGAGACTTTCACTTTTTAAAAGAAGGGTATCATTTTCCATTGTGGTTGAGAAGGAGTTGTGTGAACGAACAGAACTGTCTCCTAATTTTTCTCATAATTAGCTGCTGCATATGCAGTGAGTAGATTTGCTCATTTTCCGTTAAACATGTTGTTTTCCACATGCTCATATTTCAGGTATTTCCCAAGCAGTTGCTAGCGGTTGTTTCGTTGGCCTCATCTCTCCTGAGATGAGAGATGGGGCTGTTGGCAAGAGTAACTTCTGTTTCACCTCCGTCCTGTTCGCTCGGGAATTCTGTGTAAAGACCCTGCCTGTCCCATTGAACTCGTGGACACAATTTGTCTGGGCGATCACATTCCACTTTGCTTTCCTTATCTTTTTCCCACCCTGTGTTAATGTGTTCAGCATGTTTTCTTAAAAGTGCCATTGTTAATGTCTTTTAAAATGTAAGATAATTAGTTTCATTTTCTAAAAGAAAATTTGATCTCATTTCCTTAAACATATCAGAAAATATATTTTTGGCTTTGAAACCATATGCAGCAGTGCACATTTTAACTGGTAATGGGCATCTTATAGCAAAGCTACTACAAGAGCCATTCTTGCTAACTTGTCTGAAGGAGAAATCTACCAGAGCAATTCCCATGGTGAGTGCGCTTGCACCTGTCAGAGCCTGGCCCTTGCTAGGTACAAAATAGATGTTTATTAATTAAATGGTTTATAGTTTTCTATGATATGTGGACTGCGTTGTAAAGTGGATGATTTAAAATTTCCCAGATGACCTGGGTTTTTATTAAATTGGAATTTTGGCACCTTGTGCAAACAGAAGGAAGTTTAACCCAAAATTCTTAGTTATTTTGGTTTGTTATATATGGCAGTTTTGACAAAGTTAAAGTGATAATGTAACATTTTTGGGTGGAGAAGAAAACCAACCACGCTCCCTCTGTAGGAAGTGACGAGCTGTTTGTATTCTTGTCCTATTTCTGTCATTTTTTATCTGTCTTCTGATTATGCTTGTGGCATGTACTTGCACAAGTAGCACCTTAGGATTTTAGCCCCTTCTCTAAGCACACTGTGAAACCCGAATATCAATTGAGAAAATGCATCAAAGCCATACGGTATGGTTTCCTCCCTAAAGTCAGGCAGTCTAGGAAAGCGTTCACAGGACTGTCAGGAATGAGAATGGTGCTTAATACAAGCCCACTCACCATCAGCCTAAGAGCAGAGGTAAGAGGGTAGATTGTTTCTGGTGCAAAGCACCAACCACATACTTCCTAATGATTTCTTTTAGCCTTTCACAGTGGGGTGTAACAATTGTAATGCCTTCTTACATTGTAGTTTTTAAGTCTTGACCTTGGATTTTCTATAGAGTCTGAGAGCCTAGAGACAGTAGGTGCTGAAGACTTTTCAGTGGTTCATGTTCTACAGCATTTCACAGGCTACTGATGGGCGGTCACACGGGAGTCCCCAAGGGCGGACTCTGCAGCTTCTGGAGCTGCAAGCCTGGCTCAGCTAAAGTGGGGAGAGAGGGAGGAAAGGGATGTGGAGGGGGGCCAGTGGTGATGGCTTTCAAAATGAATAATCTGCATAGAACCTGACCAGGAAGCCCCCTTCTCAGCACTCAAAACTCAAATGCTCAAAACATAATTTCAGTGCCAACAAAAGAAAATGATCTCCTACTACTGTGCCTGGTGTTAAGACAGCTTATACCACGTACAGGTTGTTAACACAGAAGCATTGAGGCTGTTCAGTGGCAAATGCCTTACCTCAGATTGATTTTGGATATTTTCTGGTTTGCCAGCCCATAATTAAGCTTTGCTGTAAGTGGCTGCCTAACAAGTTATCAGGGGGTAGAAGCAGATACAGAATTATTATTATTATTATTATTATTATTATTATTATTGAGGTTCAGTCTTGCTCTGTCGCCTAGGCTAGAGTGCAGTGGCATGGTCTCAGCTCACTGCAACCTCCGCCTCCCAGGTTCAAGCGATTTTCCCACCTCAGCCTCCCGGGTAGCTGGTAGCTAGGATTACAGGCACCCACCACCACACCCGGCTGATTTTTATATTTTTAGTAGAGACGGGGTTTCACTGTGTTGGCCAGGCTGGTCTCGAACTTCTGACCTCAGGTGATCCACCCACCTCAGCCTCCCAGAGTGCTGGGATTACAGGCATGAGCCACTGCACCCGGCCTTGGATAGAGTTTGAGGGTCTGTCTTTACCTTTTAAGGCAAAGAGGTAATTCCAAAATAAGAATAGTAGCAACAAAATAGAAGTTTTACCAGGGCTCCTGCCCACAGCCTTCTGCTTCTGTGATTGGAAGGGCTCTCCTGCAGCCCAGTCCCCAGCAGGGACTCTTCCCAGGCTTCATGCACTGTTGCTGCATAGAACTGGTGGCCTTGCACCTCCCGGTTTCATGTTGTGTTCGCTCGCTGTGCCACCAGCTGAAAAGCAGACTGTGTTGCCGGAATCATTTGAAACCACAAAATGTATAATAACACCTAAGCACATGGGGAAAAAGAAATTGACCTCACTAGTAATCAAAGAAATGCAAATTAAAGTAGTGAGAAGTTATGGGGAAAAATAGCTGTAATAACTGGGGATGAAAAGGTTCAACAAGACCGGCTGTCCTCTGCACGACAGGAGGGCCTATAAATTGGGTAGTTTATCTAAGGTCATTTTGACAATATGTGTCACACAACACCCCATGATCTACTCACTTCTTTTCTAAGGACTTACTCTAAATGATCTGAGATCTGCATCCCGTGTTTGTGAACAATGGTGTGTCTCAAAGTGTTTTAGAATAGAATCCGTATCAATGTCCAACATTGGTGAAGGGTTAAGTAACTCCCGTGTGTGTGAGGGAATACAACTCATCCACGAACATTAAGCACCTGAGGGGGTTTGCATGACACTAGAAGAAGTGAAACGTGGGGTTAATTGAGCACTTTAGGTTCCCATTTCTTGGCTTAGAACTCTTTCCCAAATCCTTGCAAGCTGTGCAACTTGGGGAAATCATTTAACCTACCTGTGCCTCAGTTTTCTTATCTGTAAAAGTGGGGAATAGTGGTAATTATAACGTTGAAATGAAATAATTTACTTGGCATGCTTAGCACCATGCATGGTACAGCATGAGTGCCCAGTAAATGTTAGTACTAAGCAAGTTACTGAACACTTGTGCCTCAGTTTCCTCCTCTGTAAAATGGTAATGACTGTAGCTCCTACCTCAGAAGGATGTTGGTGAAGCTTAAATGAGTAGGCAGAAAGCATGTGGCATGTACCTAGCACACAGCAACCACTGTGTAAGTGGCTTCTGTTGTTTGTGCTACAAGTGTCAGGAAATGTTGAAATGTTCACATAATGCCAGATACCTAGTAGAATACTCAGGCTGTTCAAAAATTCACATCCTCATACACACAGGCGAGAAGATACGTATCAAAGTAACCATGTCTGAGTAGAAAGAATATAAGCAATTTTTGTTTTTTGTACTTTTTTATATTCTTCCAACATTCATTTTCAACAATGAATCCATTACTGTAATAATTTAAAAAGCAAACAGCTATCTCAGACTTGAAACATTTTTCAGTGTCAGCCCAGCCCATGGTTAATCGAAACTATTGAGTCCCCTGAACTTCCTTCCAGTTAATGGTTTTTGCCTATTATATGGCCCTAATCTCTGATCATTCATGGGTAGTAGCTTAATATTTCTGCACATTATGTTCTTCAGATACTTTCCTTTGGTTGCATTAGAACTGTGATTCTGAACTCTCCAGGCATGCTGGAGTCAGTTGGGAGATTTTGAAATATACTGGCTTCTCATTAGACCAATTAAATCCAAATATTTGGAGACGGGCCCTGAGCATTGGTATTTTTTAAAGGCTCACAAGGAAATCCTAATGTGTGGCCCAGTGGTGAACAACACCCTGCATTTGATACTACCATTTCCTGCCTTGCAGAGAGTTTCACCCCATGAACAGGGCTCCCCTCTTCCTCTAGTCAATCTCAATGTGAGCCCTAGCAGTGTTTCCCAAAATTCAGGGGATAAGAATCCTCTGAAGTGCTTGTTAAAAATACAGATGGGGCCGGGTGCAGTGGCTCACTCCTGTAATCCCAGCACTTTGGGAGGCCGAGGTGGGCAGAAGACTTGAGGTCAGGAGTTGGAGACCAGCCTGGCCAACATGGAGAAACCTCGTCTCTACTAAAAATACAAAAATTAGCGGGGTGTGGCGGCAGGCGCCTGTAATCCCAGCTACTCGGGAGGCTGAGGCACAAGAATTGCTTACACCCAGGAGGTGGAGGTTGCAGTGAGCTGAGATTGTGCCACTGCACTCTAGCCTGGGCGAAAGAGCGAGACTCAGTCTCAAAAAAACAAAACAAAACAAAACAAAAAACAAACAGATGGGCCAGGTGTGATGCTTCATGTCTGTAATCCCAATGCATGAGGAGGCTGAGGTGGGAGGATTTCTTGAGGCCAGGAGATCAAGGCCAAACTGGACAACACAGCAAAACCCCATGTCTACAAAAACATCTTAAAAATTAGCAAGGCATGGTGAAGTATGTGTAGTCAGTCCCAGCTACTTGGGAGGCTGAAGTGGAAGGATTGCTTGAGCCCAGGAGTTTGAGGCTGCAGTGAGCCATGATTACACCACTGCACCCAGCCTGGGTGATAGAGTAAGACCCTGTCTCAAAAATAAAAATATAAATACAAATGCCTGGGCCCTAACCCAGACCTACCAAGTCTGAACTTTCAGAGGGAGAGACTTGGTAATGTGTATATTTTACAAGCTCACTGGGTGATGCTTACCATCAGAGAGATGAGGGGACTCTGCTAGAGACATCTTTCTTAGTCTTGGCTGCACACTGGGAATCCCTGGGGACACTTGGAGAATATCAGATGCCTGGTTGCCTCCCCCTGCATTTACCACCCACACGTCTTAAGATTGTAATGTAATGTGTCTAGGATACAGCCTGGCATCTGGATTTTTGAAGTCCTCCTGGATTCTAATGTGCAGTCAGAGTGAACAACCACCAGCAATGATGATTCTCAAAGTAAGGCCCTGGGACCAGCAGCATCAGCATCACCTGGGAACTTGTAGATTATAGAGCCCCTCTCCAGCCCCTCTCCAGATGAGAAGCTGGGGATGGGACCCAGCAATCTGTGTGTTAGCAATTCCAGTACTCAGTGATTCTGATTCTCACTAAAAGTTTCAGAACCCCTGCTGAAAAGCAGTGTTTTTAAAAGCAGGTTCCCAGATTCCCTCCCAGAGATTGCACAGAATGTCTGGACTGAGCCAGCAATATGCTGCAAGTGGTCCAAGACCACACCTTGAAAAATGCTGCTGTATGGTTAACCCTCATTCCCTTGGGCATTTTTTTGGTCTTCTTATGAGGCAGGGTCTCACTGTTGCCCAGGATGGAGTGCAGTGATGCCATCACAGCTCACTGCAGCCTCCATCTCCTGGGCTCTAGCAATTCTTCTACCTCATCCTCTGGAGTTGCTGAGATAGGTGGGCACTACCATACCTGGCTGATTTTTAAATTTTGTGTAGAGACAGGGTCTTACTATGTTGCACAGGCTGGTCTCGAACTCCTGGCCTCAAGAGATTCTCCCACCTTGGCCTCCCAAAGTGTTGGGATTACAAGCATGAACCATGGTGCCCAGCCTCCCACCGAACATTTTAATGTTTATAAGGACCTTGACATCTCTGGAGTATGCCCAACATCCCTGTATTCTTGTGGGTTGCCCACTGCTGCCCCTTCTTGGCCCTTGATGCCAAAACATGTGGCTGTCTTCCAACCATAATTAATGGGATATGTTTTCTTTCAAGCTGGCAAGTACTGTGGCTGGGAACCAAGTTTTCCAAGTTGCTGACCTGAGTTTGACTTCGAATGCCAGTCACAGAAGCAGATGAAGACATATTTCTTCTGTGCCTAACGTCTGTGACTCTTTGTTTTGTAGGTTTTATAATCAACCCACCTCAGCATGGTCCTCTCATCCCCCCACTGGTAACGACCAAGCCTACCGGAGGAGAGGACGGCAAGAAGCCAGGAGCCAGAAGCCGAGGGAGCATGAAAACCTGGAGGCCAGA
This sequence comes from Rhinopithecus bieti, assembly GCF_001698545.2. Lineage (NCBI taxonomy): Eukaryota > Metazoa > Chordata > Mammalia > Primates > Cercopithecidae > Rhinopithecus > Rhinopithecus bieti. Next base: position 1,298,491 of record NW_016803215.1, read on the forward strand.
GGAATGGCCCAAGCTCACAGCCTGCCTGTCCACATGAGGGAGGGTCCGTGGGAAGTTGGAGGAAGGTCAGAGCATGTGATGAAGAAGCCAGTTTGGGAAGAAGAATTGAGAATGTCGGGTCCTGCCAAGTGGCAGAATGTCAGCCTGGAAAGTTGGAACCAGTCAAGGAAATTAGGGAGGCAGATGTCTGATGGGGATGGGGAGAGACTGTTTCAAGACCTGTACCCATTCATTCAAGGAGAACACGTGTTGAATTCTCAAAACAAAGGGAAATCCCGCTCACTGCCTAGAGTTCTTTCCCCCGAGAGTCTGAGTTGCACCGACATTCCCATTCCATTCAATGAAAGACATTCACCTAAAATGCCACCATATCCTCCCACTTGCACACCGAATTTGGACTCCACGAGGAATTCTGAGAAGGGTGGCAGCTCAGCCCCATTTCCCCGGCCTAAGTTTGGGAGGCCCCTCAAGCCCCCATCTTACAGCTCGCACCAGCAGTCTAGGGGAGGAGCGGACAGCAGTGACTCTCAGGACAGCCAGCAGATGGACGCCTATGTCCCCAGGCATGAGCTCTGCCTGTCCGACCCTGGATTGGAACCTCCAGTGTATGTGCCTCCGCCCTCATACAGATCGCCCCCACAGAACATCCCAAACCCCTACCTGGAAGACACAGTGCCCATAAATGTATGTGGTGATCACAGTCAACAGCAGTCTCCGACCGAGAAGGCTGGGGCCAGCGGTCAGCCTCCTTCGGGCCCCCCTGGAACTGGGAATGAGTACGGTGCGAGCACCCGCTCGCCTCAGGGGCTCCCTGCACACCCCCGACCCGTCACTGCCTACGATGGCTTCGTTCAGTACATTCCCTTTGATGATCCACGGTTACGACATTTTAAACTAGCTCAGCCCCAGGGTTTCTGTGAAGACATAAAGCTTGACGATAAATCATATAACTCCAGTCCTGTCACTGCCCAAGAGCTGGCTCATGGAGGAATGCAGCCTGATGGTGCCATTTGGAATCCACAGAGCTTAATACCCCTGTCGGGGGATCAGAGAGGCCCGGTCTTGGCCAATCCCAGCCCCCGGTGGCTGTGGGGCCAGCTCCCCGGGGATGGGGAAAACAGTGGCCTCCCTGACCAGAGAGGCCACTGTGTGGCGAGGGGACAGTGGCCTGATGTGAGAGGCAGCCAGCACGGGCACACTGGGAGACAAGTTTCCTCCCCATACTCACAGGGCGAGAGCACCTGCGAAACTCAAACCAAGCTCAAAAAGTTCCAAACTGGGACTCGTACCAAGAACAGTTCAAAGACAAAAATGAATGAGACTATATTTTGTTTGGTTTCTATCCCAGTGAAATCAGAATCACATCTGCCAGATAGAGATATGGACAACAATGACTTAAAGCCCAGTGCTGATCAAAAGAATGGGTCTGATAAGAGCCCGGCTCTGCAAGAACAGAGTCTGCTGAGCATGTCTTCCACCGACCTGGAGTTGCAGGCCCTCACAGGAAGCATGGGTGGGAGAACGGAGTTCCAAAAACAAGATCTAGGGGAACCAGAAGAAGACAGACAAACAAATGACCTCAGTCTCATCCACCTTACAAAGCACAGAGAACTCAAGCATTCTGGCTCTTGGCCAGGGCACCGGTACAGAGATCAGCAAACACAAACCAGTTTCTCCGAGGAACCCCAAAGTTCACAGCTGCTCCCTGGTGCAAAGCCAGGAGGGCCGAGTTATGCCGCTTTGAGTCCAAAACGTTCGGACGCTGCTGCCTCCGAAGCTCAGACGCACACAGCGTTCCCTTCTGGTGATCACAAACAGAGGCCAAGTGCCCGTAACCCGAAAGGCCACAGGTCCCTCAGCCCATCCAGCAACAGTGCTTTCTCAAGGACTTCCTTGTCCGTAGATCAGGCACCGGTGCCAAAAGCAGGCCAAAGTCAGCCCTGCGCGGATGTCCACGGGCGTGGAGCCCACCCTGGGCCTAAGCGGGAGGTGGTGAAGGGGGAGCCCACAGGCCCGTGCAACAGTAAACAACTCTTTGGGCAGTTTCTCCTGAAACCGGTCAGCCGTCGTCCCTGGGATTTGATCAGTCAGTTAGAAAGTTTTAACAAGGAGCTCCAGGAAGAGGAAGAAAGCAGCAGTAGCAGCAGCAGTAGCAGCAGTGAGGAAAGTGAGGCAGAGCCACAGCAGGAGAACCGTGCTCACTGCAGACAGGAGGATGTGGGCTTCCGCAGAAACAGCCTGGAAATGAGGGTTGAGCCACAGCCGAGGGTGTGGGTGCCGGAGAGCCCTGTGTGCAGGTCGGGAAGAGGTAAGAATAAGTCTGAGAGCTGGAGTGAGGAGCTGCAGCCTGGCCACCCACGTGCCTGGCCTCCATCCCCAGGCCGCTTTTGCATGGAAGACGGTGGCGATGCACCTTTGTGGTCAGCAGACGGAAGCATGAGTGCAGAGAAGAGCCACCTGGAGGTTAGCAATGGAATGGATGAGCTGGCAGATAGCCCATTTCCTGTGATGAGAATGTCTTCAAGATCAAGTGATGCAAAACCACTGCCCCCATCCTATCCAGCTAAACCTAGGGAGCCCCAGGAAAGTCAGAAAATCACCAGTGCTTTCAGCTCTGTGAAACCAAGTGAAACGGTCCCTCGGAAGGTTGACAGTGGTGGAGAGAGGAGCACAGGGCTCCCGCTGTCCCTGTCTAACAAGAACCGAGGGCTCTCAGCTCCAGACTTACGGTCTGTGGGGCTCACCCCTGGGCAAGAGCAGGGTGCCAGCGAGCTAGAGGGGTCTTTGGGTGAAGCGAGCACAATAGAAATCCCCCCAGGTGAGTCCTTGCAAGCCAGGGCTGCAAGGATCCTGGGCATTGAGGTAGCAGTGGAGTCCCTCCTGCCGGGCACCCGTATAGTGGGACAGAACCAGCCTGCTGAGCCCGATGCAAGTGCCTACACCCCAGAGTCCCCCCAGGAAGAGTTGCCATCTCGCCCAGCACCGGCAGATGTCCCCAGGGTGTCCACTGATGCCTTTTATGGCAGGAGGAAGTGTGGCTGGACTAAGAGCCCTCTCTTTGTAGGGGACAGGGACAGTGCCAGACGGGCTCCTCAGGCTTTCGAGCACTCAGATGTGGACGGGATTGTCACCAGCACAGACCCCATCCCTGAGCCTGAGCCCAGCCCCTTGGAGTCCAAGTTCTTCGAACGAAAGGATGTGGAGACAAAACCACCCTTCAGGTCCACTTTGTTCCATTTTGTAGAAAGAACTCCAAGTGTGGCAGGCTCAGAAAAGAGACTCAGAAGCCCTTCCAAAGTGATTGAAAGTTTACAAGAGAAACTGGCCTCCCCGCCTAGGAGAGCAGACCCTGACCGCCTGATGAGAATGAAAGAGGTGAGCTCAGTGTCACGGATGAGATTCCTGAGCTTCAGGAATGCCGACTCCCAGGAAGAGGCCGAGGAATTGAAGGCCACCACAAGGGGCCAGGCTGGGCTCCCGGGAGGCCTTGTGTCTCCTGGCAGTGGGGACCGGGCTCAGAGAGTGGACCACTCACTCTCTGTCTCTAAGGGCAGCATCTCCAGGGAAGAGAAGGAGCATCCGGCAGCACAAAAGGAGAAGAGCGTGGATCAAGACTTCTGGTGCCCAGGTGAGAAATCAGGCAGGCAGGCAGGTGCTCGGTATGCATTTGGAGTTTTTAGTCAGTACAGAATACCAGGGTGGTGGATAATGTAAATCTGCATATTCAGAAAAGATCAAGTTGACCCTGGGAATTGTTTTATCAAAAGATTCCTCATTTTTGAATAATTATCCAGAAGCCATCTTTAAACTTCAAGATCTTGCAGCATATTTATTTTATTTTTTTGAGATAGCATCTCACTCTTGTCGCCTGGCTGGAGTGCAGTTGTGCAATCTCTGCTCACTGCAACCTCCGCTGCTTCCTGGGCTCATGCGATCCTCCCACCTCAGTCTCCTGAGTAGCTGGGGCCACAGGCGTGCGCCACCATTTCCAGCTAATTTTTTAACTTTTTTGTAGAGACGAGATCCCACTATGTTACTCAGGCTAGTCTCAAACTCTTGAGCTCAGGTGATCAGAAGAAGAGTTGAGATAAATGTCGAAAGATCCACATCATAAGCCATGGACTGGATGGGACCTTCTGTCATTTAGTCCAAGCCTGCTCCCCTCCCTTCCCCTCCCCTTCCCTTCCTCTCCCCTTCTCCTCCCTTCCCTTCCCACTCTCTCCTTTCCCCTCCCTCCTTTCCTCCTCGCCTCTCTTCTCCTGTCTCCTCCCCTCCTCCTCCTCCCTCTCCCTCTCCTCCTCTCCTCCTCTCCTCCCCCCCTCCACCTCCCCTACTCTTCCCCTTCCCCTCTCCTTCCCCTTCCCCTTCCCCTTCCCTTCCCCTCCACTCCCCTCCCTTCCCCTTGTCTCTCCTTCCCTTTTTTTTCTTTTTGAGACAGAGTCTCACTCTGTTACCCAGGCTGGAATGCAGTGGCACGATCTTGGCTCACTGCAACCTCAGCCTCCTGGGTGCAAGCGATTCTCCTACCTCAGCCTCCCAAGTAGCTGGGACTACAGGCGTGTGTCACCATGCCCAGTTTATTTTTGTATTTTTAGTAGAGACGGGGTTTTGCCATATTGGCCAAGCTGGTCTTGAACTCTTGACCTCAGGTAATCTGCCCTCCTTGGCCTCCCAAAGTGCCAGGATTATGGCGTGAGCCACTGAGCCTGGACCAGTCCAAGCCTTTTTACAGTAAGGGAAAAAGAAAAACTTGGCCCCACAAGTTGAGTTAGAGGAATGCTCTCTCCTGAGCTGGGCCCTTCCGTCTTCCTACCCAGTCTTCAACAGGTGGTTCCGCTCCTCCTACCCCTTTCTATTTTCTGTTTTGAAACCCAAGAATATTGAAGCAGATAGAAAAGAGCCATTGTTTCAGTTGGAAGTAGTCAGAGATTTCTATTGAACAAAAAAATGTACATGGGCACTCTCAAGTTTTCCCCAAATACAGTGGGATTCTTAGGGGTGTTAGCCAGTGTTGTTCCTCTGCTCCTTATGCAAAATACATGATTGAAATAATCCTTCATCGGGGCTCTTTGGATCCTCTAGTTGGACAAGTTGGGGCTTTGCAGTGGTAGAGAATACTGAGAATGTGAAGGCTTTGCCATTGTGGTGGAGAAGAGTTACCTGCCCATTTTTTGAGCAGTCAGGATTTATTGTAGTCTTCAGTGTAATTCCTCTGCAGTCCCCCTTCCTCCTCAAAAAATCTGCCCACTAGACTTTAAGGCTAGTTAAAACTTGTCATAGACTTCTAAAGCAAATTTCTTCATCTATAAAATCAGGATGATTTTCTCAGTCCTACATCTTCCTGAAAATTTTAAGGAGTTTAAAATAAGACAAATAAATCCTGTTATAATAAAATAGCAGTTGGTAAATATTTCTATGTCTCAGTTCATGGACACCTATTTCAGGGAGGTTTTTGATTGTTTTGAGATACAGTCTCAATTTGTTGCCCACGCTGGAGTGCAGTGGCATGATTGTAGCTCGCTGTAGCCTTGAACTCCTAGGCCCAAGCCATTGTCCTGCCTCAGCCTCCCAAGTAGCTGGGACTATAGGCATGCACCATCACACTCAGCTATTTTTTTAGTTATTTGTAGAGATGAGGTCTTGCTACATTGCTCAGGCTGGTCTTGAATTCTTGGCCTCAGGCAATCCTCCTGCCTCAGTTATGGTGCCCAGTCCAGCGAGTATTTGATAACACAGAATTTCCAGTGCAGAAAAGCACTCCCTCATTTTTAGCTTGACTGTTTAGCATGAGAAGGTCCAGTAGGTATCTAAAAACACCCAGGTAATGCAGACTTTCATTTTAGCCGGTTATTAACAACACCTCCCTCATGACCTTTTTGGTTTTTTTTTTTTTATTTTAACCATCGCTACTAACAAGCAGAGCATTTAATTATTTTTTTCTCTTCTCCATCTGATGCATTTGCTAATACACAATAAAATGGCCAAAAATCTGCAGCTAGAGAGCTACTCATGTTGACAGCTTCCTCGGGCATTTTCAAGTACAGTCATGTGTCGCTTAATGGGGCTACACTCTGAGAAATGCATCATTAGTAGTTTCATCATTGTGTGAACGCCATAGAGAGTGCACTTCCACAAACCTAGATGGTAGAATCTACTAAACACCTAGTCTTCCTGGTAGAGCCTATTGGTCCCATGCTGCAAACCTGTACAGGCTGTTACTGTGTAAAATACTGCAGGCAATTGTAACCCAATGGTAAGCATTTGTGTATCTAAATGTATCTAAAGAAAAGGTAGAGGCCGAGCGTGGTGGCTCATGCCTGTAATCCCAGCATTCTGGGAGGCCGAGGCGGGTGGATCACTTGAGGTCAGGAGTTCGAGACTGGTGTGGCCAACATGGTGAAAACCCGTTTCTAACTAAAAACAAAAAAATTAGCCAGGTGTAGTGGCAGTCACCTGTAATCCCAATTACTTGGGAGGCTGAGGCAGGAGAATTGCTTAAACCCGCGAGGCAGAGGTTATAGTGAGCTGAGATTGCACCATTGCACTCCAGCCTCAGCAACAAGAGTGAAACTCCATCTCAAAAAAAAATGCACAGCAAAAATATGGTATAAAATATTAAAAAAAGAAAGGACTACTTTTATAGGACACTCACCATGCATGGAGCTTGCAGAACTGGAAGTTGCTCTGGGCAAGTCAGTGAGTCAGTGGTAACCGAATGTGAAGGCCCAGAGAGTTCCTCTACACTACTGTAGACTTTATAAACCCTGTACACTTAGGCTATACCACATTTGTTTAGAAATTGATTGCACTATGATATGACATCACTAGATGATAGGAATGTTTCAGCTTATTATTGTCTTATGGGACCACTGTCATCTATGTGGCCCGTCATTGACCAAAACATTGTTCTGTGGTGTATGACCATAATTGGAGGGGAGAGCACCATTAGGGACGATTTCTCACATTTGTTTTGCTCAGGTGGCCCTCTATGGGCCTTTCATGTGATGGTCACCAGGCCTCAATATTCAAAATCACTCCTTTTTGAGAACAGCTGAGGTCATGTGATGGAGGTGGTAATACTTTTGACATATGTCCACTTTTCCGCTCACTGTTGCTTCACAAGTTAGAGTAAAGCCTTGTTGTTACGTCACTGATAAGCGCTTGGACTTTGCTTTCCTTTTGATGTATTTAATCATTGTAAACATAAGAATCCTCATCTTTTCCCCACCCCACTGCTGCCCCCGTGACCCCAGCATGCTAGAACTGCTTCATTGCTCCTAAATTTGTAGCCCACTTAAATTCAAGCATCTGTTCTGGAACTGTAACACAAGGCCATGCCATGTCTATTCGCACCACCCCACCCTACACACACACTCTTGTGCCGTGCCTGTTGTATCATCAGGTGTCTTTATTTTAGACTAAAGTTGATGGTTTCAGCTCACATGTCTTTAGTGGTCTTTCATGCCTCTGGCTACGAAATCAGCAGCCCAAAACCAATTCGGGTCACAGATTCCCATCTTTGCTGGATGACTGATGCTCCAATTCGGAAGTGTCATCCCAGGCATTGATCGTACACAGAACCTCCCGGTTCCATCATCCTCTGTTGCAAACCCTGTTAATATGAGTCCAGGGGAAGAATGAGAAGAGATATCTGTGTGAGGCCCAAAATGAGAGAAATCGGGGAAGGCTTCATGATGCCAGATCACGCCATGAGAAGGCTGGACATTAGCACCTCTCCGAGGGCATTAATATGTGAAATGCCCACCAGGGCAGTCCTCAATAAGTTGTCCTCAGCTGAAATGGAACCCACAGGAAACAGGATTCTAAATTCTCCAGGTAACCACCCTACCCTCTAGACCTTTGTTGTCCAATATCGTAGCCCCTCATCACATACAGCTACTGGGCACTTGAAATATGGCTCATGCAAATTGAGATGTGCTGTTAAGTGTAAGATACACACCAGATTCCAAAGATTTAGTGCAAAAAAAGAATCTAAAATGTCTCAATCATTTTTATATATTTTGAATATATTTGGTGAAATATAGTATTTAAATTAATTTTACCTGTTTACTTTTATTTGTTTTAACATAGCTACTAGAAAATTTAAAATAATGATGGTTGGGTGTGGCGGTTCATGATTGTAATCCCAGTACTTTGAGAGGCAGAGGGAGGAGGATCATTTGCGCCCCAACCCAGCCTGGGCAACCTAGCAAGACCCCCATCTCTACACAAAATGAAAAACAAAATTAGGCATGGTAGTGCATGTCTGTAGTCTCAACTACTTGCGAGGCTGAGGCAGGAGGATCGCTTGAGTCCAGGAGTTTAAGGCTGCAGTGAGCTGTGATTGTGCCCCTGCACTCTAACCCAGGTGACAGAGTGAGACCCTGTCTCTAAAAAATAAAGTAATGTTTTGTGGCCCACATTATAATTTTATTGGACCTGGACAGTCCATGAGCTGAAGAAAGAGCCCAGGGGACTGTGGGCAGCAGGCATGTCCCGTGGAGGTGTCTCTAGGGTGCCTGGCACAGAAGACCACGGAAAAGATGTGAGCTGAAATGACCATCTGTAATCTAAAGACACTCGATGGTGGGTACAACACAGCACAGATAATAAGGGTCTTGAAGGGTGTGTGTGTGTGTTGGGTGGGATGGTACAGACAGACATGGCATGGCCTGTTCAGTGCCTAATGTTATGTAATGTGAGGCTTAGCCTAGAAGAAACTAAGCATCTTAATAACAGATGCTCCCACTAGCCGGAAGTGTGACTTCCACACATTCTCATAATTTCGTGACCGCACACCTTATTCTCAATGGAGAAAAAGACACCTTTGCTCACAGGCGGACCCTCTCAGAATGTGAGCACTCTGAGGCTGATTGAGCACAGAAATGAAGCACCCAGCTATTAATGTCTTATATTGTCTCATGGATGTTGTTAAGCATCAACAGTCAGGAAGAACTTATGTGAACTCCCCTTCCTTTTAGCCAGATTATCCCTGCGTGCAGCTGATGATGTTTTAGCAGGTGCAAACTTCTTTTCCTAAATGCAGAGACTATCCCATCTGGTTAGTAATGTAGGGCTTAAAGTACTCTGAACGCTGTCTCCGTCATCACAGTCGTGATACCTGTTGTATCATACATCTGTCTCAGCCAGGTTGTAAAGGAGTGAGGAGGATGTGTAAGACGTTTTGCTGCTGGAGAAACTGGAATGTCTATGGCCTTTTTAATGCACGGTTGTCCAGATAGATTTCAGAAAAGATTGTTTTCGTTTTCTTTTTTTTTTTTTGAGACTGAGTCTCACTCTGTTGCCCAAGCTGGAGTGCGGTGGTGCGATCTCAGCTCACTGCCACCTCCACCTCCCAGGTTCAAGTGATTCTCGTGCCTCAGCCTCCCGAGTAGCTGGAACTACAGGCATGTACCACCACACCTGGCTAATTTTTGTATATTTAGTATTTTAGTAGAGATGGGGTTTTGCCATGTCAGCCAGGCTGGTCTCCAACGCGACCTCAGGTGATTTACCTGTTGCAGCTTCCCAAGGTGTTGGGATTACAGGCATGAGCCACCTCGTTTGGCCAAAAGATTGTTTTTCTAACTTTTCAGATACTTCCAGATTTCCTTTTTTTTTTTCTTTGTTAAGTGAATCACCTTTTTTGACCATGCTGAGCCTTGCTGTTTTTTTTTTCCTTTTTCTTTTTTTCCCAGCTTTATTGAGGCATGATTGACAAAAATTGCATATATTTAAGGTATAGAACACGGTGTTTTGATTCATCTATAGATTGTGAAATGAGTACCCCAGTCAAGGCAGTTAACATAGTCATCTTCTCTCATAGTTACCAGTTTTTGAAGTGTGTTGAGAACATTTGAGATGTAACTCTATTAGCAAATTCCAAGTGTACATGATGGCATTAGTAACTAAAGTCACCATCCTATGCACTCAGTCTCCAGTACTTACTCATCTTATCGCTTAGGGTTTGTAGCCTTTGGCCAGTATTTCCCCTTTTCCTTTACCCCAGCCCCTGGCAACCACCCTTCTAATCTCTGTTACTGTGATTTCAGCTTTTTTTTTTTAAAAAAAAAAAAAGATTCCACATATAGGTGAGATCATGCAGTATTTGTCTTTCTGTGTCTGGCTTTTTTGACTTACCATAATGGCCTTAAGTTTCATCCATGTTGTTGTAAAATGGCAGGATTTGCCTATCTTTTAGGGCTGAATAATATCCCATTGCGTGTGTATATACAATTTCTTTTTTTCTTTTCTTCTTTTTTTTTTTTTTTTTTGAGATGGAGTTTCACTCTTGTTGCCTAGGCTGGAGTGCAATGGCACGATCTCGGCTCACAGCAACCTCCGCCTCCTCGATTCAAGCAATTCTCTTGCCTCAGCCTCCCGAGTAGCTGGGATTACAGGCGTGCGCCACCATGCCCGGCTAATTTTTTGTATTTTTAGTAGAGATGGGGTTTTTGCATGTTGGTCAGGCTGGTCTCGAACTCCCAACCTCAGGTTATCTGCCTGTCTCGGCCTCCCAAAGTGCTGGGATTACGGGCGTGAGCCACCATGCCCAGCTATACAATTTCTTTATCCGTACTTCCAGTGATGAAAACCTCGATGATTAGGTAGTTTCCTATCTTGGCCATTGTAAATAATGCTGCAGTGAACTTGGCTATTGTAAATAATGCTGTAGTGCAGGTATCTCTTCCATACTGATGTCCTTTCCTTTGGATACATACCCAGTCATGGGATTGCTGGATCATATGGTAGTTCTATTTTTAATTTTTTTTGAGGAACTTCCATAATGTTTCCATAATGGTTGTACTCCTTCCAGATTGCTTAAACATTTTTTCTTTAAAAATTAAGAAGCCTTTGAGCTGCTATGGCAGGAAAATCTTACCACAGGAGGTGCACGCATGAGCCTTAGGTTTGTCTGGATTCCAGACAGACATCTGTGAATTGGAGGTTGTGGGACTTGGCAGCGCCCAGCAGCAGCAGTAGTGGCAGTTTAGGATGATTGCTCTTTTGCATGGTGTCCCGTTTTAGAAATCCAGGTCATCTGGGCACAGATTGGGATTTTTCCATTGCCGGCAGTAGAATGGATCAGTGTGAGGGCCCAGACTGGTACACACCTGTGTTAGAAGGCTCTAGAAGCCTTCCACTGACAGGTGAGCATCCAGCCCTGGGGCTGCCTGCTGGTCAGTGGTGATGAGAGACAGAAAGCCTCTCTTTGCCAGCCAGGCAGTCAGGATTTGAGGATCCTCACGCCTTCAAGGGACAGCGTTTGATCACAAAGATGCATATTCTAAAGCAAGCTTTCTTTTGAGCTGTAACTTACCAAAAAAAAAAAAAAAAAAAAAAAAAAAAAAAGAAGAAGAAGAAAGAAAGATAAGACTTCTACCTTAATATCAGCCAGATAAGATATCTACCTTAATATCAGCCAAACACATCACTGCCAGTTTGGAAACACTGCGTTTAAAGTGACGTATATTCCACGGTGAACAGGAAGGAGCCGCCGAAGTATTAAGCAGTTCATATTTTCCCATCTGTGTTTGGGTAATGACTATGCACATTCCTTGAAAACAGGCCTTTTTGGCAAATTTGTTTTACTCCTTAGTGAAAACATTATTGTTAAAATGTCCAAAAATTAACCTTTATACATTTGTAGCTTTTGTTCCCTAGACAAATTTGTGGTCTAAGGATTAAACAGAAAATAGAGCAGTTGAATATACCGCTGATTTTCTTTTCTCTTCTTTTTTTACAGATTCCTATGACCCTAGCAGAGTGGAGAGGGTGTGAGGAAATGCTGGCGGAGCTTGCATTCCGTTGCTAATTGAGTATTCTCAAGGAGCTGAGAAATGTAGTCTATCAGCCCACTTCCCCATGTAGAAGCTGGAAGCTGCTGGGTTTTTAGCATCCTGATAACATTCTTTACCACTGCCACTAGGAAACTTGCCATCCTCTCAGAATTGCTTTGTGGCGATAAAGCGATCGTCCGTTGAAACCATCTGTTTTTATAGCATGAAGATTTAATGCCTATAATTAGGAAGGAGTTTTCACAGAAACCCTCCCTCATGACAGATTTGACCAAGCTGGTAAATAGTTGGTGTTGCTCTCGTTCTGGGTGAAGATTTCAACATGGAAGATCTAGCAAATGCTTTGGAAAGGCCTGTGAATGGTGTGCTCCCCTCTGTGTCTCCATGGCCTGCAGTACATGCTCTTGTGAAGGAGTTTGGGACACAGGCTATTGCCTGGCGTTTCAGCACTTCCAGTTTAGGGGAAATGTGAATCAATAGGTATGATCCATTTCTAATCAATTTGACCTTCTGCTGCTGGAAGTCACTTTACTTATAAGTAACTTGCCAACAGAGAATAAAAGCAATATCTTTTAAGTTCCTGAGAAATTAAAACTTGTATTGTAATATACTAAGAGTATTATTTATCTGGCAGTGAAATATTTTGATCAGTTGCAAACATGCCATTGTCTGCTTTGCACTCAGTATTATCTATTTTTATTTTCTGTATGGGTATTTAGAAATTCTTTATATGAAAATAATTGCTGGTTTAAAATAGACCATTTTAACAAAGTGACTATTTCTTTTACGAAAATGCTATTTTCTATGATGTAAACAATTGTTAGGCGGCAGATTTTAAGGAAGTATTATTTTATTTAAGAGTCTGTATCCCTTTGTGTGAGAGGAACCCAAAGAGGGTTCACTTTTGCTTTAAAGCTCTGTCTCTTACCCACTGACAACTCTGCTACTTTTATTTTATCTTAGAAAATGTCAATATAGACATATCACAGGGTTAATAAAATAAACTTTTCACAAAGATTTTTGTACAAATGTAGCTATCAGGTTATATTTGAAAATAACCCTCTCAAAACCAGCCAACATTGTTATGACAATTTTTGCTGCCATATCAACTAGAATTACCAAAAAACATAGTTTTATCTTTGTATGTGTGTGGGGATCTGCCCTGAAACCATGCTTTTCTCCCCACCCCGCCATGCCACCCCTTTAGAGAAATACGTATTTTTTATCTAGAATGATCTTGAATTAGTCTCTGCATATTTTTAGAAAGTGCTTGGGGACGTTATATATATGCCATTACAAAAGTATTATGAGGCCTATGTATTCTACTGTGTTTAATATTGCATTAACCTGCACAAAGTTTATGCATTTTTTCCTTCTTTCTAAGTAAGGTATTCTTGATAGCTAACATTCCCTAAATCATTGCCCTTCCCTCCCTGCCTTCCTTCCTTCCTTCCTTCTTTCCTTTCTTCCTTCCTCCCTCCCTCCCTCCCTCCTTCCCTTACTACCTCTTGCCCTCCTTCCTTACCCCGTCCTCCTTTTCCTTTTTATTTTTTTTCCCCTTCTCTTTCATTTTATTTTCTTTTAGAGAAACCACCTTATCTATTTTTAGACATTTCAAATTCCTAAAATGTGAACCGTTGGGTGATCTCTCCTTTGGCCCTAAAACGGCTGGCCTGGCTCTCCCGGCCTGTTCTCATCTGCACCGTATGATTTTATTTCATAACAACTTTATGTATTTGGACTGTAACAAACAAAACAGAATCTAAGTCGCCCCAAAAAATCTTTCCAAATCTTTTCAAAATACTTATCTGCAGTCCAGAATTCAGCTCTTATGAAAAGTTAGAGTGCACTCCAGCTTTCACAGCAGCAGTATGCGGAGGAAAGAAAAAGCTCCTCTTCCCAGGAAAAATTGAGTGGGGAAGAGTTCAGACACTGTTGTCGTTGGTGAATCATTCAAGTCACCTGGTAGTACCAAGTAAGGGCTGAGGCGCCTGGAGGTCTTTGTGGGGTCTTACTTCCCTCTTTAAATGCAAACGTAAGAAGGTATATGTGTATATACATTTAGGTACGTGCACATGTATACATGTACGTGTACGCATACATACCCATACATGTATATGAACTCCATTCTGACTTCCTCTGAAATTTTGTTGATACCATCTAAATACCTCTTTGAATCAAAATAACTGAATTTTAGTTCATTCCTCAAGAGAAAGAGAAGGATCCCCGAGGAAAGAAAACTGTTGTACCTTCTGTGATTCTCAAACCAAACTGCAATGCCCTTCTGTTTTGTTATCTTAAACTGTTACATCTTTCTGAAACCATTCTGAATTAAGTTGAAATTATCAACATTTATACTTTAACTGTTCTAAACTTAAGCCTACATGTAAATCTTTTTGGGGGAAAGGTAACTTTAAAAGTTTAACTTGAAAATTTGACCTTTAAACTTTCATATTCTAAGGTAAATAATAGCCTATAACCAGCAACAGCTTTCCCAGAGGTCTTGAATTTAACACTAATTATTCAGTTGCTTCTATTTCTCGTACATACATAACTTTGTTATTTTTTTGTGGCTGGAAGAAAAAGTTTCTATATTTTGTATTTGTCTTTGTTGTTCTCATGCACACAGTTTACTGTTGGTGTTTAATAATTTGGAGCTCATAAAATTAAAAGTTGTAATTTTGACCACTTGGACTAAAAATTATATGAGGGATTACATGTGCAATGGATTAGTATTTCTTGATTTGCAAAAGAAGGGATAAATGATGGTAATTTAGCTCAAATTGCCTTTCTGTGAAGAAAATTTCTGAATGACTGAAAACCAAATATCTATATTATCACTTTCAACCTCATGTTTCTGCAAACTACAGAAAAACTCCTCACTGGCAATGCACCCAGCCGCTGATTGGGTTTTCAGGATTATGTCCATGTGCATAACTGCTTGGATTTCTTCTTTTAAAGTCCCTAAAACATGAATCTGTTCTTCGAGATCCTGGTTTCCTTAGCAGAGTTCCTTGCTGGTTTCATTCATGTGGAAATTCTAAGTAGAACTTTGGCTGCCCCATTTTACTGTTGGTGAAGGGCCATTGTTAATGGAAGTTTGTGTTTTAAAACTCAGATGACTCTGAAACCAGACCCTGATCATTTTTTTTGTGGTAGCAAAATGACTTATTCTGACAGCATCTCGGTTTAGGGCTTCTGAAGAAAAAGGATGAAGCTGATCAGTTGAAACAACTACTTTCTCAACTCAGAGGCAGAAGGGTCTGATGGAAGACAGCATTCACCTGCCTTTCATCCTGTGACTCCCAAAGATCATGTTTGTGTGTTCTGGCTGAGTTTTTTATTATCGTTTGTTTTAAATGATTAAATAATACACGATTAAATGTCAGGATAGCATCTCTTGCAAAGGGACCAGTGCAGCAGAATTGTCTCTCTCTCCGTATTTGAGCTTAGAGAAACATTTCCCATGTCGTAAGTTCTTAGAAGCAATTAGTTTAGCGTTTAGGAGCATTGTTCTACCAGACCCATTTGTGCAGGGGAGATGAAGCTTAAAAGATGGGATGTGGGGTGGGAGTGTGTTTCTTAAGCCAAAGCTGTTGCAGGCCTGGGGATTTTGCTTTTCTTTTGTTTTGTTTTTGACTGCAGATTCTGTACATCTGTCTGTGGGAGGAGAGTTGCTACTCAGGACAGGATTTAAGAGACACATTCCAGTGACCTTTAAGAATCTGCATGGCGGGAGGTCCTTCTCCAGGAGTGTGGGTTGGTCCACTCTGGGACCCACCACACTAAGAAGGGGGAGATGATAAAATAACATTAAAGGAAGAATGGCCTCCAGCCTGCAGGTTTTGTTGGAAAGAAATAAAAAGGGAGTCATTAAGACCATAAATTCAGATTGAGGCCTCTTGAAAAGGTTGATGTGGGCTAGCAACCTGCCCGTCGAAACAGTCCTTGGTTCATCAGCCGTGTGAGGAGGCAGCCAAGGCTCCTGCAGATTCCTGACTGACCTCGGAAAGCCTCTGTGATACTTGTGTGTACAAATACAGCAGAGGACCGGGAGGTCCTTGTTCTGTGGTCTCTGCTTAGTGACTGAAACTTAAACCCAAAGGCAAGTCCAGATTGTCTGGCCGTTCATCCCCATGCCTTGAAGCAAGTGAGGAGGAACCCTTTCCGTATGAAAAGCAGGCCCTGCTAGGGCTTACAACCAAGCCAAAGGACCACCTCTTCTTTCTTCCACCTTCCTTCACCCCTGCCCTGCAGCAGAGCCGAGATGTGAGATATTCATTGCCATGGAGCAAGGAGACAAAGGCAAGTTCAAGTTGAGAAGCATATGGCAGCAAACAAAAATGAAAACAATATGTCCCAGCCAGGAGGAAAAGCAGTCATTTCCAGATTATAAAAATCAATGAAATACTCTCCACCTGGGTCAGCTGAAATTTGAGCCCTCACAGGCCTGTAAGAGAAGTTAAGCAGAAACATCTCAGGGGGACTTCTAAAATTTGGTGAAGACAAGGCCTTGCAACCCCAAAGAAACTTTTTTTCCCCCCCTTGAAACACGGTCTTGCTCTGTTGCCCAGCCTGGAGTGCAGCGGTGCGGTCATGGCTCACTGCAGCCTCAAGCTCCTGGGCTCAAGCACTATCCCCACCTCAACCTCCTCAGTAGCTGGGACTACAGGTGTGCACCACCGTGCCCAGCTAACCACAGAAACTTTCATCTGTTTATTCTTTCTTTGGGCACCATTAATACCTAAGACAGGTGGAAAGGGTCCCAGAAAGACACAATTGGTAATGGCCGATTGCTGGCTGCAGTCACCGCCCCCAGATCAGGCTGGTACAGGATGCCTTAAGGTGATGAGAAGTGAGGGTGCATGAAGAATAATGAGTACAGGGAAGAGAGAAACAGGACAAAGCAACACATAAAATGCCGGCAAAGCACAGATGAATGTCTTCAAGAAGCTCTTGTATTTCTCTGCACAATGTAAATATCCTTGCTGTTTCAGGATGGTGGCTGGCCTGCTCAGTAACATACATGTTCCAAATAAAGATTTTGCATGAAAGTACCTATGTCTGTTGTCTTTTACTGTGGGTGCAAGAGCTGCCCTAGAGGCTGGTTCCTGAAGGGCAGCAGCTCAGATGGTGTGGGTAATGCAGGGACAGGTAGCCCACAGGGTTCCAGCACCTTTGGTCTCCACCAGGATTTCCTGGGAGTTAAAGCTCCTCTTTACATCTCCCCCAAGGCTTACTGACATTGTGGAAAGAGGCCAAGAGTTAATTTGGGGACTGGGTGTGAATATTGACTCTCAATAACCATGTGGCCTTGTACATATCACATCCCTGGCTTCTGTGTCCTCCCCAGCCTCTCCTACCAAAAGAACATCAGAATCCAATATACAGAGAACCTCCAGCACATTGTGGGTGTCGAGTGCATGGAAAATGAAGCTAGAGCAGTGCCTTCTGGGTAAAATACTTGCCTGGCAGTGTTGTAGGTTTTACCCTCCAGGCTTCTGTCTTCTTGTAGGGCAGTTCTGGGAGGGAGGGAGACTCGGTGCAACATCATACTCTCCAATCGTTTCTATTGTCAGACCAATAAAACTCTAAGCTGTTGTTTCTGAGTTTTTAAAAACATGGTCCTTCTTTCCAGTGTAGGCTTCCTCTCTCTCCCGTAAGCTTTTGTAAGCTGTTTTCCTCATTTCTTCCTTGGCTCCACGTGTGCAGAGCCCCAAAGCTTGAGGATCCCAGGGCCCTCTAGGTAGTCTGAAATTTCAGATCACATTGAGATGTGGGTTTTAAAGTAAGGACTATCCCCTAGTTGGTTGATAATTGAATCCACATATTAAAATATAACTGAAAAAATCCCTAGACCACATTCATGCTAGAAGATGAAACACACAACCCAGGAATTGGGGGACTCATCCTGGGCCTGGCTCTGCCATTAACTAGCTGTGACATTGACGCCGTTTCCCTGGAACACTTCATCCTGTAAGTGGAGAGGGGAATTGAGCTAAGTTAGCTGGTTTCTTCCAACTCTAAGCTTATATAACTATTTTCTGGCAAACCTGAAAGTCCATAGGGTCTTTTGTCCTGCCAGAAGGGTTCAAGAGTAAAACAATTGGAAAACTACGTCTGTACGTGACTGCGGACTGGGTCATGGCCAGGGTGGGAGTCCTGCCATTTCTCTCACCAGGGTGGTCCACTTCCCCCATTCCAGTAACTTATCATGTGTCTCCCCATCACCGTCGCTATGGCCCAGCCAAGGGACTGACACTATTGAATTCTCCCGACATGTTTTTCTTACGTTAGGGCAGGGCACTGGGGTGTTTATAAACTGGGCAGTCAGCCCAAGGCATTAATCTGCAGTCACCCACATAGACTGCTTTTCTCACTATTTGGCTGCTGGGGTCCTTTTAAATGTACTTAGTTTTGGAGATATTTGTGTCTCACCAGCTAAATCGCCTTTCTGCTTCTACCCCACACACCAGTGTTTCCCCAAGTGGTCAGCTTGCAATTGACTGGCTGGAAAAGCTGCCAGTCCTACATTGCTTAGGGTTTGGGGGACCAAAACTCCATGGGAAACTGAGTGCTAACCCATATGAGCTCCAGGGGGCCTCTGGTTTGGTTTCTGCTGGAAAGCCCAGCTTTTCTTGGAGTTAGAGGAGATTTATTCTGGAGACCCTGGTCACTGTTTCTTCTCTTGACTTCCCCACTCTGTCCTGTACATTTACCATGGTTGTTTGTTTGTTTTAATTTTTTTTAATTTTAGAGATGGAGTTTTGCCATCTTTCCCAGCCTAGTCTCAAACTCCTGGGCTCAGGGGATCTGCCTGCCTTAGCCTTCCGAAGGGCTGAAATTGCAGGTGTGAGCTACCACACCGGGGCCAACCATGGAACCATGGGTATTTCTACCTAATCTAACTCCACTGGTATATATATATATATATATATATATATATATATTTATGTGTGTATATACATGTTTCTGGAGATATATATCTTCAATACTGTGTATACGTGGGTTTATTTCTGAGTTCTGTTTTTTATATTCCACTGACCTCTATGCCTATCATTTCACTAATTCCATAGTCTCTTGATTACTATAGGTTTAATTTAAATCTTAAAATCAGGTAGCTTGTCTTTCAACTATCTTTTTTAATTTTAAACTTGTTTTGGTAATCTAAATTGAATTTTCATATAAATTTTAGAATAAATTTGTCAACTTCATTCACAAAATTATATTTGATTTTTGATTGGCACTTGATTTTATTGATAGATAATTTGTAAAGAATTGGCATCTTAACAATACTGTGTTGCAGTTGATGAACACAGACTGTCTAGGTCTTCTTTAATTTCTCTAAGTAGAGCTCTGTAGTGTTC
>NW_016803215.1:1318346-1337877 GCF_001698545.2 Rhinopithecus bieti
AAAAAAAAAAAAAAAAAAAAAAAAAAAAAAAAAAAATCTTGTTCGGGCTTACATTCCATATCTCATTATGTATATGCAGATATCCCAAAGTCCAAAAAATTCCAAAATCCAAAACTCCTTAGTTCCCAAACATTTTGGATACGGGATCCTCAATCTATACCTAGAATTTTTAAGTATTTAAAATAAAATGCACAACATGTTGGTTCCTTACTGTGGGCATCGCATATTATATGCATTAATTAATTTAATGCACACCATTTTGTGGGAGACAAAACAGGTACAGAGAGGCTGAATTATTGCCTGCAGCACACAGCTAGCAGCCAAGCAGGGATTCAGACCTACTCACATTAACCCCAACATCCATGCTGTTCCTTTTAGCTTGTTGCATCCTAGGAGGATGACAGAATGATCTTCTATTTAGTCATGAAATTCAATGGTAATATTCTTACAATACAAAATGCATTTGTTAGGATTGGGTTAAGCTGCCTATGCCAGAAAATTGAAAATAGCAGTGGTTTAAGTGAAGTGAAAGTTTATTTGTCTCACACTTCAAAGGAGCCCAGAGACAGGCAGTCCAGGGCCAGCGAGCACAGAAGCTCCTTGGCAATCAGGGACTGGGCTCTTTGTATCTTTCTTTTCCAGCATCCTTGCAGTGGCTTCCATCCTGAAGGTAAGTAACCTCATGGTCCAAGATGGCTGCTATAGTGCCGGCTATCTTGGACACTTTCTAGGCAGCTGACAAGAGGAAGAATTTTCCTCCCAGATGAGTTAGCTTCCTTTAAAGAGACTTCCAGGAAGTCCTACACTCTTCTGCATATACAGTCAGCCCTCTATATTCACAGGTTCTGCATCGACAAATTCAACCAACTGCAGATCAAAAATATCAAGAAAAAGAAACAAAATAACAATACAACAACTTAAAAATACAACTGTTACAATATAATAACTACATAGCATTTATATTGCATTAACTATCATAAGTTATCTAGAGATGACTTAAAGTTTACAGAAGGACATATAAATGTTATATGCAAACACTGCATCATTTTATATAAAGGACTTATGCATCCATGGATTTTGGTGTCCTTTGGGAACCTGGAACCAATACCCTGCATACCCCAGAAGGACTGTATTCCATTTGCAAGAATTCAGTCACATGATCAAGCTGCAAGGAAGTCTTGGAAATGTAGTCCACTTAACTGGGCATCACTGTGGTTCTAAATAAAATCAAAGTTCTGTTGCTAATAAAGAGAGTTACAATAGTTATTCATTGGCAACCGGCAGGCCCTGACACAGTTAAACCATCGATGAGCTGAGCATTAGCCCCAGGGCAGATGGAAGCTCACTAGATGGCAATACCAAGCAGCTAGTGTGCATCCTGTGTCTCTGCGACTAGCTGATGTGACCGGAACCTCAAAGGCAGCAGGATGATTTTGTCTCACCAAAAAACGAAACATACTACCACGAAGAAAGGGGTGGTTCATACTTTTAATCCCCCCACTTTGGGATGCCTAGGAAGGAGGATCGCTTGAGGCCAAGGGTTTGAGGCTGCAGTGAGCCAATATCATGCCACTGCACTCCAGCCTAGGCAACAGGGAGACTTTGTCTCAAAAAAAAAAAAAAAAAAAAATGTTGGGGGCGGGTTAGTAGTGCCTTCAGTTTAATAAAGGAGCAACCACAAGGCCAAGAGGGTTATCTGTAAGCAGTTGCCTGTGTAATTTAGTTCCAGGGTCTGTCAAGTGCAAACTCTCACATTCCTGGGAGAGGCCCCTTCCATAGAGGAAATGACTTTGCCTGCACAGTGGCCCTTGCTGTTTATAACAGGGATACCTGAGAAGAGGTGAATGGCAAATACAGGGGTCTAGATGCCAAGTGTCTGGGTTCTAGGAACAGCAGACCTCATCCATCCTTGTGTGCTCTACAGAGGAGACCCTTCCCGTTTTCTGCAGAGGCAGAGGCTGTACATGAGGGTCCTAACATCTTCAGGAGAAAACCATCAGGGCAGCGGGGGCAGGGGCAGCTGGTGGGTGAGACTGGGGCCGGGAAAGAGGAAAGGTTAGGACTAGATGACACAGAGAGGGATGGAACGACACAGCCCCCCGCATCCTACTAGAAAGTCCCCAGGAAGGGCCTTGGTCGCTGCCTTCCTGCCTGAGATGGAGCCCAGAACCTTGGAAACCCCAGAACAGACCTCTCTGTTCAGATATTAAGTTTTACTGCTGAATGCTCTGCCTTTCTGTGTCATTCTTTCAGCTGGTCTCAGTTGCAGAGGAAGCGTTCTGAACTCACTTTCCTGGTTGTTGAGATTTTTATTTATAGAGATACCTCTATAAATCCAGAGGATGCACCCAGAACAGATTTCAATTTTTTTTTTTTTTTTTTTTTAATCAGACTCTGTGACTAAAGGCAAAAATGAAACAGGTGCCAGAAGAAAGTGATGAAAGATATCAGGGGCAAAATTGTGTCCAGGGAGAAAGTTCATGCAATACAAATTAACATGGCAGCAAATATTCCAAAGGGTGTAGACTATCCCCTCAGGTGGGTCTTCTAGATGAGGGAGGAGAGGCTGGGGGACTATGGGAGAAGAGAACTGCTGTATTTCAACACACGCAGGAGAGACGCCATTTTATTTGCTTCATTCCAAAAAAGGAAGAAAAGGCTATTGATGAAATTACTACTTGCCATTGATTATAAGTGCATCTCAATTTCAGAGAAATTAAAATGTGAAAAAAAGTGCCCGTGCAGTTGATGAAATACGGTAACTAACCTTCATTCATTTGCTTTTTATGATTCAGCAAATATGCCTGTCCCCCATGCCTCCTGTGGAGTCCCTTGCTGAGCTGGTTCTGGAAGACCCTGTAAGATTTGCACTGCAAGAGCTCCCTGGCCATCACACACAAGCCATGGAGACTCTAGGGCTTTGGCTATCAAACTTGAATGTGTATTCCAGTGCCTGGAATGTGTTAAAAGAGAAGACGCTGATTTAGTGCATCCGGCATGGGGGCCAGAACACTTCATTTTTAACTAGTACATACGTGATTTTAATGCTAGCGGTCCCATAGCCACCTGAGGTGTCTTCAGACACAGTACAATAGACCATCCACCAGCTCTTCTCTCGGTCCTTTATCTTGGTGCCTGTGTGTGCCACTCATTTGTACTGGTTGGCCTTCGCCTTCTCTTCTGTCAATTTCCATTCACCCACCATGTCTGTTTGAGCCTCATGGTCCGCAGCAGCTCCCCTGACCTGGCCAGGTGAGGTTAGGCAGTTCTGGTTTAGGCTTCCCCTTCATACCATTATAAGGACTGTAATGGAGAGTGCTGAAAGTATCAGATGTCACTGTCCCCTCCTCCTAGGCAACAGTGTCATGAGGGTTTGGACTGTGTCTGTCTCACAAATCCACAGGGGCTAATACAATTCCTGGCACATATCAATAATGTGAGTTATCAATAAATATTTATTTTGAAGCAAAGTTGTGTCTAGATATTAGACAAAACAGGGAGGCAGAGTACACCAGGTCCGCTATTTTATTTTGGTAGAGCAGGAAGTCAATACCATAGTACAACAAAAGTTTAGAAAAAACCTGGACATGTTTTCACCAAAATGTTAACAATAATCACTTCTGGAATTGGGGTTATGGGTATGTAGGTATGAATGGATTGCTTATCTGTATTTACTATAAAAAACAAGTACTGCATGAAAAAAGTTGGACATGTGGGATCACAGCAAGTTAAAAAGCCTCTGCATAACAAAGGAAACAATCAACAAAGTGGAGGCAACCCACAGAATGGTAGAAAATACTTGCAAACTAACCATCTGACAAGGGATTAATAACCAGAATATATAAGGAGCTCAAACAACTCTATAGGAAAAAATCTAATGAGCTGATTTCAAAATGGGCAAAAGATCTGTATAGACATTTCTCAAAAGAAGGCATAGAAATGTCAAACAAGTATATGAAAAGGTGCTCAGTGTCACTGACCATTAGGGATACGCAAATCAAAACTACAGTGAGATATCATCTCATCTCAGTTAAAATAGCTTTTATCCAAAAGACAGGCAGTAACAAATGCTGGCAAGGATGTGGAGAAACAGAATCCACATACACTGTTGGTGGGAATATAAATTAGTACAATCATTATGGAGAACAGTTTGGGGGTTCCTCAAAAAACTAAAAATAAAGCTAACACTTGATCCAGCAATTCCACTACTGGGTATATACCTGAAAGAAAGGAAATCAGTGTATCAAAGAGATATCTGCACTCCCATGTTTATCGCAGCACTATTCACACTAGCCAAGATCTGGAAACAATCTAAGTATTCATCAGAGAACAAATGGATAAAGAAAACGTACATGTACACAATGGAATACTATTCAGCCATAAAAAATAATGAGATCTTTTCATTTGCAATAACGTGGATGGAACTGGAGGTCATTATGTTAAGTGAAATAAGTCAGGCACAGGAAGAGAAACTTGGCATGTCCTCACATGAAATTTCTGAGAGCTAAAAATAAAAATTGAACTCATGGAGATGGAGAGCAGAAGGATGGTTAAAGGCTGGGGAGGACAGAAGGGAGCAGGAAGTGAGGATGGTTAATGGGTACAAAAAAATAGGAAGTATGAATAAGAGCTAGTATTTGATGGCAGAACCAGGTGACTATAGTTAATAATAATTTAATTGTGCAATTAAAAATAACTAAAAGAGTATAATTGGATCTTTTGTAACACAAAGGATAAATGTGGGCCAGGCAAAGTGGCTCATATCTGTAATCCAAGCACTTTGGGAGGCCACAGTGGGTGATTCATTTGAGGTCAGGAGTTCGAGACCAGCCTGGCCAACACGGTGAAACACCATTTCTACTAAAAATACAACAGCAACAAAATAGCCAGGCATGGTGGCTCATGCCTATAGTCCCAGCTACTTGGGAGGCTGAGGTGGGAGGATGGTTTGAGCCCAGGAGGCAGAGGTTGCAGTGAGCTGAGATGGTGCCACTACACTCCAGCCTAGGTGACAGAGCCAGGCTCTGTCTCAAAAAAAAAAAAAAAAAGAAAAGAAAAGAAAACCCAAAAGAAAACCTGCTGAGTGTAGAAGCAATTGTTTTGCAGAAATAGAAAACTTATTAGGAGGTTTGACCTTGAACCTGAGAAGGTCAGAAAACAAAAGAACAACTTGTAATTGTTGTAGAGAAAAGAAGAAGTATGAAGTGTGGGGCTTGGAGCA
Source organism: Rhinopithecus bieti (assembly GCF_001698545.2). Taxonomy (NCBI): domain Eukaryota; kingdom Metazoa; phylum Chordata; class Mammalia; order Primates; family Cercopithecidae; genus Rhinopithecus; species Rhinopithecus bieti. Next base: position 1,323,568 of record NW_016803215.1, read on the forward strand.
TTGATTTTGATGGCCTCATAATGTTGCCATAGAACCTGTCTTCTTTGTCTTCAACTATGGAAGTACAAAAAGAAGCCATCGAAAGAGTTATTTCTGCCTGCGGGAAACGCCACATGCATGAACTTAGACAGCATGCTATGCTTGAGTTCTGCCAACCTTGTGGGGCACGATTTATACGAAATTTTTAAAATGGCTGTCTTTATTATAAAGATAAGATCTGTTACTCTGAGGAGATTTCCTGCAGAGTTATAACTGTACCCATATTATATCTGGTTCAAATCCATCCCACATATATAAGGCTGTACCATGAAGAAAAATAAGCTAAACCCAGCAGAAAATGTATTGCATTTACAATAGATCATCTTTATTGAGTGCTTCCAATGAATGATGCCTACAAAGAGTTTCATTTTTCTCTTGATCCAGAGAGGTTTCAAGTTACAGAACCATTGCATAGACCCTGGAATCACATATTATACAATGGAGAGAAGATGCCTTCTGGTGAAAATAAAACGTGGTTGTCAAAGGGCAGGTTTCTTTGATATGCCTTGCTCATGGCAGCTCTAGGAATCTCGGGGCGACAGGGAGGCACCGACTTCACAGACTGAGCTCTGCAATCAGGTGAATCTCTTTTGATGTAGTTTTGATTTCTAAAGGAATACTGACATGGGAGAGAATAGAAAATATATGTGAGGTTTGTGAAATCCAAGTTGAAAATCCTGTCAAGTATCAATATTTATGACTGGCCATTGAAATAAATGGCTTCAGAGATGACAGATCATAATAAATGGTGTACAGAAGTCACTTTCAGAGGAAAAAGCTGCTTGTAGAGTGAAGCCTGCTGAAAGTGGCCAGCTGCCCCAGGCAGCACAAAAATGCTCGGGACATTTTCATGCGGGGTTCCTTGCCCTTTGTGTAGGAAAGGCCACTCAGTGGGAAGTGGCCCATCCTTCAGAGTGGGAAATGCCGGGCTCTGTTCTGCTACCCATGAGAAGGCGAGGGGCTGACCTCTTGTGCAAGCTGAGCAGAGGTAGCAGCCTGCTGGCGTTTCAACACTAGAGGGCAGTGTACATGCACGCCAACGAAGGACATGTTCTCTGAGCCCCACATCCAGGCGGCTTGTGCTACTTGCTTGCTGTTTTTCCTACAAGCAGAACCTGCAGACCTGTCTACCTAAAGATCTAGTTGGAAGTGCTTTGTTGCGACAGGGTGGCACAAAAGAGAGGCTTTCAGGGGCTCTGCTCCCTGGACCCCAACTTTATTTCTAAAAATGTGAAGATAACTCACAAGTCCTTTGTTGGAAGCATATCTGGGCCTCAGAGCCAGATAAGATCTGCAATGAGTTGGAGCTTTGTCACTTACCATGCGATACAAGCATGTCACCTATAGAAAGGATTGTTGTGAGGATTAAATAAGATGATGTGTGCGAGGATCTTGGCATAGCACAGCGCCTAGCACTTGCTAAGTATTCAGTGAGTGTCGATCAGCAGTCATACTGTGCACCAGGAAAGAGGTCCAAGCCAAGCTGGAGCCCCGTAGGAGACAGTGTAGGAACTGGGGATTCTACATGTCCCACTTCCACAGGAGCTCAGTGAGAGCCCCTCCAGGGCCAGAGGCCCTTGCTGACACTTGCTGAACAACAGGGAGACCTCAAGCCCCAGGCCACAGAACTTTTGCGCCTGTCCCTCCTTCTGGCACAAAAAGAACGGGTATGAACCCTCTTATGCAAAGCAGAAGAGCAGCAACATCAGTGCGGGTGTGAGGGTCAGTGACTTCCCACTCCCGTACGCCTCAGTCCCGCTCACCACTCTGCAGCTCATGGGGTCTCAACTGCTTCTGAGTGCCCGCAAACTCCCTCGTAACCCCTTGACACCCACGTTGGCATGTTGGGTGAATTTTGATAACCCGGAACAAAGCCTGGTTATTTAACACACATCACCTGCTTTCAAATGAACTCAGCCTTGGAAGCTGCAGAGTTTTCTAATGGTGCTGACTGCTCACTGTTGATGGCCTGTCACAATTTGTAGATTCTAGTGGGAATGAGTGAGACTTGAGGGGTATTAAAGATGATCTTGCCAGTGGTGTAGTAGAAATAGCAGAGGGCCTAGAGCCTAGATTTCTCAGTGCTAGACATGGTGATTCACCAAATAGCTGGGTGATTTTGGACACGTGCTGAACCTCTTATGCCTGACTCTCTTTCCACATAAGCATCATGATAGGGTCATTTTTACCCCCTCCCACCTCACAGGGCAATTGTCAGGGTAAATGAGGTTTAAGTACCTTACACATACGTAGCACTTGCACTTTCTCAATAGTGCTTTGGTGGGGAGAAAATTCTCCATGGGTCTCTTGCCTGGAAAGGCAGAAGCCTGTTTTGCCAAGAGAGGCACAGACTGCTTTTGTTCCGGACTAGCTTTCCAAGGGTGTTTGTGCAGAGAGCAGCCCGGGAAGATCGAGTCAGTGTCTCTCTCCAGAGGAAAGGGTAGGTTTGTTTACTGCCCAGAATAAAGATAATGTCTCTCTCAGGGACAAAGGTCAGGCAGGCTTCCTACCCATTCTAAAAATAAGTGACTTTCCTAAACTCAGGGTTCCTGCCTGGTGTGACCATCTCACCGGGCCTCTTCACATCGCACTCTGGGTATCGGAGTCTACAGATCCCACGCAAGAAAATGCGTGGCTACTGCTGTTGCAGTGAGTAATAAATGCCCTTAGCTCTGACCCAGGAGTTTTGTGTCTTCTATCCCCATTCATGAAACTGGCAGGCCCAGTTGTAACCTGACAAATGGGGTAAAAACCTCAGCCCTGTCACAGTCCTTGACAATGCTCAGCTGCTGTTTTCTTTCCGTTTTCACAACAACCCTGAGAGCCAGGCACATCAGGTATTCCTATTTTGCAGATGAGGTAACAGAGGCTTGGGAAAGTTAGGGACGCTTCCAAGGACAGCTAATACCATGGCAGAGTAGACGCTTAGGTCTAGAAAATAAATGCTACATAACACTAGTGTCTCCAAACTTCTCTTCCCCAACATGGATAGGGTAACTAGGAGTTACTTTGCTCATTTGCTTTTTTTAACCATTAATCTGCAGCTCCCTACAGAGAAAAAGTGATGTCAATGGGATTTTGAACAATTATCCTCTTATCCTGGGGTCCCAAAGTACATGGGGTTTTCCCTCAGCCCCTCATCCTGCATGGAATTTCCCCAGAAAGGCGATGACTGCTGGAACTGAAGCAGCCACACACCTGGGCACCTGTGTGTGGAGGCAGCTGGTGGCCTCCAGACATCCCCCTCAGGAAGGCTGTCAGCCCATGCCAATCAGCAGCATCTGCCAACCAAAAGGACTGCAGGCAAGGATCCCGGAGGGTCCTTGTCCCGGGCCTGTGAATGGAAGGTGACAAGGAGGAGCAGAGAGAGGGAGGGCAGAGGCTGAGCTCCGTGTTCCGCCCAGAGAGGAAAGGGCCATTGCTCCCGGGATCACAGCTTCCTCACTAACAAAGGAACCGGCTCTGCCAGGCCTGGAGGGACAGTGACAAGAGGAGGGGCCCTTCCTGGGCTTGGCATCTGCTGGGAGCAGGAGGACAAAGTGACGGAGCTTCTCTGAGGGATGTCAGCAAAGGTTGTGGGATGTACAAGGTCCAGCAACCAAGAGATGAAGAAGAGCGCGACTGTATCTTCTCTTTTTCCCTCTGTTTTATGTTGTGGTTTGGATTTTTTTTTTTTTTTTGAGACAGAGTCTCGCTCTGTTGCCCAGGCTGGACTGCAGTGGTGTGACCTTGGCTCACTGCAACCTCTGTCTCCTGGGCTCAAGTGATCCTCCTAATTTCAGACTCCAAGCTGTGTGTGTGTGTGTGTGTGTGTGTGTGTGTGTGTGTGTGTGTGTGTGATGTGAAGGAAGGAGGTGCACACTGGAAAGGGAAAATAAATGGGCTAGGCTGGCATTTGGTATTTGGGTGACAGCCTCAGGCTTTCAGACAGACTAGAATTAATATAGTAGGGCCTGATCCCTGTATTTGTTTGTTGTTTCGTTGTTTTGAGCACAAGAAATTTTTTAGTAGCCACTCCCCCCCCCACCCAGGTGATTCTAACACCCTGCAAAGCCTGAAAACTCTAGTTGGATGGCTGTTCAATACGACAAGCCCCAGCCACAGGTGGCAACTGAGTGCATAGAGTGCAGGCGGTCCGAATTGAGACATGCTGTGAGTGTAGAATACACCCTGGATTTGCAGCCTTCGTACAAAAAGTGAATGTAAATTAGCTCAATCTGTTTATATTACACATTGACTATGTATATTACTATTTTGTTTTGTTTGGTTTGGTTTTTTGAGATGGAGTCTTGCCCTGTTGCCCAGGCTGGAGTGCAGGTGGAGCAATCTGTTCACTGCAACCTCTGCCTCCCAGGTTCAAGCGATTCTTCTGCCTCAGCCTCCCGAGTAGCTGGAACTACAGGTGCCTGCCACCATGCCTGGCTAATTTTTTTTTTTTTTTGTATGTTTAGTAGATTTGTATTTTTAGTAGAGATGGGGTTTCACCATGTTGTCCAGGCTGGTCTTGAACTCCCGACCTCAGATGATTCTTCCGCCTCGGCCTCCCAAAGTGCTGGGATTACAGGCGTGAGCCACCATACCTGGTCCTATATATTACTATTTTTGATATGCTGGGTTACATAAAACATATGACTAAAATTAATTTCACCTGCTTCTTTCTCCCATTTCTAATTGCACGATTAGAGAATTTAGTTTGGATTGTATGTGCAGCTCACACTGTATTTCTGCAAGACGCTGCTGCTGTAGCAGCCACTTCATGTTACAGAAAAGGGGCAGAGACTAAGTGGCAGAGCTAGATCCAAGGCAGCGACTTTACTGCCCAAGCCCAGCCTCGGAGCCAGGCGGCCACGTGGTGGTTCTCAGTCGCAACCCCTTACCCCCACACCATCTTCCATCTCTCGAGTTTTTGAAGGAAGCTTAGTCCTGAAGGAGGAGACATTTCCGTTTTCATCATGGCTGGAAGCACCTAGCAAAATGCCTGGTACATAATAGGCAACTGGATGTAGGTTGTAAAGTTGATGAATCTTTGACACTTGTTGCCTCCTGAGGGAGCATGCCTGTCCTGAAAAGCCTTTGCAATGCTGTCCCCTGCTGGCTAATTATTGAAAGTGCTCAGTGAAGTCCCCAAGAAGCCGGATTGGGTGTGTGCTGCATACACATGTACTGTGTTGTTTGTGCTGCATGTATGTATGGTGTATATGCATGTGTGTTGTGAGCTTGCAATGAATGCACACGTACTGTGTGTCCTGTGTGTTGTGTGTGTGTGTGTGAAGTATATGCATGTGCTATGTGTGTTGTGTGAACTTGTGTTGTGTGCACATGTATGGTGTGTCCTGTGTGTTGTATGTGTGTGGTGTGTGTTGAATGAACATGTATTGTGAATTTTGTGTGTTGCATGTGTGTGTGGTGTGCATGCGTCATGCATGTTGTGAGCTTGCATTGAGTGCACATTGAGTGTTGTGTGTGCTACATGTGTGTTGTGTATACAGGAGTTGTGTGAACTTGAATTATGTGCACATCTACTGCGAATTTTGTGTGTTGCATGTGTGTGTTGTGTATGCAGGTGCTGTGTGAGCATGTGTGGAGTGCACATGCGCTGGGTGTCGCATGTGCTGCAGGTGTGTATACTACATGTGCTGTACGTGGGGGGAATCATGCGTGTACACAACAGTTGCACTTCCATTACCACACCAAAGGCAACAGTGTCCCTTAGCTTAACTCTTTCTCCCATCCTGGGAGTCATGGATGCCCGCCCCAAACATCCTCAGGCAGCTGTGAGACGAGCGCCTTGTTTATAAGTCAGGATCCCCAAACCTCTTGAGGGTCTTGTTGCAGCATTACGAAATTATTCTTCAATACAAAATTATTCTTGTATTAGTTGTCTGCAGGCCTCAAGACGTCTCGAGCCAGAAATTCTAGTTCAAGCCTGTCTTTGCAATTCAGACGTTCCAGGCTCTGCACTAAACAGCTTGCTTTCAGGCCCTGGGGTGATACTTTCTTAAGGAAGGTGGCAGTGACTGATCGAGAGTAGCCATGGGAAAGTAGAATTCTCCAACGTGGAGGGAGCCCTTGTGTTGCGCCCAACAAGAAAAAACAAAAAAAGAGACATGAATAACTGATGGCTGAGTTTCCTGGAGAGCCCAAAAACATGTGGAACAAATGTTCATGCATTGGAAACACATGTCAACCACTGGCTGAATGTTCCTTACTCTCCCGCATCTGAGTACGGCACGTGAGAATGCAGGTGGGACCCCAGGTACTCAGATGGCTTTCCTTCCTTCACTTTGTTAAGAGTCAAATAAAATCACAGTATCTGTAGACACCACAAAACCTATGAATCCACTTTAAAAGACATTATTTTTTTCCTCCAAGGGACAATTACGTTGCGGTTTCTGGACAAGAGAATCTAATGACTTGTCTGCAGATAATCTTAAGCAAATCATCTCATTTGCTGAGACTGTTTTGTTATCCATGAAACGTCCCCCTTTTCTCAGTGGGGTAACTGGAAGATCACTTGAGCTCCCACATGTCAGTGGGTCTTAGTCCTGGAGGCACATTCAGAAAGACTGCTGTCTGTGTGCCTCCAGACCAACGAAATCAGAATTTCTTGGTGTTTGGATCAGGCCACGGTGATTTAAAACTCTACCATGCAGCCACATCTGCTACCCGAAAAAACCCCTCTAAGAACAGAGAACCATGGCAAGCTCTACAGACATGAGAAATTCTGCATATCATTTGCACGTGGTAACCAGACACTCTCCCCAGATAGAGGATCCAGGGGTGTTCTGGCTGTGCCAGGCTTTCTGTGGTTAATCCACCCTTTCCCCACACCCTGGGCTTGTGACAAGTGTCACATGACCAGCAGAGCTCCCACGCAACTGTCCCCTTGGGTACTTCCAACAGCAGATGACTGGGGAGTCGGGCTGGGTTTGTGTACATGTTAAATAGGCTGCCTGGCATCTTACTTCACCTGCGTTCAGGGAATCTTGGCGGTGGATTGAACTGGGATCAAATTTCCCCATAGGAGAAACAAGCATCAGGGGCAGGGCATGCAGCCCTCAGTTACCCCTCCCTCCCCCTCACCTCTGACCTGTCCTCTGTCCGCTCCCAGTCTCCTTCCTTTGGTTAGCCCTTCCTGATGTTGTCTAGGAGGTGGGAAAGGAAGGGGCTCATTTCTGTTCCCTTCCTAGTCCTGTCCAGGCATGGGTCCCAGGACTCTGCTCAGGAATCTGGACCAAAAACCAACGGCAAGTGGAGGCTCTCTTGTTCCTTTTCGATTAGCGTTTTGTTTTGTTTTTTGTTTTATTTTTTTGAAGGAGTTTCACTCTGCTGCCCAGGCTGGAGTGCAGTGGCGTGATCTCGGCTCACCGCAGCCTCCGCCTCCTGGATTGAAACAATTCTCCTGCCTTACCCTTCCAAGTAGCTGGGACTGCAGGCGCCTGCCACCACGTCTGCCTAATTTTTTGTGTTTTTTAATAGAGACAGGGTTTTACCATGTTGACCAGGCTGGTCTCGAACTCCTAACCTCAAATGATCCACCCGTCTCGGCCTCCCAAAGTGAGCTTTTTTTTTTTTTTTTTTTGAGACAGAGTCTCACTCTGTCACCCAGGCTGGAGTGCAGTGGCACAATCTTGTCTCACTGCAACCTCGGACTCCCAGCTCAAGCGATTCTCCTGCCTCAGCCTCCTGGGTAGCTAGGATTATAGGTGTACACCACCCCACCCAGCTACTGTGTATTTTTAGTGGAGATGAGGTTTCGCTACGTCAGCCAAGCTGGTCCTGAACTCCTAACCTCAAGTGATCCGTCTGCCTTTCCCCTCCAAAGTGCTGGGATTACAGGCATGAACTACCCTGCCTGGCCCCTTTTGTTCTTTTTCTACTATTTTCCATCTGCCCTTTGGTTATGCACAGTTAGTTTTGTCCCCAGGCTGGGAGGGTAATTCCTCCAGCACAGAAATTCTTCAGGGAAGTAGGAAAATGTGGGTCTGCCCATTGCTGACAACCCCCAAAAGCCATAAGGCGATTTTGGCCACATCCCAGCATTGTAAGGAAGGCCCCTGAAGACCTACCAAAAATTCGGACCATCCCCCATCTGCTCTCAAGCAACCCCTGTCCTGGGATAGCTTAACTATCTCTCCCTCATGAGTTTGTTTTGGGAGTGACAGAATGCCTGTCTTTGAACAGCCTTTGGCCCCAAATCCAGGGACATGCAGGGAGTTTGAGGAGATCAAATACAATCTAGAGAGACTGTGAAACATGGATTAGTCCTTTTCTGAAGGGTGCTTTACTTTAGGATTCAAACTTGAATTCCTTGTTTGGTAGACATTGCTTTCCTTCTCTGGCCTGTTCTCCCTTACTTCCCGAGTACTTGACCACACAGCTAAAGTCCACCCTCCCCAGCCTTTCGCGTGACTGGGTGTGGCCATATAACCAAGTTCTTTTCAGAGAGACAGGTGCCACTTCTGCCTCACTTACTCAAGAGGAATTTGCTGTCCCAGACTCTCTTTTTCCCTTCAGTGACATCTCACGACCTAGCCCCTGCCTTGCAGCCAAGGGTAACACACTAGGAGATGGTGAAATCACAAGACAGACAGCTGGGTCCTTGCCAGTGAGGGTCAACGCTCTGATTTATTTAGCAGAAACAGTCCTCCAACGTGGAGACCATTACATGAGGGAGAAATAAACATCTATCTTCCTTCAGGCACCGTGTTTTTCGTCTCTTGGCTACAGCAGCTGAGCCTTTATCTCGAAACATTCATTATCCACGTGAGTTTCAGGGATCATAACCTCTATGCCACGCTACCACTCTTAGCACGACTGTTAACTCCTCTCTTCTCAAGAACAGCAATTTGCCTGCCTCTATTTTCCAAATACTTTGAAATCCATCAGTCTTTCTTATGATCCCAGGAGTGGCCAAAGGTTATTATGATGGAGAGCACCCTACTTACAAATCAGGCTCTCTAGTTGTAGGGTAAGATGAAAATCATACAGAGTCAAAGAGATCCTTGAAAATGTTCTAGGGGAGGGTACAGTGGCTCACACCTGTAATCCCAGCACTTAGGGAGGTCTGGGTGGGAGGATCACTTGGGCCAGGAGTTCAAGACCAGCCTGGGCAATGTAGCCAGACTCCATCTCCTAAACAAACAAACAAACAAACAAACAAACAAAAGTGTTCTGGAAGTCTCCATGTAAGATCATCTCTCAATAAGCCCAACATGGGGTAGCTTTTTCTTCACCCCATGGTGTGTGGATTACATCCACAAGCTGGTGGTAGAAGAAATATCTCTGAAACACATTCAGTATGGCAAGATGCTCACAACATGTCAAAGTGTTGAGTTTCGAGACAGAACAGAGAGCAGATTCTCATGCTCAGCTCACCCGGGGCAGTGGTTCTCAACCAGAGGTGATTTTGCCCCCAGGGGGAACCTGTGGCAATGTCTGGAGATATTTTTATTATGACTGGTGTAGAAGGCTCCTGGAATCTGGTGGGTAAAGGCAGAGATGCTGCAAAATATCCTCCAATGCACGGGACAACCACCATAACAAAGAGTGATCTGGCCCAAAATGTCAAGAGCTCTGAGGCTGAAAAACCTTTCTCTAAGGCATTGGTTTATTGAGAGGCAAGGCCTGGCAGATCGCTATGTGTAAACACTCCAGAACTCTCCCCAGCCCTTTCCCTGACTTGTCCATGTTTATTTTCATTTCATCAAGTTAAGTATGCTCCCCTGGCTGCTCTTGAGCCCAAGAGGATGAGGATGACAAGATCATGGATCCTTGGCAATGTCTTGAGTGTCCTAGAGACTAAAGGTATCCTATCCAGGCTGGTTCAGGGAGTTTCATCAATCACAGTTCACTGTGCTGGATCTTGTCTAATCTGTTGCTTTCTAAATAGTAGCCTCCCACTCTCCTATGGAAAGAATGTTCTGCTGACGCGAGGCTTTCCTTGTCAGGGACACCTCCTGCCACAACCAGTCTCAAAAGCTTCTCTCCTTCGTTTCATCCTGGAATGTTTCAAGAAACACCCACCCCACACCAGCCGCACACATCTCATAGTTGCGCTCCCAGGGTGTCTTCTGCTCTCGTGATCCCCCCCTCCAGCCTTGCCTCGTAAATCAGCCCGCGAGCTTGCCTCCCTGGGGCTGCTGCGCTTCTCTGAACTCGCTCCAGTGGGTCCACATCTTTCTGGTAATGAGGTGCCAGACAGGAGCGGAGGGGCCTGCTGCAATCCGTGGGAGCGTTCCAGCCCCGTCCTGGGGAGAGCTGGGGGTGGAGGCCGGTGTCATGGTAGGGAGGGGGCTCTCTGGAAACTTCAGTGCCTGACCGGCTCAAATAAGGCACCTCACTTCTCTATTCTTGCAGAGGCCCTTGATGGTGGACAGACCCCAGCACGGCCCTGGACAGATTGTGAGGCACAGAGAAGTCACCTGCCACCTCGTCACCATCAGAACAATGATGGCAGATACCACCAGGTCCTCAGCTCTCCTGGCCTTTGGGCACTGTCCTTGCTGCCTTACAGACGTTATCTCATTGAGCACTCTCAACATCATAAGTTTCACTCGGGCATCTATGCTAGACACTGAGGGGACAGGAGAGAGCCAAGCAGACAAACACCCGGCTGTCAGAGAAAGAGGTTGCGTTCTAGTAGGGGAAACAGACAAAATAAGGAACACACATGTTTCAGTCATGGGTCACTTAATGGTAGGGATATGTTATGAGAAATGCGAAGGCAATTTCATCATTGTGTGAACATCATAGTGTTACAGGAGTTAAGAAATTATTTTAGGCAGATAGAGAGAAAAAGGGGTCCTTGGAAAGTTTTTGTTTCTTTTAAAGCAGCTAAAGAAACATTTCTTGTCTAGCAGGAAAGCTCCGGCTCTTAGAGCTAGGCCGGCAACCTCTGATACAAATGCTGGCCAGTAGAAACTGGGTCCACCCAAATATGTCCTTGCTCTCACATGTGCCTGGCAACATGACGGCGCACCCATATCCCACGTGTGAAGAACATCATGGCGCCCCACATTTGCATATTAAAAGCTAGGGTGGGAGGGCCAATTTTTTTTTTCCAGGGCCGTGTGAGTGACATGCCTGGTCAAACCAATCCCCTAAGCCCTATGCAATCAGACACCGCCTCCTCCTGCCTCCTCAAATAACTGACTGGTTTCCACCACACTAGGGTTTCTCTTTGTTGGAATCCCCCCTCCCTCTGTCTCTGTAGGAGGGAGCTGTTTTCCTCTTCCTTCCTCCTTTCCTGTTTATTAAGCCCTTTGCACCTTAAAACCATTCCACTTGTGTCTGTGTGGTTTTATCCAGTTCGACTCCAGAGGAAGAACCTGGTGTTCCTCTACTTGTTGGAGCCGTATCAACAGAGTTCACTGATGTAAACCTAGCTGGTATAGCCAGTTACACACCCACGCCATTGCCTCTAGGCTGAAAACCTGTACAGCACGTGACTGTCCTGAATACTGTAGGCAATTGAAACACAAGGGTAAGCATCTGTGTATCTAAACATGCCTAAACATGGAAAAGGTACAGTAAAAATAAGGTACAAAAGGTAAAAAATGGTCCACCTGTACAGGGCACTTACCATGCGTGGAGGTGGCAGGATGGGAAGTTGCTCTGGGTGAGTCAGTGAGTGAGTGGTGAGTGAATGTGAAGGCCTAGGGTGTGACTGTACGCTATTGCAGACTTTGTAAACATTGGGCACTTGGGCTACACTAAATGTATTAATAATATTTTTTCTCCAATAATAAGTTAACCCTAGCTTACTTTTTTGCTTTATACAATTTTAAGGTTTTTTTATTTTTTTTTGACTCTTTGTGATAACACTTAGTTTAAAACATAAACGTATTGTACAGCTGTACAACAATTTTTTTTATATCCTTATTCTATACGCTTTTTTCTATTTCTAATTGCGTTGGTGGCGGTGTTGTTAAGAACTAGGACACAGGCTGGGCGCAGCGGCTCACGTCTATCATCCCAACACTTTGGGAGGCCAAGGTGGATGGATCACTTGAGGTCAGGAGTTCGAGATCAGCCTGGCCAACATGGAGAAACCCCATCTTTACTAAAAATACAAAAATTAGCCGGGCATGATGGCATGTGCACTTGTAATCCCAACTACTTGGGAGGCTGAGGCAGAAGAATTGCTTGAACCTGGGAGGAGGAGGTTACCGTGAGCCAAGATGGTGCTACTGTACTCCAGCCTAGGTAACAGAAAGAGACTTTGTCTTCAGAAAAAAAAAAAAAGAAGAAGAACTAGGACACATTAGCCTAAGTCTGTACAGGGTCAGGACCATCAATATCACTGTCTTCCATCCCCACATCTTGTCCCACTGAAAGGTCTTAGGGGCAATAACACACTTGGAGCTGTCATCTCTTTTGATAACAATGCCTTCTTCTGGATACTTCCTGAAGGGACTGCCTGAGGCTATTTCACAGCTAACTCTTTTTTTTCTTAATAAGCAGGAGAACATTCTAACATAATGATGTGAAGTATAGGATGGTAAGAATATAAAGAAGTAATAGTTGTTTAATTATTATCATTATCAAGTATTATGTACTGTACATAATTGTATGTGCTATATTTTTTTTATTTTTAACTTTTATTTTTTTGAGACAGAGTCTTGCTCTGTTGCCCAGTCTGAAGTGCAGGGACGTGATCTCGGCTCACTGCAAACTCCGCCTCCCGGGTTCAAGTGATTCTCCTGCCTCAGCCTCTGGAGTAGCTGGGATTACAGGCGCCCAGCACCATGCCTGGCTAATTTTTGTATTTTTAGTAGAGACAGGGTTTCTCCATGTTGGCCAGGCTAGTCTCAAACTCCTGACCTCAGGTGATCCACCCACCTCGGCTTCCCAAAGTACTGGAATTACAGGCATGAGCTACTGCGCCCGGACTGGCCCCTTGATTTATGACAATGCAATGGGAAGGATGTTCTTTTCAATCAATGGTGCCTTGGAGTATTCCACATTGCATGTGAAGGAGACATTAATTTTTACCCCTATTAATCCTATTAATAATTTTACCCTTAAAATTTAATTTTTACTATTAATAAAACCAATTCCAGTTGGATTGTAGATCTGAATGTCATAGGTAAATCATAAATTTCTAAAAGCTAGTACAGGAGAATATCTTCATGGCTTTGGATTGGCAGAGTATTCTTATACACATATACACAAACTGACTTAAACATAAGTTGGGCTACATTAAAACATACAACTTCTGGTCAGGCATGGTGGCTCACACCTGTAATCCCAGCACTTTGGAAGGCCGAGGCAGGCGGATCACGAGGTCAGGAGATCGAGACCATCCTGGCTAACACGGTGAAACCTCGTCTCTACTAAAAATACAAAAAATTAGCTGGGTGAAGGCCGGGCGCGGTGGCTCAAGCCTGTAATCCCAGCACTTTGGGAGGCCGAGACGGGTGGATCACGAGGTCAGGAGATCCAGACCATTCTGGCTAACCCAGTGAAACCCTGTCTCTACTAAAAAAATACGAAAAACTAGCCGGGCGAGGTGGTGGGCGCCTGTAGTGCCAGCTACTCGGGAGGCTGAGGCAGGAGAATGGCATAAACCCGGGAGGCGGAGCTTGCAGTGAGCTGAGATCTGGCCACTGCACTCCAGCCTGGGCGACAGAGCGAGACTCCGTCTCAAAAAAAAAAAAAAAAAAAAAAAAAAAAAAGCATTGGTGTGATGGTTAATTTTAGGTGTCATCTAAACTGTGCCACAAGGTGCCCGCATTAAGCAATATTTCTGGATGTGACTGCGAGGGTTTCTGGATGAGATTAGCATTTGAAGGAATGGACTCAGTGAGGCAGGTTTTCCTCCCCTATGTGGGTAGGTATCATCCAATCCTTTGAGGGCCTGAATGGAACAAAAAAAGCAAAGGAAGAGTGAGTTTGCAAAATTTTGCTTCCAGTCTGCCTGTTTGAGCTGGGACATCAGTCCTCTGCTGCGCTTAGGCTGGGATTCACGTGATTCGCTCAGGCCTTTGGACTTGGACTTAGATTGGAATCACAGCACTGGTTTTCCTGGGTCTCCAGCTTGCAGATGGCAGATCACAGGATTTCTCAGCCTCTATATTAATGTTAAACCAATTCGTTATAATGAACCTCTTCCTATATATGGCCTATTTGTTTAGTTTATCTGGAGAACCCTGACTAATACAACTGGTGGGGTGTGGGGCAATGGAAACTACTTCCACTGCCTATTCAAGACTTTTGAATGATTCTTTTGGGTTGCCTACCTTTTTTTTTTTTTTTTTTTTTTTTTTT
>NW_016803215.1:1338095-1381872 GCF_001698545.2 Rhinopithecus bieti
GATCTCGGCTCACTGCAAGCTCCGCCTCCCGGGTTCCCGCCATTCTCCCGCCTCAGCCTCCGAGTAGCTGGGACTACAGGCGCCCGCCACCGCGCCAGGCTAGTTTTTTGTATTTTTGGTAGAGACGGGGTTTCACCATGTTAGCCAGGATGGTCTCGATCTCCTGACCTCGTGATCCACCCGCCTCGGCCTCCCAAAGTGCTGGGATTACAGGCTTGAGCCACCGCGCCCGGCCTGCCTACCTTTTTCTTATTGATACAAATCAATAAGGAATTCTTTGGAATTGTAGGAATTCTTTACATATTTTAGATATGAATCCTTCGTTAGGAAATGTATTGCAAGGATCTTCTCCCACTTTATGGCTTGCCTCTTCATTTTCTTAGTTATGGTTGTAGTTGTATAAATTGGTACAATCACTTTGGAAAACTGGTTCCAAGTATCTATTAAAACTGAACCTATGTGAATTCTAGGACCCAGTAATTCTGTTTTTCAGTATATACGCAATGTGTTCACCAAAAGACGTATGCAAGAATAGCCCCAAACTGGAAACAGTGCAAATGGATACCCAAATGATGGGATTTCCATGCAGTGAAATATACACAACAATGAAATATACACAACAATGAAAATGAATAAGCTACTGTGTTCTACAACAGCAAGGATAAATTCCAAAAATAATATTGAGTGAAAAAAAAAACAACAACAACAGACACCAAAAGAATAACATAGCTTACTATTCCATTTATATAAAGTTCAAAAACAGGCAAAGTGAATCTATAATAATATAAGTTGAGGTGGTGGTCACATTTGGAGAGGCAGTGGTGAGTGTGGAGGGCTTCTGAGATGCTGGGAATGTCCCGTGTGGAGATGTGGTGTTATGGAGCATGGACATAGCAAAACCCATCAAGCCGTATGCTTAAGCAGAGGGCACTTTATGTAGTTTACTGTGAGTATGTTGTACCTCAATTTAAAGAATTGATCCATTAAGTAGATTCATAGGGGTAAAAAAAGGGTTCTACCAAATTATTCTCCATGCAAGTGGCGTGTAGTGGGGTGACACACGGTGCAGAAGCAAGGGGTGCAGGGTGTGTATCTACAAGTTGAAGCACAGGGTCTTTTGTAACTTCTGTAACTCCTCACAACCACCTCTCCACTCCTTCCCAGTGGGAAGCGGGAAACGCCTACTGATCATTTAAACTCGTTCTGCTCACCAAAAGTTGTACACTTTTCATATCCAGAGTTATTTCTGGGGGAGATGGACACTTTTATACACAGTTGGTGAGAATGAAAATTGGAGGACAATTTGGTACTTATCAGTCACAGTTTTTCAGGTGCACATCTCATTCTGCAATTACGGTTCTCGGCGTCTCTATGTGTGCACAGAGACCCTTATAGGAGCATGGAGGAGGCTTACTGCAGCACTGAGGGCAACAGTAACAAAAAAGCCAACAATCTAAACATCAATAGGAAATGATTAAATGAAGCCGAAGCCGGGCACAGTGGCTCACGCTTGTAATCCCAGCACTTTGGGAGGCTGAGGTGGGTGGATCACTAGGTCAGGAGTTCAAGACCAGCCTGGCCAACACAGTGAAACCCCGTCTCTACTAAAAATACAAAAATTAACTGGGCGTGTTGGTGTGTGCCTGTAGTCCCAGCTACTGAGGAGGCTGAGGCAGAAGAATCAGTTGAACCCGGGAGGCAGAGGTTGCAGTGAGCCAAGATCATGCCACTGCACTCCAGCCTGGACGACTCTGCCTCAAAAATAAATAAATAAATAAATAAACAAAAAGCCTTACCTGGGCATGGTTGCACATGCCTATAATCCCAGCTACTTGGGAGGCAGAGGTTGCTGTGAGCCGAGATCTCACCACTGCACTTCAGCCTGGGCAACAGAGTGAGACTCCATCTCAAAAATAAAATAAAATAAAAATAAATAAATAAAACATAGAGCATAACAGAATGAAATTATATGCATTATGCAGGTACTAAAAAGATAAGATGAACTGACATGGAAATACATCCAGAAAATACATCTTTTAATGAAAAATAAAGGTATAGAGTCAACATGAGAAAGAGTCTGATTTAGCGGTTACAAGCAAGAGTTTATGACCAGACCGCTGGGGCTCAAACCTTAGCTCTGCCACCTCCCAGCTATGTGAAATTGGATAAGCCAATTAACCTGTGCCTCAGTTTCCTGTCTGTAAAATGGGGATACAAATAGTGCTTAGTAGGGTTATTGTGAGACTAAAATGAGATACTGTATGTAAAGGACTTATAACAGTAAAGGTAAGCACTCCTCAAAATGTTAGCCACTACCATACACATAGTATCATCCCAGGACTCAAGCTATCCTCCCACCTCAGCCTCTCAAGTAGCTGGGACTACAGGAGTGCACCATCACACCTTACCAATTTTTTTTTTTTTTTTTTTTTTTTTTTGAGATGGAGTCTTGCTCTGTCGCTCAGGCTGGAGTGCAGTGCCATGACCTCGGCTCACTGCAAGCTCCGCCTCCCGGGTTCACGCCATTCTCCTGCCTCAGCCTCCTGAGTAGCTGGGACTACAGGTGCCCGCTACCACGCCTGGCTACTTTTTTGTATTTTTAGTGGAGATGGGGTTTCACTGTGTTAGCCAGGATGGTCTTGATCTCCTGACCTTGTGATCCATCAGCCTCAGCCTCCCAAAGTGCTAGGATTACAAGTGTGAGCCACCGCATCTGGCCCACTAATTTTTTATTTTTTGTAGAGATGGGTCTTGCTGTGTTGCCCAGGCTGGCTCAAATTCCTGGGCTCAAGTGATCCTCCTGCCTCAGCCTCCCAAAGTGCTGGGATTATAGACATGAGCCACTGCACTTGGCCCTAAACCACGGTTTTATACTGAAGTAGCAAATATCCATGGAAGGTTTCCAAACAAGTGACTGACTAGATCCAAATAAATTTGAAATATATGAGTCAAGCCGGGCATGGTGGCTCATGCCTCTAATCCCAGCACTTAGGGAGGCCAAGTGGGGTGGATCGTTTGAGGTCAGGAGTTCAAAACCAACCCGGCCAACATGATGAAATCCCATCTCTACTAAATATACAAAAATTAGCCAGGCATGGTGGTAGGCACCTGTAATCCCAGTTACTCAGGAGGCTGAGACAGGAGAATTCCTTCAGCCCAGGTGGCGGACGTTGCAGTGAGCTGAGATTGCGCCATTACACTCCAGCCTGGGCGACAGAGCGAGACTCCATCTCAATAAATAAAATAAAATAAAATAAAAAGTCAAGCAACAGGACCTCTTAATTGCTGGTGGAAAAATACAGTGGTGCAGCCTCTTTGGAAAACAATTCAGTGGTTTCTTACAAAACTAAACATACTTTTACCATAAAATCTGGCAATTGCTTTCTTTGGTATTTATCTAGATGAGTTGAAAACTCATGTCCTCACCAAAGTATGCACATGAATTCCTAATTGTCAAAACACGGAGGCAACCAAGATGCCCTTTGATAGGTGAATGGATGAGCAAACTGCAGTACATCCAGACAATGGGTTAT
Source organism: Rhinopithecus bieti (assembly GCF_001698545.2). NCBI lineage: Eukaryota > Metazoa > Chordata > Mammalia > Primates > Cercopithecidae > Rhinopithecus > Rhinopithecus bieti. The sequence goes on from NW_016803215.1 coordinate 1,341,629, forward strand.
TCAGCAATAGAAATAAATGAGTTATCAAACCATGCAAAGACATGGAGGAAACTTAAAAGCATATTGCTAAGTGAAAGCAAATCTGAAAAACACTTTAATATGAATGTACTGGACGACGCTAACTATATGACATTCTGAAGAAGACAAAACCATGGAGACAGTAGAAATACCAGTGGTTGCCAGGGTTTGGATTTGGAAGCTGGAGGAAAGATGGAGATGGAAGTGGAGCACAAAAGGTTGGGGGAGGGGGACAGTAAAACTACTCTATATGATACCATAATGGTGGACATATGTCATTATGCATTTGTCAAAACCCATAGAATGTGCTACACAAAGAGTGAACACTGATGCAAACTATGGGGCTTTAATAATCATGTATCAATATTGGTTCGTTTACAAAGTTAACTAAAAATACATATGTATATGAGTCAGACTGGGTGGAAGAGAGCAACAGAGAGAGTCAGGAGGTGAGAGAACAGTGAAGCCGGTACTGCTGATGCCTGGGAATGAGGTTGAGAGGCCTTGAAATACTGTGTTGAAATAGGGCTTAAAGTAGAGAAATGGGTATAAGAGTAATCTGGTGAACTTCAAAAAAAAATTTTTTTTTTTTTTTTTTTTTTTGTGGAGATGGGGTTCTTGCTATATTGCCCAGGCTGGTCTCAAACTTCTGGTCTCAAGTCATCCTCCTGCCTTGGCCTCTCAAAGTGCTGGGATTATAGGCATGAGCCACTTATATGAATAAATATAGATTTATAGACTAGTAAATTAATCTATATTAATAAATAAAGATTCTCTGGGGATTAGGCCTTGGGACTTGTGTTTTTATTAAATTATTCCAGATGATTCAAATGACTAGCCCAAGTAGGAATTTCTCGTCTTGGGGTTCTTAAGATGCTCCTGACTTAGGATTCTTTGACCTTGCTTCTCAGCCCTAAGAGTAGTGGAGAAATCACTTCAAAGGCAAGAATTCTTTGCTTGGACTTTTAAAAGCCCTTGCAAGCATGATCCCATTTTAAGCAGATTTCTCCAATTTTTCAATAAGGAAATTGAGTAAATAAAGATTTGCCTAAAATCACCCTGTGAGTTAATTGTGAGTTGATGGGATCTACCCTCTTTTCTCACTCATGCTTCTGCCTCTGGGTGGATTAACTTACTGTTCACAAGACCTTTTCTTCCCTAGGTTTGGGAACCCCCGTGCTCTGTGATGTGTGGAGTACCTGAGGTCTTCGGGCTGAGGATGGCAATGACTGTTTCCAAGTCTCTCGCTACAGATACACTGTGTTTAATGCCAAGACCTCTCACCTGCGGCCTCTAGACCCTTGTTACTCCAAGTGTGGTCTGGTGACCAACAGCATCAATGGCACCTGGGAGCTTGTTATGAGTTCTAACTCTCAGACCCCACCCCAGCCCTAATGGGTCTGCATTTTCATAAGATACCTAGACAATTCATTTGCATTCTGGAGCTCTGAGGTCTCCCCTCCACCTGTTGGCTCACTTGCCTTTCTTTTTCAACTTTGTTTTCACTGCCCACCCCACCTGTGAACTCTGTTGCCATCACAGAGATTTGGCATGGGTCTCTGAATGTCCATCTCTGAGCCACCAACCCCACCACCAGCAGCATTTTTCTCTTCATCTGCCTATGGAGACCCCATGGTTAGTGAGCAAAAAAACAAGAATCATCACAGGAAAAAAGGGGTCTACTATTTGATGCATCTGGGGCTGTTTCAACTCCCTTCCTTCCTTCCTTCCTTCCTTCCTTCCTTCCTTCCTTCCTTCCTTTCTTCTTCCCTCCCTCCCTTCCTTCCTTCCTTCCTTCCTTCCATCCTTCCTTCCAAAACCATCCCTATAAACTTTACAAAATTAATCAGGGAAGAAGGGAGGGAGAGAAACAAAAATAAACCAGGCTTGTACACACTCAGCATTAGTCCTGGGGTCAGCTGCTCTCTGACCCTTCCTCATAGTGCTTTGCTGTCTGTTGCCCCAGAAACACACAGAACCTGTTACATTTCCCCTTAACTCCTCTCCAGATAACAACTTGAACATTACAAAATGTTGCATTTTCCATTTGAGATATTCTTTCAGGTCCTGGGCACCAGTGAAGCTACTGAGGTCAGCTGGTCTGAAGGAACCTACCAGAAGCTGACTCACTGAAGTACCTAGTTTCATGTCCTGATGATTTCACCCTCTCTTACCCTGACCAATCAACAACTCCAGTTCTCCAGCCCTCACCCTCCATGATCTCCTTTAAAAACCAGCCCAGAACTCCTGGGGGAGACAGATTTGAGGGTATCTTCCCATCTCGTCAATTGGTGTGATCATTAAACTTTTTCTCTGTTGCAAACCTTGCTGTCTCAGCATAATGGTGTGTGACTGCACAGCAGGCATACAAACCTGTTGGTTCTATAACACTTCCTTCTTTCCTTCCTTTTCTCCCTTCTTCCCTCTGTCCCTCCCTCCATCCCTCCCTTTGTTTCTTCCTTCCTTCCTTCTCTCCCTCTTTCCCTTCCTCTCTCCTTCTCTCCCTCTCTCCCTCCTTTATTTCTTCCTTCTTTTATTGCTGCCTTTTCCCCCTCTTCCTTCCTTCCTCCCTCCCTCTTTGCCTCCCTTCCCCCTTCCTCTGTCCCTTCCTCTCCCTTCTTTCTTTCCTTCTCTCTGCTTTTCTTCATCAGTATTTCTCAAAGTGTTGTCTTAGACCAGCAGTATCCACATCACCTGGGAGCTTGTGAGAAATGCAGATTCTCAGGCCCTAGCCCAGAAGCTGAATCAGAAGCTGTCGGAGGGGAGGCCCAGCAGCCTGTGTTTAACAAGCAAATTCTTCTTTCTTGATCTTCAGGAGAACTTTGTATTCAGGCCTCTCATTGAGCAAGGCAGGCCATTTCAAGTGAGGCCACTAGTTTTCTTAAAGTGTCATAATTGGTATATTGAATCCAATCTGTTCCCATGTGTTTATTGATTCGGAAAACAAAATAAAAGATATGCGACTGACTATTGAACTAGCAAATCATAACCTCTCCAGTAGGCTGTTGTTTCTTTGGTACAACAAAAGGCATTTCTGACATCTGACCATTGATCTGAGAAGCTAAGGAGCAATTTTCATCCCATTGTGTGGGTCCAGCTCCCTTTGCCTAAATAGGAGGCAATTCTGTCTTCCAGATAATTACAGACCCTCCTCCCCATGCACCCCTTACCCCACGTGATGAAAAAATGATCTTTGGGCTGAATATTTTAAGGAAAAGAAATATCAGATTCAGAAGCATTTTTTCTGTGCAAAAGATTTCAGTTTCAAAGGTGCATTTTCTTCTAATAACTACAGGCATCATTTTTGAAAGTCAGAGATGTGTGGCAAATGAGGATTTTAAAAGCAGCACAGGAACACATTAATAATATAATATATTTCAGAAATTACTTTCCACCTTGATAATGCAGTCTAAGTTCATTGTCGTAAGTAACAGGGAGAAGATTGCTGGGCCCCTGAAATGAAACCCAACCTTCTGGGATAATTAAGGCCTCTTTTTGCAGATGAAAAAGGTCCTAGAGGAAACAAATGATAAAGACATTAACAGAGGAAAGGAGTGGATGAGGCTCTTTTCTCCGAAACCAGAGCTCTTCCTGCCTCATGCCCTATGGCCATTTAATCACCATGTCCTGTCTCTAGACTCCCAGCCTGCTTCACCCCAATATATCTTCCTCTATCCTGTGGCTAATTCTTACTCATCCTTCAAGTCTTAGTTTATTTTTTCTTTTTTCTTTTGTTTTTTTAAAGATAGGATCTGGCTCTGTTGCCCAGGCTGGAGTGCAGTGGGATGATCTCACCTCACTGCAGCCTTGAACTCCTGGGCTCAAGCCATCTTCTCACCCCAGCCTCCCAAGTACCTGGGACTAAAGGTGTGCACCACCATGACCAGCTAATTTTTATTTATTTATTTATTTTTGTAGAGATGAGGGTCTCACTATGTTGCGCAGGCTGGTCTCAAACTCCTGTCCTCAAGCAGTCTTTCTGCCTGGGCCTCCCAAAGTGTTGGGATTATAGGCATGAGACACTGCACCTGGCCTCAGGTCTTAGTTTAAACGTTACTTCAAAGAGGAATTCTCAAGGGCTCAAGTGATCCACCTGCCTCCGCCTCCCAAAGTGTTGGGTGTGAGCCACTGCACCTGGCCCAGAGAGGAATTCTGTTACTGTCTTGATTAGGTTCTATCCCTTTGCTAGGCTTCCCCATAGGACCCTATCCTCCTATTCCTAATATAGGACTCTGTCTGTAGTCTACTTTAGAGTCCTTCAACAGAGACAGTGTAAAATTACTATTCCTTTTTTTTTTTTTTTTTTTTTGAGGTGAAGTCTCGCTGTGATGCCCAGGCTGGAGTGCAATGGTGTGATCTTGGCTCACTCCTACCTCTGTTTCCTGGGTTCAAGCGCTTTTCCTGCCTCAGCCTCCCAAGTAGCTGGGATACAAGCGCACACCACCAAGCCTGGCTGAGTTTTGTATTTTTAGTAGAGACAGGGTTTCACCATATTGGTCAGGCTAGTCTTGAACTCCTAACCTCAAGTGATCCGCTGGCCTCGGTCTCCCAAAGTGCTGAGATTACAGGCATGAGCCACTGCACCTGGCCCAGAAATTACTAATTTCTATTAGTTTAAGTGTTGACACCGAGGCCATGTTGCCATCAGCAAACAGAAGAAAGCCAAGCCCCAAGGCAGCCACGGTAAGTGTTCCTATTATCTATTCTTGATCAACTCTCCACCCTTTCAATTAGCTTATAAATACCTGAAATAGGGTTTTTAGGTTGAAAACAGTGGGTTGTTGACCAATATGTTGAATGCCAGCAATAAACCCTCATTAGTGAAATTAAAGGAAGTCAAGATGTATAGACAGGAGAAAATATTTTAGAAACACTTCTCACCCTTGTACAGTAACTTATCACTTAACAGTGTCCATAGATTTCCGGAGACTGTGACTTTAAGTGAAACGAGTTATAATAAAACCAATTTCACCACAGGCTAATTGATAAAAATGAGAGTTAAGTTCCTACAGTGTGTTTGTGTTCACAAAAACATCACCAAACTTCTAAATAAAGACCAAAACACTTCTAATAGTAAACATTGAAATAAATGTAAACACTGAAATAAATAAATGTAAACATTGAAATAAGTGTGAGCTATATAGACATTTACTAGAGACAAATAACAACAATAAGATAATTATTTACATACTTATTCCAGTTGAAGGTTGCTGATGGCTGGAGCCTGTCCCAACAACTTAGGGAGCCAGATAAGACCCAGCCCTGGGCAGGACGCCATCCCAGTGCAGGGGTCACTCACAGCCATACCCACACTCACTTAGACTGGACCAGTTGACACATCAGTTTGCCTAACCTGCACATCTTTGGGATTTGGGAGGAAATTTCAGTATCTGGGGAGATTTCACATGGACAAGGAGAGAAACTGCAGAATCCACATAGACAGTGAGCTTGACCAAGAATTGATTTTTTTCTCATCAATGTTGTAACCTAAGGACATTGAACAAACTGTTATTCAGGGACTGGCTGTATGAGAGGGCCTGTAACCCTTTTTCTTAGACATGGTCCTGATGCTTGACCCCACTGGTGTTGTTTCTGACATTTGTTTAAGGTGGTTTTTTTTTTTTTTCTTTTTTTTTTTTTTTGAGGCGGAGTCTTGCTCTGTCACCAAGGCTGGAGTGTAATGGCTCAATCTCGGCTACTGCAACCTTCGCCTGCTGGGTTCAAGCAATTCTCCTGCCTCAGCTGCCCAAGTAGCTGGGACTACATGCGCCCACCACCATGCCTGGCTAATTTTTGTATTTTTAGTAGAGACAGGATTTCACCATATTGGTCAGGCTGGTCTCGAACTCCTGACCTTAGGTGAGCCACCCGCCTCGGCCTCCCAAAGTGCTGGGATTATAGGCATGAGCCACTGTGCCTAGCCTCAAGGTGGATTTTTATTGCCTGAGGCCAGTAGAATTCAACCCATGGAATGTGCTCTTATCTGGAGTAGTCTTTTCATGCAAGGACACACTTGGACACCTAAACAGACAGAAAACTGGGCCTTTGTCAAACTTTCAAATTAATTATCTAAACTTTTGGCCTATATGCTAATAAATATTTAACAAATGTCTCTGTTTGGGACAAATTTTAGTCTACAGCTCGCTTTTATTATAACCTGGTAGAGAAATGCAGGGAGTAGCCAACTCTCAGTCATCTTGAATTTTTTCCAAGTTGCAGTGGTCTAGCAAAATGAGCCCAACCACTTTGCAAGACCTAACTGTGATGAGTTGCCTTAAGTTTGCTTGTTCCTGGTCAGTTGTCAGCTCCAAAGAGGCAGGAACTGCTTATTCAACAAATCGGAGGAACAAAATCCATTCTGTAACCTATGGCCAAAGTGTTCTTGCCCAAATAGCTACACAAAGATAGCCCAGGAGCACGACAAATCAAATATAAACAGACATGTGAAGCATAAATATGAGAACACATTTTCCAAAAAAATATGTTTTATGAAATTTCAGGGAAAAAAAAGGATGGTGAGAAAGCAAAAATATTTATACATTGGCTTTTTTTTTTTTTTTTTTTTTTTTTTTTTTTTTTTTGAGATGGAGTCTTGCTCTGTCACCCAGGCTGGAGTCCAATGGCATGATCTCAGCTCCTTGCAACCTCTGCCTCCTGGGTTCAAGCAATTCTCCTGCCTCAGCTGCCCGAGTAGCTGGGATTACAGGCATGCGCCACCACACCCAGCTAATTTTTGTATTTTTAGTAGAGATAAGATTTTGCCATGTTGGCCAGGCTGATCTCAAACTCCTGACCTTAGGTGATCCAAGTGCTGGGATTACAGGCGTGAGCCACCACGCCTGGCCAATACACTGCTTTTTTATTGAAATTTTTCTTTGGACTTTTTAATCCTTATTTTCTGTAACCCAAAATTCTATGTTTCCCTAATAATTGGAGATTATGAGATTATGTACTAATATGGGGTGGGGCATGGTAATGATTTTTTGTTTTTGCTTTTGTTTTGAGATGGAGTCTCACTCTGTTGCCTAGACGGGAGTGCAGTGGTAAAATCTTGGCTCACTGCAACCTCCACCTCTTGAGTTTAAGCAATTCTCATGCCTCAGCCTCCAGAGTAGCTGGGACTACAGGCGCCCACCACCATGCCCAGCTAATTTTTTTTTTTTTCTATTTTCAGTAGAGATGGGGTTTCACCATGTTGGCCGGGCTGGTCTCGAACTCCTGACCTCAAGTGATCCACCCACCTCAGCCTCCCAAAGTGCTAGGATTACAGGCATGAGCCACCATGCCTGGCTGGCTTTTTAATATTTTAATGTTACTGAATAAATTATAACATTTTCCACATCTCACTCAGTTCCTGTCAATTTTTATGCTTGTATGTCCACAGTGTATAAAATTTAGCATGTGTGAGGAAAAAACATTTTTAAAAACCAAACAAACATGAAAAGAGGCTCCAGGTACAGATGTGCACTAATTTTGTGTTAGATTGAATTGAGAGAAGACGAGAAATTCTTCTGCTGGTGTTTCTTGTCTTCATCTGTCATCAGGAAAGAGACTGTAAAAGCCAAGAACTCACCACTCTCTGACTACTGATTATTCTAGGATGGTTGGCTTGTTCTATCCTGTGGCTCACTTTCTTTTGACTAAAAAGGAGTTGAAGGTTAATCCATGTTGCTAGAGATTCAGATTGAAAGCTCTCCTGGGCGGGCACGGTGGCTCACGCCTGTAATCCCAGCGCTTTGGGAGGCCGAGGCGGGCCGATCACGAGGTCAGGAGATCGAGACCATCCTGGCGAACACGGTGAAACCCCGTCTCTACTAAAAATACGAAAAAATTAGCCGGGCGTGGTGGCAGGCGCCTGTAGTCCCAGCTTCTAGGGAGGCTGAGGTAGGAGAATGGCGTGAACCCGGGAGGTGGCGGAGCTTGCAGCGAGCGGAGATCGCGCCACTGCACTCCAGCCTGGGTGACAGAGCGAGACTCCGTCTCAAAAAAAAAGAAAGCTCTCCTGTACGATGTGGCAGCCACTGGCCACATGTGGCTGTTGAGGTTTTGAAATGTGGCTAGTCTGAATTGAGATGTGCTCTAAGTAAAAATAACCACTGAGCTTCAAAGATTTAATGGAAAAAAGAATGTAAACAATCTATTACAATGTTGATATTGATCATGAGCTAAGATAATATTTCGATATTGATCGCGTTAAGATAATTTTTTAGGTCAAATAATAATAATGTTTCACATCAAATAAAATACATTTAAAATTAAGTTCATTCTCTTCTTTTTACTGTTTTAATGTAGATACTAAGGAACAGTATCTATATTAGGAATGGTATCTACAATGACCTCACTTATTTCTTTTTACTTTTTTAATGTAGATACTAAGGAATTTTAAATTACATGTGAGGTTTGCATTTGTGGCTTGCATCGTATTTCTGTTGGACAGCCTTCCTCTTAAAAAAACGGTTGTACTAGAAACACAGCTGATGAGATGGAATGAGATTGTCCATGCTCTGGCACAGGTTGCTGGTACTTGGCCCCGGCTATCCAGGGTTCCTGCTAAGTTGAGCCCTCTGGACCTGTCTAACTGAGGCCAGAACTAATGTCTCTCCCTTCTGCTTAATTTCTGCTTAAGGCCTCTGCTCTCTACCAGGTGACCACCAGCTAAACTGATAAATTAATCCTTGTGAGTGAGTGGGAGATACTGGTGCATTAAAGAGTTATCCCAATTCTGCAATTCCACATGGTCTTTCTGGATATCTATGATGATTTCTGTTCATTCATTCAACAAGTATCTACTGACTACCTACCAAGGGCCAAATACTTCATTCATCCCTAGACCGGAGACACCCACTATCTTCTGGTCTTCAGAGAGAGAAAAGAGAGCAATATAATTCGAGCTTAGTGAGCAAGTTTCCAGTGTAGCAGAGTAGAGGTGGATAGAATGGATTTGGAATCTCTGACTTCATACTGGGAGAGGTCCCAGAAGCCTTCACAGAGCAGCTACTCAAAATGGAAAAGCATTGTGAATAGCAAATAAATGATCTCTAGGGGGAGAAGTTAGAAAGAACCTCCTACACAAGGGAACAGCATGGACAAAAGCACAGAGCATGGAATGTCCTGACTCATTGATGGAGGGAAACATCAAGTATCCCAAAGCCTTCCTCAGTGATGGGCTTGTGTAAAGAATCTCTTCTAACTCTTGCTTCTGGGGATTAAAGAGATAGAGGCAGCATCACTGATAACTGATAGAGGAGTCATTTCTGCCTCAGCTTTAGAATTGGGGGTGAATCATTGCTGAACAAAGCTTCAAGGACTTCTTAATTTCCATGCTAATTAAATCAGGGAACTCCAGGAGAGAGTGATGACTAACTTCATATGAGGTACTTAACGCGCCTGAATTAGAATTATCCTCTATTTCTCATTAAAATAGAGAGAGTGAGAAAGAAAGAACCCCATTACTCATATTGGACAAGTGCTATATTAAGCAGCAGTCTCTGGGTCCATAGTGAGTCAGTTATATCCTGGCAGTTTGACCCTGTGGTTGTGTTTGGGGCCCCGTGTATTTTCATCTTGAGGTCAGGACTTGTTGGCAGCTGCAACCAGTGGGTTGGTAGTTGGCACTCATGCCCAGGGAAGCATGAGCTCTATGCTCTTTCCCTCTGTGGACCGAGGGACAAGCGCTCACCAGGTGTCCTCTGCTCCTTCCCTTCTGCTGGTGATCTCTTTGTGGGATTGTTATTCCTTGGGATCCTACAGACTTACCTGGCCATAGTGTCAGCTTTATAAATAAAAAATGTCTTAGGAAAGAATATAATTTCTACCTTTCAACTTTTCATTTGGAAAAATTTTAATCTTATAGAAAAGTTGGAAGAATTGTATAATGAATACCAGGATATCCTTTTATCAATTGTTAACATTTTGCACATATCATCTCTTTTCTCTTTCCCATTTAAAATCAGAAACAACACAATGCTTCACTGCTAGGTATGACAGGTATTCTAGGTATCTCCTAAGAACAAGAACATTCTCCTACATAATCAAAATCACATGATCGCACCCAGGAAATTCAATGTCAACATTATTTAATACAGAATCCATATTCAAAGTAGTCTAAATAATATCCTTTATATCCCCAGTAGTCTAAATAATGTCCTTTATAGTGGTTTAATCAGTTTCTCATTTTGTTTCTTTTAATACAGAGCAATCCCTTGCCTTTTTTTTTTTTTTTTTTTTTTTTTTTTTTTTTTTTTTTTTTTTTTTTTAAAAAAAAGAAACCCCTTTCTTTTTTTTTTTTTTTTTTTTTTTTTTTTTTTTTTTTTTGGTTTGTTGTTGTAATTGCTGTTGTTTTGTTTGTGTGTTTGCTTGTTTTGAAGGGGATCAGAACATGCCACCCTGAAAACTAGCCACTTCGGCATGTTGATTATTTTGAGCTGAAAGGAATTGAGAAACAGCAGATGCAACAAAGGCTCTCCACCATCTTCCTTTCTATCTAAAAGTAGGACATAAAATTTCCATAAGCAGTCTGAGTGTGGTGGCTCACGCCTGTAATCCCAGCACCTTGGGAGGCTGAGGTTGATCACCCAAGGTCAGGAGTTCAAGACTAGACTGGCCAAATTGGTGAAACCCCGTCTCTACTAAAAATACAAAAATTAGCCAGGCTTGGTGGTGCATGCCTGTAATCCCAGCTACTGGGGAGGCTGAGTCATGAGAATCGCTTAAACCCAGGAGGTAGAGGTTGCAGTGAGCCAAGGTCATGCCACTGCATTCCAGCCTGGGCAACAAAGTGACACCCTGTCCCAGAAAAAAAAATTCCTTAAAAAATGTGCCCTTCCTGTATCATGAAGACGAGAACATTTAATCATCAGAGATGGGGAGCTGATACTAAGATGAGTCTGTTCAAATCTTGCTAAAAAGCCTTACACAAATAATCCTTACCTTCCATCTGTTCCCTCCATATATTTCCTCATCACTTTTTCCACAACTTTTCATCTCAACCCAAACTCCTTTTTTCTTTGTCTTGCAACATCATCACAATTTACCACTCTTTGTTAAAATGGTATATAAGCCCTCATATCTAACTGCTTCTTTGGGGGTCTTTACTCCTTTCTACAAAGCCCCTGTGCCATTTAAAGGCATTAATACCAAATAAAAATTGTTTCCTTTTTTCTCCTGTTAATCTGTCTTTTGTAAATTCAATTCATAGGTCCCAACCACAAAACCTAAAGAGTACAGGAAAAGTCTTTCATCTCCTACAGTTTATTTTGGCCTCTTGTGACACTGAATGTCAGAACATGACATTTCTTTACAGAACCCAGTCCAGTTTTGGGGGGGAAGTGTCTACATTCTGGGTTTTTCTGATGTTTTCTGATTTTAAGTCCAGGTTACACCATTTTGGCAAGAATATGATATAAGTTCTGTGTGTTCTCCCACTGCATCTCATCAGGATATCCATGATGTCAGTTTATGAAGAGATTTTTATAAGTTATGGGCTCAAAATTTTCCCAGATGAGAGATAACCCTAAATAGCTTCACCTGCATGGTCCAGATGTAGTGAATAAGCCACCTGAGAAATCTGCATTTGTCCAGTTATTTATTAATAAAACAGAACTTAGATGCACAAAGAAAAATGAAAATAAAAGTTCTTCTGGGGATCCTGTCAGTGATAGAAAGAGGTTCAGCCCTCTCTGTCTCTGTCCCCTTGGGCTGCTAATTTGATGTGAATATTATGTTAATTACCATCTTGCTGCCTTTCTAGCTTGTATTTATGAAATATTCCACCTAGTGCACAGCTCTGCCTGCACAACTCTGGCCAGGGCTTTCTCTCTCCCCCAGGGAGCCATTGACTTCCTCTGCACATGTGGAGTTGAACTTTTCCTCTCCTCTTTCATTCTGCTTAGTAAGCAGACCCTGACTAACTCCACACCTGCATCCCATTCACTGTTCAACCCGAGCCAAAGGGTAAGGAAACAGGCCTGCAAGCACTGAGGGGCTGGGCATGGCATGGAGCTCAGAGGATCCCTCAAGCCTTCCTTTCTCCTTGTCAAGCAACACAACTGGAAGGTTCCATCGAGGTTAGCCTTGCCTACCAATTGATGTTTATTGTTTATTGATGTATGCATTCATTCCAGCCAATGCCCACTGAGGGTCAGTCTTTGCTTCCTTGTTACTGGCCTTTTAGTTGAACAAAAATCTAACCCAGGCTGGAGTGCAGTGGTGCCATCTCAGCTCACTAGGGCCCTAGTAAGGTAGACTTTGGATCAAAGGAGCAAACAAAGACACAGATTATTTCCTTCCCAAATTTAATATTTTGAAGATTTACATTCTAAAATATTTTGAAGATTTACATCTAAGTGAAATAAAATCTAGAAGATTTACATTCTAAATATTCTAATATTTTGAAGATTTACATTCTAATATCAGCTACATCTCTGATAAAGACAGCAGCTATAGTGTAAATAAAGTGTCAGTTTGAGGATAGAATCATCAACATAAACACCAAACATCTGTGCCCTTACTATCAGTGGACACAGGCTCAGTATGTATCCATGTAAACATTTGTCAGATAAGTGTACACCACAATGTCATTATCTCAGGTATCTCAAAATGCTGTCACCAGGGAGCATATTAACATAAGCATTAACATTACCAAACGCATGGCCTTGATTATATTTGTTTTGCTATAAATTAACATTTAGGCTACATTTTCCACCCCTTTCTCAAGCTGGGGGTGAACAATGACATTTCTTTTTTTTTTTTTTTGAAACAGAGTTTCGCTCTATCACCCAGGCTGGAATGCAATGGCACCATCTCAGCTCACTGCAACCTCCACCTCCGGGGTTCAAGTGATTCTCCTCCCTCAGCCTCCTGAGTACTGGGATTACAGGTGCACACCATCATACCTGGCACATTTTTTGTATTTTTAGTTTCACCATGTTGGCCAGGCTGGTCTTGAACCCCTGACCTCAGGCAATCCACCCGCCTTGGCCTCCCAAAGTGCTGGGATTACAGGCGTGAGCCACTGCACCCGGCCAACAATGACATTTCTGATGAGGGCACCTGCTGACTAACAGGCTGAATAGTGATGTTCTACCTAGCCGCTGAGCAGTTAGGCTGGGGTTACACATCCATATGTGAACATGCATTTTCTTACTCAAGAGATAATGAATAATGCTAATATGTATCTACTGAGCACACATCGCATTCTGAGCACTGTGCTGTGTGTTTTTGTTTTGTTTGTTTGTTTGTTTGAGATGGAGTCTTGCTCTGTCACCCAGGCTGAAGTGCATTGGTGCTATCACGGCTCACTGCAACCTCTGCCTCTCAGATTCAAGAGATTCTCCTGTCTCAGCCTCCCAGGTGGATTACAGGTGCCCACCACCACACCCTGCTAATGTTTGTATTTTTGGTAGAGATGGGGTTTCACCATGTTGGCCAGGTTGGTCTTGAACTCCTGACCTCGGGTGACCACATGCCTCAGCCTCCCAAAATACTGGGATTGCAGGCATGAACCACTGTGCCTGGCCTGTGCTATGTGTTTTACAGATATCACCTTTTGAGGTAGGTAATAAATAGGAAACGGAAAGTAAAAATACTGTCCATTGACAGACAAATGAATACATAAAAAATGGTATACATATACAATGGAATATTTTTCAGCCTTAAAAAGGCAGGACATTCTGACACATGCAGCAACATAGATAAACCTTGAAGACATTATGCTAAGTGAAATAAGCAAGTCGCAAAAGCATGTATTGTATAATTCCTTTTATATGAGGTCCCTAGAGTGGTCAAATTCATACAGACAGAAACTAGAATGGTGGTTTCCAGGGGCTGAGAGATGGGGAAATGGGAGCTTAGTGTTTATTGGGTACAGATTTCAGTTGGGGAAGATGGCAAACTCGTGGAGATGGATGGTGGCGATGGCCTCACAACAATGTGAATATACATTTAAAAATGGTTACAATGGCCGGGCATGGTGGCTCATGCCTGTAATCCTAGCACTTTGGGAGGCTGAGGTGGGTAGATCACCTCAGGTCAGGAGTTCGACACCAGCTTGGTCAACATGGTGAAACCCCATCTCTACGAAAACACAAAAATTAGCCGGGTGTGATGGGCATACTCCTGTAATCCCAGCCACTCGGGAGGCTGAGGCAGGAGAATTGCTTGAACCCAGGAGGCGGAGATAGCAGTAAGCTGAGATTGTGCCACTGCTCTCCAGCCTGGGTGACAGAGTGAGACTCTGTCTCAAATAATAATAATAATAATAATAATAAATACAATAAAGATTACAATGGTGACTTCTATGTTGTGTATATTTTACCACAGTAAAAAAGTAAAAATATTGTCCTGTGAGAAACTGACATTACCAAGTGACTTTCTTACTTGATAAGCTTGGGAATTTCTATCATAACACTTTGTTTTTGATAGCTGATATAATGTGGATCTGTGTCCCCGCTAAATCTCATGTGGATTTGTCATCCCCGGCACCAGATGTAGGGCCTGGCAGAAGGTGACTGGATTGTGGGGCAAATTTCTCGTGAATGGTTTAGCACCATCCTCTTGGTGTTGTCCTCGCAATAGTGGGTTCTTGTGAGATCTAGTCATGATCGGCCCCTTCTCTCTCGTGTTCCTGCTTTCACCATGCGATGTGCCTGCTCCCACTTCCCCTTCCGCCATGATTGGAAGCTTCCTGAGACCTCCCTGGAAGCAGATGCCAACACCATGCTTCCTGCACAGCCGCACAGCCATGAGCCAATTAAACCTCTTTTCTTATAAACTACCCAGTCTCAGATATTTCTTTATAGCAACTCAAGAACAGCTTAACACAATAGCCCATTATCTGTGAATTTAACTTAAAAGAATTTTTTTTTATCATACTTTAAGTTCTGGGATACATGTGCAGAACCTGCAGGTTTGTTACATAGGTATACATGTGTCATGGTGGTTTGCTGCACACATCAACTTGTCATCTACATTAGGTATCTCTCCTATTACTACCCCTTTCCTAGCCCTCCATCCCCCGACAGGCCCTCATGTGTGATGTTCCCCTCCCTCTGTCCATGTGTTCTCATTGTTCATCTCCCGCTTATGAGTGGGAGTTTTTTTTTAATGGTAGAGATGGTTTTCTCCGAACTATTTATGTAACCTTTATCCCAATGTCTTGAATAAAGGAAGTTTCTCCTCCTATTCACCATTGTATATTTGATTTGCCTCTGAAGTGATGGGGAATGCTGTTCTCTCTCCTGAATGTTTATCTCCTGATTTGACTTCCACTCCCTGTGAAGAAAAGGGTTCCAAGTGGTCTGGCCTGAAGTCACCTGGCCTGATGCCCATACGGGCTGGGCCCTTGCCTCTGAAGATATGAATGCTTTCCACTAAAGATGCCACAGATACTGGCTCACAGAATCAACCATGAGGGCAAGTGAGGTTTTCATCATGGTGTGGGAATTGAAAACAAGGTCTTGAGTGGAAGGTGTTTCTTGGACATTTCCCTGAAGGAGACAATCCCTGAAATAGAACATCCTTGCAAATCATTGCCAAGAGCTTGCTGATCTCCTTCAGGAATGTTTTGTGCTTCGCACTGGTGATACTTTATTGTTATTAATTGGTTATTTGTTATTGTCCTTTACTATGCCTTCAGTGCCTTGAATTCCCCATTTGATCTCCACAATTTAATGGAGTGAACTATAGCATATGATTTTTACAATTTTGCAGGGAGTGAGGAACATAAGACCAAAGAGATGAAGGGATTCGCTAAGACCATGGCTCTTAAATTTGAGCATGTTTCAGAATCACCTGGAGGGCTGGTAAAACTCAGATTGCTGGGCCCCACTCCCAGAGCTTCTGATTCAGCAGGTCTGGGCTGGGGACTGAGAATCTGAATTTCTCATAAGCTCCCAGGTGATGTGGATGCTGCTGGTCCCAGCCACACATGGAGAAGCACTGGCCTCAGGTCACCAGCAGCAGAGCTGTCAGCAGCAGAGCCAATGCCCAGCCTTCCCTCCCCTCCAAGAGCTGTCTACCTAAAGATGAGAATGCATGCAGAAAGGGGATGTCAATTCATAAAATTGAGCCCACAAATCTTTCCTCAAAAGAGTGTGATTATTTTCTAACCAGACAACTACTCTGTAAGTCCCTTAACCCGTTTGTGCCGGAGGTTATAATTTTTTTGTGTGTGTGTGAAAAATCAGACCTTGGCAATAACCTTGAGCAGTAGGATATAAATAACTCCCACAGGCTTAGTGTTCCAATAATGGAAGGCGAGGCATAAATGGGTTAAAAACAGGGATCATGGACTTCACCCTTTCCCCTCAAAGTCTCTAGCCTAGTAGGCTACAAGTGGCTGTTGGTTAATAAGAAAGATATCATTTACCCAGGTACATGGTTTGCCCAGTCAGTAGACTGATTTCTAAGGTGTACTTTTCAATCTCTGGGAAACTGACGTGCCAAGTGTTCCTTCCATCGCACCCTAACCTGCTCGAATGTTCTTCAGTATCATGTAGCTCAATACAGACATGATGGATTAACTGCCACCCTTTCTCCTGCCTGCAACAGAAGGCTCTGCTCCTGGAAACAAAATCTGTAACAAAATGTGGTAACACCCATAAATCTCCTTGCAATGATTTGGGCCTGCAGGAGGAGTTAAATCAGAAGCCAACCAGCACCTGCTGCTGTTAGCAATGCCAACGACAACATGTTACATGGAGGCCACTCACTGTCACTGGGGCGTCGGAAGTGGCCCTGTGTGGCTCAGGCACTCTCTGCAGGCCACATCTGCACTGCTTTAATGTCCAGGCCAGATGGCTTCAGCAGGATCTGCAGTGTGCCTGGGGGCAGTTTCTTTATGACACACACACTCACACAGAAACACACACTGACACATACATGCCGACACACCAATACACACATACGCATACACAATTACACACAGTGACACACTGACACACACACCCATTGACACACACTGACAAACACACTGACACACCCATGCTGACACATGTACACACTAACATACACATACACAATTATACACACTGAGAACAAATATACATATATTGGCACGCATACACTTACACACGAACATACACATCACAATTACACACAGTGACACAATGACAAACATACACACTGACACACACACAGATCCAGACTGACACATGCATACACTCTAACATACACACACATAACTATACATGCTGACATATACATACACACTAATACATTCACACACACTGACACATAGACACTGGCACTCGTGTACACAAGCACACACACACACTGACACACACACAGTAATGTATTTGTCCAGTCCTCTACATAAGTGTATGTCCTTGCTTTGACATGAATCATTCTGATTTTTGTTGTATTAACAACCCGAAAGGAAGACTGCAGTTTTCTGGCAAATGCAGATGGTTAAATGCCCAATATGAGTGTGCGTATGTTTCAGAGGAAGAGAGAGATCTGTCCAAGGCCTGGGGCCTGACAGGAAAATGGCCTGTTGCTTTAGATCTGAATTTTGGGCTCATTTCGGCTCTGTTTCGAGGTCCCTGAGTGCGCCCTGCCCTAGCCCACAGACCTTCGCCTCCGAGGCTGGGAATCTAGACCTTCATGGGCTGCTATTTTAGTTATGTGTTTGTTTTTGCTTCCCTAGGTCCTTCCAATAACAATTGCGAGCTCTCTGCTTTATGTTCTGGTGAATGTTAAAAAGCAAAACAAAACAAAACCCCATTTCTGAAGCATCTGAAGAGGCCAGAGGAAAAAGGCAGTTTCTGGACATATGCTTAGCAAGTGGCTTTCTCTCAGATAGAAGAGAGAAAATGTGGCAGTGCTCTAGCAAAGTATAATGTGTGCCTGGGAATAGAGATCGTGGACTTGGCCTTGTAGATTTGAGTTTGTGCAGCAAACTATCTCGGATTCTGAGGCAAAAGGAAAATTCAGTCATACTGAGCCTGTCTTTATTTAAACTTTTGATATTTTGTTCATTACGGATTCTTTTGCGTATGTTTATAATGTTGCATTGATATGGTTTGACTCTGTGTCCCCACCCAAATCTCATCTTGAGTTATAATCCCCACATGTCAAGGGAGGGAATGATTGAATCATGATGTGATTGAGTTCTCACGAGATCTGATGGTTTTATAAGTGACTGGGCTTTCCCCTGCTTGCACTTCTCTCTCCATTCGTCATGTGAAGAAAGTCCTTGCTTTCCCTTCACCTTCCACCGTGATTGTGAATTTCCTGAGGCCTCCCTAGCCATGTGGAACTGCGAGTGAATTAAATCTCTTTCCACTATAAATAACCCAGTCTCGGGCAGTTCTTTATATCAGTGAGAGAACGGATACTGCTATAATACATGCATTCAGACATTATTTATCTCTTTTTTTTCCTAATTAGAGACAGGATCTCACTCTGCCACCCAGGCCGGAGTACAGTGGCACAACCATACCTCACTGCAGCCTCAAACTTCTGGACTCAAGTGACCCTCTCTCCTCAGCCTCCCAAGTAGCTGGGACTGCAGGTGCATGCACCAGCATACCCAGCCAATTTTTAATTTTTTTGCAGAGACAAGGGTCTCTTTATGTTGCCCAGGCTGGCCTAGAACTTCTGACTTCAAGCAGTCCTCCCACGTTGGCCTCTCACAGTGTTAGGATTACAGACATGAGTCCCTGAGCTTGTCCTGTTTATTTTAATTAGAGTTTTTGGTGCCCCCTTAAATGTTGCGCCTGGGATGAGTGTGCCCTTCTCTCCTCATCCTAATCTGGCTCTGAGTTTGTGGATAATTTTCAGATGGCCACATACCTGAAACCCCGGGTCACTACAGCAGGTCTGGGGTAATGATTTGGGGAGATGGGTGATGTTCTCTATACTATATCAGCTTCGACTTGTGGAGTGCTTTGGGTTTGCCGGGCACTTCTTGGGCCTTCTCTCATTCTGTAAACTCCACATTCTGACTTTGTCATACTGAACTCTCCAAAACAAGGACGGTCCCTTGTACCTAACAGATATTCAATAAATATTTATTGAATGAATACGACCCTATGATGTTAGTCTTGTTATTATTCTCATTTTACAAACAAGGAAATTAAGGTTTTGTAGGAATTTGGTAATGGCCCAGATTTACGCAGCCAGTGAGTGAGTGGAGGAGCCAGATCTTGAGTGTCCGGGCTGTCCACTCTAAATGCTCTGTTCTTCACAAGTGATCTCTCTACTCCTTCCACTGTCACATAGAGCTGAGAATTCAGCCGGGTGCAGTGGTGGAGGTACCTGTAGTCTCAGCCACTCAGGAGGCTGAGGTGGGAGGATTACTTGAGTTCAGGCGCTCTAGACTGTAGTGTTCTATGATTATTCCTGGGAGTAGCCACCACACTCCACCCTGGGCAGCCTAGCAAGAACCCTGTCTGTAAAATAAACACACGCACTTTTAAAATAATTTTTTGTTTTAAAACTGTGGATTCCATTCCTCAAAGTTTTCCATTGCCCATTAGTGTTGATGGTTGTTACTTCTTATAACATCAAATAAAATAACTCTGCAATTGACTGTGTTTGTAGTTTTTTTGTTTAAGCCTTGTGCGACATGTGGGGCCCCTGGGCTCAGAGGCCTCTGCTGGGCCCCCTGCATCCAGCCAGCAGGTGGAGGAAGAGAGTCAGGGGAGGATTCCTCAGGATGTGTTGATATCCCAGGCTTGACTGGGGGCATTTAGTGGCTCTTTCCAGGTTCTACTGGCCAGAACTCAGGCACATGGTCACACCCATCTGCAAGTGTCCTACTGGTGCAGTTCTAGCCTTCAGATTCATTACGATTTAAACAAGCATCTTCTCATTGCCAGAGGACCTAACTCCCACATATAAAATGGGTTAAATAGTAAAATGTGCCCTGATGAACAAAATAAAGACATAAAAAACTTTTTTGAAACATGACTCATTCATGAGTTATGAAGTCCTATGAGAGTTTAATCCATTTTTTAATTCTATATAGCTGCCAATCCTTCCACTTTCTACCCGGAATTTTTGAGCCACAGTTATTCAGCCTGCCTGGTACTAGGAACAAAAGTGTTGAGGCTCATACACAGACAGATGTGTTTGTTTCCACCTGTCAGGTAGCCAGAAGCTTCCGAGAGCCGTCACAGGACAGCACCCTCTGTTAAGTACCTATCAACAACTCTGACTTTTGTGGGGTCTGGTCAAAATATTCTAAGATATTTACCCAGAATGTCAATCTAAAATAAAACACTAAGGCTAATGGCCTTGCTACTATATTCTGATGTATTCTGTAAAATAAGATTATAGCTACTTGTGTGAGCATAGCCATGGCACTCCTTTTACCCAGGAAGGTAGGCAATTTGCCTTTGCCTCATGGGCAGAGGTGGAAGAGAATCCCATGTCTCAGGACTGGGAAAGCCAGAGAAAAATGATTAAGATATCCAGCTTTCGGCCAGGCAGCTCTTGCCTGTAATCCCAGCACTTCAGGAGGCGGAGGCACCTGGATCACTTGAGGTCAGGAGTTCGAGACCAACCTGGCCTACATGGTGAAACCCCACCTCTACTAAAAATACAAGAATTAGCCAGACATGATGGTGGACATCTGTAATCCCAGCTACTCAGGAGGCTGAGGCAGGAGAATTGTGTGGACCTTTGAGGCGGAGGTTGCAGTGAGCCAAGATCACGCCACGGTACTCCAGCCTGGCTGACAAAGAGAGACTCTGTCTCGAAAAAAAAAAAAGAAAAAAGAAATCCAGCTTTCACCGACACAAAGCATACTCATCTAGGACAAGGATCAACATAAAGGTCCTTTTCCATAAAGGACCAACAGTAAATGTTTTAGGCTTTGTAGACCACATGACCCCTGTTATAACTACACAACTCAGCATCAAAGATAGCTATAGATGGACAATATGAGAACAAATGGGCATGGCTGTGTTCCAATAAAACTTTATTTACAAAAATAGGCATGAGGCTGGCCTGGGCCCACAAGACAAGCTGTGGTTTGCCAATGTGTTTGATCCAGAATGTTGTTTCCCTTTACTTAATAATGTTATGTTAATTTATGTATTTCCAAACCACATACACGAACTGATAACAACAATGATGGAAGCTGGCATTTATAGGACACTTACTACTGACTGAGCATATATGCAAAGACTCTCTCCTGGGTCTGCAGAAATTAGCCATACAGAGTCCTCCAGCTCCTCTGCCACCCCTAATCCAGGCCCATCATCTCTCACCTGGACTTTCCCAGTGAAGCCACAGTTGCGTATCCCTTCCTCCACTCCCACCCTGTTCAATCCGTTTTCTACACTGAAATGATCTTTTAAACATGTAAATTATATCAACCTTCTACTTAAAACCCTCCAAGGACTTCCTACTGCTATTAGGATTAAAACCCAAATGTGCCCTGTGACCCAGAGAACCCTGCAGGTCCTGGCTCAGCCCACCTTCCCTCTCTCACTGCCCCCGTGCTCTCTGGCCTTGAGCCACATTGGCCTTTTCTTTTTTTGATACTGGGTGTCCTCTGTCACCCAGGCTGGAGTGCAGTTGCATGATCTCAGCTCACTGCAACTTTGACTTTCTGGGCTCAAGTGATTTTCCCACTTCAGCCTTCCAAGCAGTGGGGATTACCATCCTTCTCTACTCTTGGCCAGTTCCTCAGCCTCTGTCTCAACCATCACTTCCTCAAAACAGCCCCTTCCTGATGTCCAGAGGAGATCAGGACTCCCTATTTTTTCCTCACTCCAATCCCTAGAATTTTCATTCCTAGGGCTCACTTCCATTGATAAGTTATTGTTCATTCATTTTTCTGATGCTGGGCTCCTGTTTAAACCACAGGCTCCATGAGGGCAATGCCCAGGCCTGTCTTATTCAAGCTGTGTACCCAGCACCTAGCAAAGAGCCTGGCACAAAGTGGGTGCTCCATAAATAGTTAAAGAGCATGGAAATAAATGAAGCAATGGATCTAATGGAATCAGCCCCCTTACCCAAGGTGTCATCAGTAGGCTGAGTTTGGTTGATAGCAAGGAGGGAGTCACAAGGAGATGAGGGTGACTGGGAACCTGAGAGTGTCATTCAGCCTGGAGAATGGCGAGGAAAGGGCAAGAGCTATGTGCAAAGGGTAAGAGAAGGACTATAGAGTCCAGGCCAAGGGAGCCAGCGGGACAGCCTTGCAGAGAAATGGGGCAGGAGGTCTGTTCAGGTTTGGGAAGCAGACATCTGGGTCAGGACAGACAGCGCCTATTTCATCACAGGCCAGTGGAAAGCTTTCTTCTTATTATTTCCTGGTCTATCATGTTGAGATCAAAAGTCGGTCACTCAGCCCCCTGGGTTCCCAGATATACAGCTTGCCAAAAAGCCATTTAGACTTTCTTGACCTTTTGGTCAATACCTTGCAACACCCACTGGATGGAATCACAATTAGACATGAGCCCAGAGTTACAGGCTCTGAGAGAAGTTTATTGGATATGGAAGCACAAAATTTAAAGAAATTCAGTTTCCTTTCTCTGACATATGGAGGCAACCTGGCTTAAGGTTAATGGCGTGAAATCCAGTTGCTGACTACCCAAGGATGAATCCTGACCCTGCTGCCTGCCAATGGCTGCTAACTTTGTGAAAATTGCTTAACCACTGTATTCTCATACTGCTACGAAGAAATACCCAAGACCGGGTAATTTATAAAGGAAAGAGGTTCAGTCGACTCACAGTTCTGCATTGAAGAAATAGCTGAGACTGGGTAATTTATAAAGGAAAGAGGTTTAATTGACTCACCGTTCCAAATTGCTGCGGAGGCCTCAGGAAATTTACAATCATGGCAGAAGGCAAAGGGGAAGCAGGCACCTTCTTCACAGAGTGGCAGGACGGAGTGAGAGCAACCAGGAGAAGTGCCAGACGCTTATAAAGCCATCAGACCTTGTGGGACTCATTCACTATCAGGAGAACACCCTGGGGGAAACTGCCCCCATGATCCAATTTCCTCCACCTGGTCCTGCCCATGACAAGTGTGGATAATGGGGATTACAATTCAGGATGAGACCTTGGGTGGGGACACAGCCAAACCATATGGTTCACATTCTATCCCACTATCTTCACCTGTAAAATGGGGGAAACCTGAGTGCCTACCTTAAAGAGGAGTTGTGTGGGTTAAATGGCACAATCTGTATACAGAGTGGGGTAGGGCCCAACACATTGTGAGGGCTCAGTAACCCATGTCACTTTCATCACGTCAGAGTTAGCCTGTGGGGGCATCTTGTCCCAAGGATACTGGGATGACATAGAAGTCCCATGAGAATCTGAAATTTCTTTTCAGATTTGGGTGGGATGTAGTCCTCGGGATCCTGGTGTGGGACTTGTCTCTTGATCCACCCTGGTTCTAGGACCATGACCAGCCATGGACTAGGAGAAAGGGATTTGATGAATCTAAGAACACCCGTCTACCCCTGCCATCGAATTGTCAGCTTCCACTGTCCAGAAGAAACCGCCCCAGGGCAGAATCATAGGCTTCCTTTCAGGATCCAAAGCGACACACTGAGAAAGCATGGGGGCTGGGGATGTTCCTTTGATCTCTGTCCCATCCATTCTTCCCAAAATCACAGACCCAGAACCTCCCGCCAATTTCTGATCTTTTGTCCTAAGTCAATTCATGAGCAGTCATAAATTGCTTTGAAGATAAAAGCACCACATCGGCACACTGTGATGCCACTATTATTTTAATAATAGAGCCTACACATGTCTTCTTGACATATGAACTGTTCAAAATATTTGTCTTGCTTTTCGGCTCAGCTGCTTGGGAAAAGCACTTGCCCTGTCTCTCGTGTATGCTCCTCCATACCCTAGGATGTGGTGTGAGCATTGTTTTCATAAAAACGTTTGCCTTTTCTCCAACAAAAGAAATTGATGTTCCTCTTGGAGATACCTCTGTGTTAGCCAAAACTCAAGTAATTATTTTTAGAGATAAATGCACTTAAAAAATGTCTAATTTATTGCAATGCTTACAAATGCTAATAAAATGCACTACGATAGTCACAAGGACAATACAGTCCAATGCACATAGAAAACAAAGAGAAGAAATATATATATGTGAACATAATAATGGATTCATAAATAAACATAAGAATGGATTTGACCTGCAGAGGAGGAAAAGAGCAGAACATTTTATTCTCTAGATCTACCACTAATATCAGTTCTATACCCAGGCTAAGAAGAGTCTTTTTTAACTTTTATTTTATTTATTTATCTATTTATTTTGAGATGGAGTCTCACTCTGTTGCCCACGCTGGAGTGCTGTGGTGGGATCTTGGCTCACTGCAACCTCTGACTCTTGGTTCAAGCAATTCTCCCTAACTCAGCCTCCCGAGTAGCTGGAATTACAAGCATCTGCCACCACACCCAGCTAATTTTTGTATTTTACAAATGAGGTTTGGCCATGTTGGCCAGGCTGTTCTCGAACTCCTGACCTCAGGTGATCTGCCCGCCTCGACTTCCCAAAGTGCTGGAATTACAGGCGTGAGCCACTGTGCCCGGCCTAGAAGAGCCTTATAAAGGAGATTCTCTAGAGAACATGTTCTATCATATCATGACACATGCCTTCTGCAAACATTGCCAGCATTACCTGCACTAACCACTAATTCCTCTACAGCCCTTCCCTAAACTCCCCAAACACCCCTATCTGTTCCTCAGCTGGGATCCACTGTGCACTGCCTCGTGGCATCTCTTGCATTGTGACATCTATATTGTAATTACACTTTTTTCAGATGCCTTGTTTCCTCAACTAGTTTGTACCATTTCGTCTGCTCGCCTTCACTGGCGGCTCCCCAGTGACTTGGCCCATGTGCATAGGAGTGGGAGGAGGCAGAGAATAAGGAAGGTTACTGCCGCTGCCGGTGGAGGAGAAGCCATCAGCTGGGGCTTGAAAGCCCAGAGTCAGTTCCTCAACCCTGGGCCTAGGACTTGCACCAGGAGGGTCCTCACATCTTCCCCAGGCTACAGGCTTTGTCACTTGGTTGCTACTTCAGCCTGACCATCATGCCCATTTTAACCTGGTTTAGTCTCTCAGCCATTGACGAAGGGAGTGAGTCCACAGTGTGGTCTGACAGGGGCCATGTCTAGGGGGAGATACTACTCCATAAAGTGGAATATGCCCATTCTGAGCCTTCCCAGGAAGCCGGGGCTTCTCCTCTGCCTTAGGCTGAAATCCAAGGGGTTCTGGCTAGAATCACATTCCTGATTCCCACTTCCTTCAAACATTTTCTCAGAAGCAGATAGGGCTTTCCACAGACCTGGCTTTCTGGGGTTAGCCAAGGGCCCCAACTGGGCTCTATCAACTGCTCCTATGCCCCAGGAGCTTCACTGATCATTAATTTCCCCACAGCCCTTCTCTTCCCTAAACTCCCAAAGCACCCCTGTCTGTTCCTCAGCTGGGATCCACTGGGCACTGCCTCATGGCATCGCTAGAATCATTCTATCCATATTGTACCTATGCTTGTTGCAAATGCCTTGTTTTCTTGTTTTCTCAACTAATTTGTACCAAGCAGGGAAGGAAGGAGCAACCTGGTTAGATCCACAGAAAAGAACTTCAATCCCAGGATACCTGCCCTGGGCTGGCACTCATTCCCAGTCAGTCAGCACCCCACTGGGCATGGTGACTCTGACATATGCCAGACTAGACACATGCTGCAAAACTTTAGCACCCCCACAGGCAGAAATATGTTCCAGAATTCTCCCTTGAGTACCTGTTCAGGGCGACTGTCTCCACTCATAGCAAAATAAATGAATGCATTCAAGGTCTTTGATCTCTCACAAAAGCAAATCGTCCCTGGGTATCAGGGATGGGAGCAGAGGGTCTACCTCTATTCCCATCGCTCTCAGATTGCAATGTCGGCTGATGTAGAAAACTGAAGTGTGGGTATGCGCATGTGTGGGCTTCATTTGAGCCATGGCATTTCCATGAGCAGTTCCAGGGAGTGACAGAAACGTTCTTCCCCGGCACCAAAGGTGTGCTCTGGTTTACTGACCATTTCCAGCAAGTACCAGCCTCCCTTTGGGTGCCACTTACCCTTCAATATGGTCGGTATTACAGGGTCCATAAGTACATTCTACTCCCTGTCCCCTGGTCACAGGCGTGGCTGGCTGCTGCCGTCTGTATTTTCAGCTGCAAAACTGCCGCATTGCCTTTTGTATTGATCTTCCAGAGATCAGTCTGTTTCCTACCGCGCCAAAACTTACAGAGGCCGGATGCCTTTTCTCTTATACATCTGGCTTTGCTGGAAGTTTTGAAAATGGAATGGGAAGTCTCTCACATTCACGGGTCCAGCCAAGAGATCGGCATGTGGCCCAGTCCTCATCTGCTGCAGCTGAGATGTGACGGGGCCTCTTCTCCCAGATAGCCGAGCGCTCAGCTGCAAGAACCCAAGAGCCCAGACGTGTGTCCGTATGTAATTGATGACATAATAGAAGCTGTTCCGGCTGCAGGGGGAAATGTGATATAGCATCAATCACCCTGCCAGAGAGAAAATGAAATTGAGATCCAAAATTTGAAAATAATGACTTCACTTTTGTTGGTTAAATTCATCATCAGGTAAAGGATCCTTCCCATATCCCAAACCCTCTGAATGAGAAGGGGGAGAGCATTCTATTCTATCCGGGGGCCTTGGACACTAGAGAAGAGGGAAGGAAATCGCAGTTGATGGGGTACCCAGTGGTGCCAGACACATTGCTGGTGAGTCCTGACTTAATAATCCCAGCAAGCCAATAGTACAGACCTCGTTTGACAAACTGAGAGACCGAGTGTCTTCATCTGCCAGGGTGGCTATAACAGAATGTCATAGACTGGGCGGCTTATTAACAACAGAAATTTATTTCTTGCAGTTCTGGAGGCTGGAATTCTGAGATCAGGGTGCCGGTAT
The DNA here is from genome assembly GCF_001698545.2 of Rhinopithecus bieti. Classification (NCBI taxonomy): domain Eukaryota; kingdom Metazoa; phylum Chordata; class Mammalia; order Primates; family Cercopithecidae; genus Rhinopithecus; species Rhinopithecus bieti. The sequence goes on from NW_016803215.1 coordinate 1,368,529, forward strand.
GGTGGGCTCTGGTGAGAGCCTTTTCCTGGTCGATAGACAGCTGTCTTCTTGCTGTATCCTCACACGGCAGAAGGGGCCAGGGAGTTCTCTGGGGCCCTTTTTATAAGGGCTCTAAGCTCATTCATGAAGGCCCCACCCTGATGACCTAATCACCTCCCCCAGCTTCCACCTTGAAATGCCATCATACTGCGGGATACGATTCAACACATGAATTTGAGGAAACACAAACATTCAGTTTATAGCACTGAGACTCTGAGAATTCAAGTTGTGTGGAGACACACAAGAAACATGTGATGCACATGTAATTCTAATCTGAATCTTTTAAATCCAGGGCCCCTTTCCAACACAACAAGGTCGAAATAAGATAGGGAGGACTGGGGCTCCAAAGTGCAGAGAAAAGAGGCTTTGGGGAGGTCCCAGTGAGAACACAGACGTGCTGAGAGGGAAGCGGAGGCAGAATGAGTGCAGCCTGCATGGTCTGACAGGCAGGCAGGTGCTGTGGCATCAGACTGGAAAGCAGAATCTTATGCTTTTTGAGTGAATCATGTAACCTCATCACAAAATGTGAATGCATTCTTTCTGATATGACAACACGCATATTATGACAGCCGGAGATGGTCTTATCTATCTTCTTTTTCCTCCCACAGTGTAATCTAAGCAAGGCTTTGCACATAGTAGGTGCTCAGCAAATGTTTGTGCATGTCTTTATTGGGTCTAGGATAACCATCACCCTTTCCTTTGCTCTCAATACTATTTCATCTTCTTCATTTCCATGTGTTTACTGAGATAAAGTTGTGTCCAAATGCACAGCTCATTTTATACTAAAAGCACCTAGGCAGACAATGTCACTGGCAAAAGTCTAAATCCCTTCTTTGAGTGTGCTGCTTCTAAGAAGTGTCTCTAGGGTGCTTCCAGAAAGGACTCAAAAGCCATCCAAACTGTGTGGGTCGCACAATCAAAGAGTGTTCGTTCTTTCACTGACCTTTTCCCCTTGCAAATACCTTAGACTGTGTTTACCACCTGCAAGATGGATTGCTGAGCCTGAGGAATGAGTTGGCAAATACCACCAACTGGTTTTGAACAACTGTTTTGCACAAAGTGAGAGAGAAGTTTCCCTTTTTTTAAAGGCTGAAGGCAGGAGACATTCCCCTGAGATCTGGGCTTGGGTCCCTGCAAGATTGCCATGGGCCATTGCCCTGTGGCTCTCAGAGAGGCTGAGCCCTGGCTGACCCTGGCCTTCCTAGAGGACTGTGACCCTGGCCAGACACCAAGCAACAATACCAGCCTTCCCTGAGAGTGGTGAGACTAAAAGGGCCAGGCAGATAAGGCAACAGGGAAGGGCAGGTCTTAGCATCAGAGGTGGGAACAAAGGACCCCAAGTGTGGCAAAGATGAAGAGCAATCGGTTCCTAGCATACAACTCCAGCAGTGTCATCCCACAGGTTCCCAGGCATTCAAAAGAGAAGTTTCCAATTTGAACAAAGTATTTTCCTATTATTCAACAAACCCAGGTATTCGTGTGTAGATCAACCCTAAGCACCTGTGCATTTCCAGTCTTAGTATCTGCTGGAAGGGATGGCAGACCTTGCCCTGCTCTGTGCTAGGGGGAGTTTTCAGTGGGCCCTTTCTCAGAAGCTGTGAGACAGGGAAGGCAGGAAGCCCAAGAGGAGGAGTGAATGGAGCCCTAATAAAGGCAGATTGGAGAAAAGAGAAGTTTCGTTGCTACAATATACTGTGCTTTCTGCGTAGGGTGAAGAAACAGGAACTGTGGTGAGCAGGCTGGCAGCAGAGCCTTCATTAAAGCACTCAGTCACTGAGTGTCTTCCAAGCCTCAGGCCTGTGTGAGATGCTGTGAGGGAGACCACAAGTGTAAGATGGGACTGTTTCAGCCTCTAAAGAGGGGCACCAAAATGCTAACAATGATTGTATTTGGATAGAAGAATTCTAGATGATTTCTTCTTTCTTTTTTTCTATTTTTGGTTTATCCTCATTTTTAAAATGTTCTATAATAACTATAAATGATCTATATTACTAAAAGTTATTATTATTTTGTAACTATTATTTTGTAACTATTTTCAAATTGAAAATCTTTTGTTTGCTTGTTTCAGATATGATGCCTGTAATTCCGGTGCTTTGGGAGGCCGAGCAGGGAGGATCATTTGAAGCTAGGAGTTTGAGACCAGCCTGGGCACATAGTAAGACCCCATTCTCTACAAAATTTTTTAAAACTTAGCTTGGCATGGTGGCACACACCTGTAGTCCCAGCTACTTGGGAGGTTGAGGCAAGAGGATTGCTTAAGCCTAGGAGGTCTAGGCTGCAGTGGGCTATGATCATGTCACTGCACCCCAGCCAGGGCAACAGAGCCAGATTCTGTCTCTTGAAAAAAAAAAAAATCCCTGCCCAGAAGAGCATAGTTGGAAACTGTTGAGGAAGACAGCACTGCCATTTAGACAATAAGAGTAAGCCATGTGAGTCCATGTGTGGCCACATTCCAAGGTGTGTGGCACACAGCCTGCATTTCAGGAGTTCAGAGAAGATGGGGCAAAGGATGGTCATAGTGTGGTTATCTGAGAAGAGTTCCCAGAACAGAATGCCTCCTATGGGTCACCCCCTTTTGCAATCACCAATGTCCTTTTTTCCAATGCCTGGGTTAGTGTATAAACCACAGTAGATATTTGATAAAGCCCTGTCCCGTTGGAATGGAATTTGACCAGATGACACAGAGGAAAGGTGAACCCTGCAAGCAGAGGCAGGAATGGAGCACAGGGTCGGGGCACATTGTGCACATCCCTTTGGTCATTGAGTATGGCCACTGCTCTCCCAGCATGGGAGGAAGAATCATAATGGCTCAAGCTTTACAGCCATCTTCAAACTGGGCCACATCAACCTCTGGGGTTTAAGAAACTTCCCAAGAGGCACATGGGCACTACAGATTTAAGGGAATCAATTACCAGATTCTTTTTTTTTTTAGGCGGAGTCTCACACTATCGCCCCAGCTGATGTGCAGTGGTACGATCTCGGCACGCTGCAACCTCCACCTCCTGGATTCAAGAGATTCTCCTGCTCCTGCCTTAGCCTCCCTAGTAGCTGGGACTACAGGCGCCCACAACCACGCCTGGCTAATTTTTTTTGTATTTTTAGTAGAGATGGGGTTTCACTATGTTGGCCAGGCTGTTCTCAAACTCCTGACCTTGTGATCTGCCCACCTTGGCCTCTCAAAGTGCTGGGATTACAGGCGTGAGCCACCATGGACGGCAGTTTCCAGGTTCTTAATCTTGGAATGTACTGCTTTCTGAGATATTTGCAGCAAAACATTTGTGATGGAAACATTATGAAAATACCTCCCCTTCACAGTCTTTTCCCACTTTATAAGGGAAGATCAGACCCTTCCCCCATCCCAACTGCTGCTATAGTGCTAACCTCTAGTGCATTGACCCCAGTGTGTTAACTGGGTGATTTAGTGGCTTAACACAACCCATGTTTACTGTCTCATGGTTTCTGTTGGTCAGAGGTCCAGGCCTAGCTTAGCTGAGTCCTCTGCTTCAGGACCTCATAAGAGGCTGCAGTCAAGGTACCTGCCAGGCTTGGGTCTTCATCTGAGGCTCCACTGGGGAACGATCTACTTCCAAGCTCATGTGGTTTGGGCAGGATTCACTTCCTGGCAGGCTGTTGGACTAAGAGTCCCAGCTCCCTGCTGGCTGTTGGTGGAGGCTGCCCTGAGTTCCTGCCACAAGGGCTCTACCACATGGAGGTTTACATCACCAAACCCAACAAGGGAGAGAGTCGAGAGAGCCTGGAAGAAAGATAGAAAGTCCCATCTCCTGTTGCATAATCACAGACATAACATTCATCACACACCCTTGACGTATTCTGATTCCCCCGTTTATGTATGTATGTATGTATGTATTTATTTATTTTTAAGATACATAATAGATGTACATATTTTGGGGTAAATGTGATATTTTGATACATTCCTATGATGTATAATGGTCAAATCAAAGTAATCGGGATATCCATCATCTTAAACATTTATCTTTTCTTTGTGCTAGAAACATTTGAATTATTCTTTTTTAGCTATTGTGAAATATATAATAGAGTATTATTAACTATGGTCACTCTACTGATCTATCAAACACCAGCTCTTATTTCTTCTATCTAACTGTATTTTTGTACCCAATCTTGCTGTATTCTGTTAACTAGAAGCAAGTTACAGTTCCAGCCACACTTTGGCAGGGGACTGTACAAGCCCACGGACACCAGGAGGCAGGAATAATTTGGGACCATCTTAGAGTCTGTCTGCCACACTGGGTTACCAAAGAAAGGGATCATTAGAAATACTGACATCAGCGAGGTGTCCTTTCATGAAGGCACCGAGACACTCCTAGCCTTCTTATCAGGGTACATTTCCAATGAAGTTTTAGTAATTATTTTAATTAAAATTTATTTAATGTATATTTTTGCTTCTTTTGAGAGTCAATCTTGCTCTGTTGCCCAGGCTGGAGTGCAGTGGCACAATCATGGTTTGCTGCAGTCTCGACCTCCTGGCCTCAAACAAACTTCCCGCCTCAGCCTCCCGAGTAGCTGGGACTACAGGCACAGGCATATACCACCATGCCCAACTAATTTTTAAAACAATTTTTGTAGAGATGGGGTCTCACCGTGTTGCCCAGTCTTGTCTTGAACTCCTGGGCTCAAGTGATCCTCTAGCCTCAGCATCCGAAAGTGCTGGGATTACAGTTATGAGCCACTGTGCATAGCCTTTAATGTATTTTTAATCAAAATGTAGATTAATATTAAAATCATTACTAAATCCAGAAGAAATAATTTTTTTTTCTTTTTCCTTTTTTTTTTTTTGAGACAGAGTCTCACTCTGCTGCCCAGGCTGGAGTGCAGTGGCATGATCTCGGCTCACTGCAACCTCCGCCTCCCGAGTTCAAGCAATTCTCGTGCCTCGGCCTCCCAAGTAGCTAGGACTACAGGCACATGCCGCCATGCCTGGCTACGTATTTTTGGATTTTAGTAAAGACAGGGTTTCACTGTGTTGCCCAGGCTGGACTCGAATTCCTGAGCTCAGGCAATCCGCCCACCTTGGCCTCCCAAAGTACTAGGATTACAGGCATAAGCCACCGCGCCTGGCTGAAATAATTTCTTAAATGTCCATATTTATTCATACTTCTGTGACAAAGAAGTGGGATGGGCAATTAATATAAATTTTAATTTATAAAATTATATTTTCTTGGAAGAAAATTCAGTGTGAAAGAGGAGTGGAAATACAATCTAAAGATATTAAATTGCCGACAGCTAAGGAAGAGAATATTAATGTTTTTTAAATAGATGGTAGTGAGAGTATCAAATCACACTTGTGTTTATTATATTCCATCAGATATATTTTAAAAAGTAATGAAGTCATTTTTTAAAATGCCAGTGTTTACATTTTGCTGGAAATTCTATCTTTTTTAGTTATTTAAATATTTGAAGAAAAGGATTTAAATGTCAACTTAAAATGTGCAAGGGGAATGTAATTTTCAAAATACTTTTAGGGTGTAGGTCAGGGTGTTGGAAGACAGTTGCTTTACAAAATTCAAGGTCACCAAATCTGTCGTACTGAAGAACAAACTTTCATCATTGCCATGGTATCTTATAAAGAAAAATTCCAGTGGGGCACAGTGCCTCACTCCTGTAATCTCAGCACTTTGGGAGGCCGAGGTGGGCAGATCACCTGAGGTCATGAGTTTGAGACCAGCCTGGCCAACATGGCAAAATCCCATCTCTACTAAAAATAAAAAAATTAGCTGAGCATGGTGGCTTGCACCTGTAGTCCCAGCTACTAGGGAGGCTGAGGAGGAGAATTGCTTGAATCCAGGAGGCGGAGGTTGCAGTGAGTCAGTGAGTCGAGACTGCATCACTGCACTCCAGCCTGGGCAACAGAGTGAGGCTCTATCTCAAAATAAACAAAAACAAAACAAAACAAACCACAAAAAACAGTAAAATTCCCAAGATTTTCTATGAAATGAGCATGTGTTTTTGCATGTCTTTGATCTACACACTGTGTATACTATTCCAAAACAAGATGGATCCCTCAGTTCTGCTTATGCTCCCTAACTTTTTAAAGTCTTCTTTTGCTGTTTGGGATCTGGGCCACCTGGGGTGGGAGTGGGAATGTTAACTAGTGATATCCTTTGTAGATTTGTCCCCGCCCAAATCTCATGCTGAAATGGAATCCCCAATGTTAGAAGTGAGGCCTGGTGGGAGGTGGTTGGATAATGGTAGCAGATTTCTTTTCTTTCCAGCCTGTTGCCCAGGCTGGAATGCAGTGCCATGATCTGAACTCACTGAAACCTCTGCCTCCCGGGTTCAAGCAATTCTCTTGCCTCAGCCTCCCAAGTAGCTAGGATTAAAGGCATGCACCACCACGCCCAGCTAATTTTTTGTATTTTTAGTAGAAACGGAGTTTCGCCATGTTGACCAGCCTGGTCTTGAACTCCTGACCTCAAGGGATCCACCTGCCTTGACCTCCCGAAATGCTGGGATTACAGGCATGAGCCACCACGCCCAGCCTGGGAGCACGCTTCTTATTAATGTTTTAGCACCATTCCCTTGGTGCTGTCCTCGCAATAATGAGTGAATTCTCATGAGACCTGGTTGTTTAAAAGTGTGTATTGCCTCCCCTCCTCTCTCCCTTTTGCTCCTGCTTTGCCATTGACTTGCCTGCTTCCTCTCCACCTTCCACGTGATTGTAAGTTTCCTGAGGCTTCCCTAGAAGCCGAGTAGATGCCAACACCAGTCTTCCTGTCCAGCCTGCAGAATCATAAGCCTATTAAACCTCTTTTCTTTACAAATCACCCAATCTGTTATTTCTCTATAGCAATGCAAGGACCGACTAACATAGTCGGGTTCTGTGAAGTTTAGCCACCTTGGATATATTTACATATCCCACTGACTATAACATATACCTCTTCATAGACAAAGACAACCAGTGTTTTTCTGTCCCCTTTAGAAGTATTAATCATAATGTTATAATGTTGACTGTCCTGAAAGGGATTGTGGCAAATTTTCTATTTGTTACCTGTTTTTTGTTTGTTTTTGCTTTTTTTTTTCCACAGGTCTCGCTATGTCACCCAGGCTGGAGTGTAGTGGCTATTCATAGGCGTGATCATGAATACTACAGCCTTGAACTTCTGGTCTCAAGTGATCCTCCTGCCTCAGCTTCCTGAGTAGCTTGGACTACAGGCACACACTACCGAGCCTAGATTTGTTACCTGATTTTTACTGGAAATAGGTAAGCTGGTGACACAAGCTACATGGATTGTAATATTAGATCAGGGTGGGGCTTCTATCAAACTGGAGGAGGGACAAGGAAGCTGGAGTGACAGAGACCACCTCTCTGCAGACTGAGGCTGCCTGCTGGCCCTACAGTAGTGATGGCTGTATTTGTTCTGAGAGAGCTGCAACAGCTGGCGAGTTCCTGGACTTGTCCACACCTGTGCAGGCATGGGACACTGCTTTGGTCTAGACTGCCTTTGCATCTGCCCCTGGGCTTTTAGGCTGCAGGCCTGTGGAGTCACAGCTGGCTGAACATCCTCTAAACAAAGGGCTATGGCAGGCTGATCTTGGTCCTTCCACCTCAAATGCATTGAAACTGCAGGGCTAAGAGAATCCCACACACTACTGATCTTTTAGCATTTCAACATTCTCGTCCTTTTATTTGTTTATTCAAATGTTTTTTAACTTTTGGATAGAATTTCTTGGAGTAGCTTTAGGTTCACAACAACATAATTCCCATCCTTTTCCTACACAGCCTGGCTGGCAGCCAAGCTCCTTCGTACTCATCACCTTTCAATATATTCATCTGCTAACAGGGCTCAGCGAGGGATGGCTTTAAGCCCACATGTCTAAGAGAAAGGAGGAAAAGAAGAGAAAATTAAACCCTATGACAAGCAGGACAAATGCTGAAGAAATTGCACAGTGGATAAAACCTAAAAGAATAGAGTTCCCTGCTCTAGAAAACAAACAAAATCATGAAACATTGGGTTACTTATCCCTACGAAGGGAGTCATGATCCTACTTAACCCTCAGGGATGGAAACTATAACAATTGCATAGCCTGGTGATGAATTAGAAAGCATTTGGGGAGGTGCTAAGATTTTAGATACAGCATTAAGAAGTAGTGAATTTTTTTGATTTTTGACTTTTGTGGGTACACAGTAGGTTTATATATTTATGGGGTACCTGAGCTGTTTGGATACAGGCACGCAATGTGAAATAAGCACAACATGGAGAATGCGGTACCCATCCCCTCAAGCATTTATCCTTCGAGTTGCAAATGAAATATTACCATTAAAATCAACCATACACCTAGCTTAAAAAAATCCTAGGCTATCATGACTCTGTCTAACCTTAAAAGTAGGTAACACACATGTACCCCAGAAACATGTCAAATATTCTATATCAATAAAAGAAAAAAGGGGAAACAAAAAGTGAGGAACAGCTCCTTTTGAGTTCACAGATTATTCTCCCACTCCCACCTGTTCCAACGCCATCATTATAGCTCTGTATCTGCAAGAATAATACTGTGCTTAATTCCCCTCTCCCCCACTCAGCCTCCCAAGAAAGTGTGTGTGTGTGTGTGTGTGTGTGTGTGTGTGTGTGTATGCATGCAAAGTACCGCCTCCTTCTCAGATAAACCTAACTATTGGTTCTGTCTAGACATGTCCTGACATCTATAAAGGCCTGTGGGAAGAGGTGAACATTCCTGGCCACCACCTCTTCCCTGAAGTTCTGCATAGGCTGTGGAACCCCCTTCCCTGTCCTTTCTCTCATGGGTCTCGGAAGACAGCTCGGACACTACAGAGCTTCCCCAAAGAAGGCTCACAGAGCTGTGTGGGCCTCTGTTGGGAAAGAACACATTCCATCATTTGGATAGAGGCATTTTTCATCCAGCCGGGTGCTGCTGTGGGTTATGGGAGCATGCACCAACTGTATTATAGACAAGACCCACAGGGCCAGGAGAATCCAACATCAAACCCTAAACAGGGATCTTGGTTTGGCTTAGATGCTTGTCATAATGGCTTGGTGGGGTTTCAAGGTGCCGTTACAGGGATTTCTCAAGAAATCAAAACCGACCGGGCATGGTGGCTCATGCCTGTAATCCCAGCACTTTGGGGAGGCCAAGGTAGGCAGATTGCTTGAGGTCAGGAGTTCAAGACCAGCCTGGCCAACATGGTGAAACCTCGTCTCTACTAAAAATACAAAAATTAGCCGGGTGTGGTGGCAGGCGCCTGTAATCCCAGCTACTTGGGAGGTTCAGGCAGGAGAATCACTTGAACCTGGGAGGTGGAGGTTGCAGTGAGCCGAGAACGCCCCACTACACTGCAGCCTGGGCGACAGAGCAAGACTCCGTCTCAAAAAACAAAGGAAACTACGCATCGTGTTGAATGCATCATATCTAGCACAAGTGTTCTAAACTGGACATAAACCTCATGGCTTGGCCAAGTTTTTCTGAACAAACCACAATGATTCATGAAAAAAAAATTGTACACTTTTGAGTGGGGCAAAGACTTCATGCTACAGTTTGTAATAAAGGTCAAAGATCAGGAATTGATTTTGATGAAATCATTTGAGATGCTTTTGTTATGTTTAAACTTAGAGATGGTAAAGTTTTCAGATTTCAAAATGAAAACTTTGCCCAGCAACGGGGTTTATTATGTATCATTTAGAAACTAGTCTTCGTTCCCTGAAGCGTCTTCGGCACGGCTACTGCTTGAAAATACTCTGGAAAACCACAGGGAACATTTTCCCAGTGAATCATAATCTGTCTGGGAAGTTAGAGAAATCAATCAAGTAAGCCTCAATTTTTTTTCCTGGACCATCTGGACAATTCAGATAACAATATATTGTGGTCACAGCCCACATTTTTTCAGATCTAAAGTTGAATTTGTTATTTGAATTTGTTATGAGACAGGAAGCGAAATGTCTGCAAAGATAAATGAAAAGGGGGAATGATTTTAGCAAACAGGCCTTGGATATATTTTCTAAGTGATTTTTCCAAGATTCACTGGTCCCAGGATTTGGTCCCATGGCCAGATCCTCCTAAATGAAAAATGTTCAAATTACTGTGCCGAAGAGTGCCTGGATTCTTTCTACGAGTGCCAGGGTAAAAAGTGAATTAGCCCAGGAGTACCTCTCAGACTGAAAATCAAAACAGCCGAGGGCAAAGAACTGGAAATAGACACTGAAGTTCAGGCTCCTTCTTGAAGCCATATTGTGGCTTGTGAAATACACATGGCTCACACCTCATCAAAGCCAGTGAAACAGTAGCTGTCATGCAAGCTAAATCTTGTTTTCACAGAGCCTGCCTGTGGCTGGTTTCATTTGGCTCAGCCCAAGATACCTGAACACCTGGCTCTATGCTTAGATTTTCCTATGTACAGAAAGCAATTATCTTTCGACTGGAGAGAAAACTGTACAGAAAACCCAACCACGATCATCTGGGGGAGCAGCCAGGTGCACGTTCGCCATTACACTGTGAAGGAACAAATTGTTAAGCAGGTACACGATCTGATCGTAATTTCAGCACAGGCCTATACATGTTTCTAACGTTGTAAAAAACACCTCTGTTCATAACAAGAGACACTAAAGATTAGCGGTTCCTCCCCCAGTGCATAATCAGGTCTATTTTGTTACAACAGTGCCTCCTGGCCAAGGCCAGGGACACTCAAAGAAGGGTCTTGGGCAGATAGGAAAGGTTTCCCTGCAGGAGGGTTTTTGAGGGACCTAACAATTTGCAGGTCTTTCAAATGTAATTTGAAATGGTTACAAAGCTACTTCCAATGATGTAAGAGAAAGTACGCTTTACAGTAAGTATTAAAAGAAGACAAGTCGTGCTAAGGAGAGATGCATTGGCTAAGATAAAGATTAACACACAAATTGCACTTACTCATTCCTATATAATTCGTTAGGGAGAGGTACAAATTAGGCTCTGAAATTTCCAGCAGCTGGCCAGGCATGGTGACTCATACGTATAATCCCAGCGCTTTGAAAGTCCAAGGTAGGAGGAACGCCTGAGGCAGGAGTTCAAGATCAGCCTGGGCAACATAGGGAGACCCTGTCTCTACAAAAAATTTTTAAAAATTAGCCTGATGTGGTAGTACATACCTGTAGTCCCAGCGACTATGGAGGCTGAGGCAGGAGGATTGCTCGAGCTCAGGAGTTCAAAACCTGCCTGGGCAACATAGCAAGGCCCCATTTCTACACAAAATAATTTTTTTTAATTAACCAGGCGTGGTGGCACACATCCGTAGTCTCAGCTATGCCATAGGCTAAGATGGGAAGACGGCTTGAACCCAGGAGTTTGACGCTGCAGTGAGCTATGATTGTACCACTGCACTGCAGCCTGACAAGGAGCCAGTCTCAAAAATAAAATAAAATAAATTTTAAAATAAATTTTCTAGCAGCCAGCCAAAGAAGAAAGTGCCATCAGTTGCATTGAGCCACCCTGTCCACAAGGTGAATCATCAGCTCAGGATGAGCACAACTACTTGGGCAGGTTGGCAGGCACACCATTGCCGGGGATTAGAGAGTCGGGGGACCGGTTGTCCTCTTTTGTCTAGGACTGAGGAATTTCCTTTGATATGATTCTTTTAGTGCTAAAGGCAGTAAAGTCTTGGGACAACCAGGATGAACTGGTCACCCTACCTGGGAATGTTTGCCAGTCAGCCCATCCTGGCCTGGACCCGCCACCTCCACCCAGCAGGCAGACTGCCGTCTGAGGTCTCATGCATATCCCGAGACTCGCAGCTACAGGTGGGTGACAGGTTCCACAGACGCTGACCTTGGGGTTCTGACAAGTTGTTGGCTCAGTGTTTGTAGAAGATAGTCAAAGCCACGGGGTGTAGAGAACTGAAAGGACATTCCCGGGGAAGGGGAAAACTTTCCCATGCAAATCCCAGCAGAAGCTGTGGCTTTGATTTTCCTCAGTCGGCAGCTGCATGGAGAAGAATCTGGGAGGGAAAACTGCCCATACAGAGCATTATGAAACACCAGCTCAAGTCACCAGCCTCCAACAGGCTCGGTGAATCATACTGACTGCCTCCTGGACACATATGAGGCTGCTCCCCTCAGCAGGGCAGCCTGCACTACAAACCAGCCCTGCTCTTATCCCTGGCTAGCTTGCCTTGCTCACCCCACCTTTGACCTTCCTGGTTCATTCACGAGAAAAATCCTGAGACTGGCAAGAGCCAGGAATTGTGGAAGCTCAGACTAAATAAGACGGCTTTCATGGTGACCTTTTACCTAGCGTGGCAGTCAAAGACTGTGCTTCCCCCAACACAAGACACTCTCCCCTGCTTTCATAACTGGCACTGTAACATAGATATCCTGTGCTGGAACATTCTGTCCTGTGCCAGCAGAGACCTGGATCTCAGCAGAGTGCATAAACAAGGGGACTTTTGCTACACTATTCTAGGAATATGACATAATGCTACCCTGTCCCTCCAGAGTCACCTTCTTGGGAGGCTGACAGTCTCAGGGAAGAGAGTGTTGCCTCCTGGTAGACCCTGAATAGGTACCATTACTCTTCCTCACATTACAGTGACGATGAGGCAGAAGAATCAGGCTCTACCTTGACTTGTATATCTTTTCTTGCAAAGATCCCACTGAGTTTCTGGACATCTTTGGAGAAGGTGGAAGACCTTACAGGACTACATTGTTTGTGGGTATCTGAGACCAAGATCAATTGGGGCAAACTTGTTTTTAAATTTTGTTCTTATATATCTTGTGTTTTTTAAACATGTTTTTTGTATGTAAGCTTTTTAAAAACTAAAATTTCAACTTACATCTTTCTTGAATTAAACCACTTGCCAAATTCAACAAAGATTTCTTTTGGAAGATATCTTGAAACGGTTGATTGTGTCCCAATCAACATTTCCAAGAATTTCTAAATAAGTGCCCTAATCTGAATATTTTTTACAATGTGCCCTGGATATGGAAGATAGAGGAACAGTCTCCACCCTTGAGAAACTCACAATTTATTAAGAGAAAAAAATAGTCCAGCCACAGCGGCTTGCGCCTGTAATCCTAGCACTTTGGGAGGCTGAGGTGGATCAACTGAGGTCAGGGGTTTGAGACCAGCCTGGCCAACATGGTGAAACCCTGTCTCCACTAAAAATACAAAATTAGCCAGGCGTGGGGGCACGCACCTGTAGTCCCAGCTACTCGGGAGGCTGAGACAGCAGAATCACTTGAACCCAGGAGGTGGAGGTTGCAATGAGCTGAGATCGTGCCACTGCACTCCAGCCTGGGTGACAGAGTGAAACTCGGTCTCAAAAGAAAGAAAGAAAGAAAGGGG
>NW_016803215.1:1382246-1390279 GCF_001698545.2 Rhinopithecus bieti
GGAAGGAAGAAGGAAAGAAGGAAGGAAGGAAGGAAGGAAGGAAGGAAGGAAGGAAGGAAGGAAGGAAGGAAGGAAGGAAGGAAGGAAGGTGATCACAATCATTGCCAGATCTTACAGGGCCTTGTGTGCCTAGGTGAGGAATTTAGGCTTTATCTTGTGGGCATTGGGGATTTATTGTAAAGGACATTATACAGGAAGGTAGCATGATTGAATTTGCATTCTGTGTAAAGAGAGGGTTGGCGCGAGAAGAGTTGAGGACAACTAAACCAGCTGAGAGCCTTCAGCAATGGTCCAGGTGAGAGACGAGGAGGGCTGGTACTAATGGGTAGGTGGAGAGAAGGCAGAAAAATCACATGATATTTAGGAAATAAAATGAGTAGGATGTCATGGAGTATTGCTTATGAGAGGTGAGGAGGAGGGGATGTCTGGAAAAACAGTCCCCTCACAGAAGGTGGCATCTCCTGGAAGCATGAATCCAGGAATGATTTTTTTTGTTGTTTGTGTAGGACTAAGACTAAAACCCATGTGTGTTTCTGGAGAGTGGGGGGTGTCCCGTTGTGGCTCAAGGCTGGAGAGGTGGGTAGGGAAGAGGCTGGTGAGGTAGGCAGGGGCTGCATTGTGGAGCACAATGGTTCCATGTTCAAGTTCAAATATTGCTGGTGGTTCTTTCATGCACATGGGATTGAGGAAGTGGCCCAGTCAGGGTTCTGAACACACTGATGTTCAAACCAAAACCCAGGAAAATTTGGGGCCTCCTCCATTCCTATTTTTAACCAGGAGAGGTGCCAGGGAAGCATGATACCCTAGAGTCACTACAGAAAATTCTATGGGCTCCTTTCTGAGGACTGCCTGCCTACTCAGGATACAAAACTAGAAGGTCAGACCTAGCAAGACAAGAGGTGGAAGGGGCACAGAGAAATGTGCTAGTCGCTGGTGTGGATCATGAATGCTCTGCGGCCAACTTAATCTGAACCCAAGAAGAGCGGTGAGCTCCTCAATATTCCTACAGAAATATTCTTACCAGAAAATTCATTTTATGGCAGTAGTTCGGAACTAACCTAGTACACAGCTTGGGCAGGTTGGCAGGGAATCTCCAACCACGTCCATTATCTGCACATGGGCTGAGGTTCAGCAATCTACCTTCTGCACCTCTTTTTACTACTTTCCTTTTGCTCAATTTACCATTATGGCAGGTGCTCTCTTCACCTAGTTCAACCCATGAATTACTAGATCAACCATAATCTCCCTTTTCCCAGGAAAACACAAATAAAGCTCATACTCCATGAACCACATAGACTGGAGAGCAGCCCTCCAGGGCATGCGCCGACATCTGCCCAGGTGAGTTATTCAGGTACCTGAGTCAGGGGTGTTTACCTCCGGATCTGTGTCCATCAGTTACACTTATGATAACAATTATGTAATTTAGTGAATAACCTATAAGCTGATGAAATGCGAGTACAGAAAAGAGCAGTTTCTGTGATAACAAGGTTGAATGCCTTGGAAAACTTAACAGTAAGTCAATCAAAGAACAGCCCGCTATTGAGCTGTTGAGTTACAGATTGATGAGAGAACTGAAAAATATGAAGGGAAGCAGCTAACGCTCCAGAAGGATGCTGTACTCCGTTACTTCCCGTTTTCCATATTTGAAAGTCATTCCTCCACGTTTGAGAAATTCACATTATGGGTTGAGGATTCTTCATTGTGGTTTACACCAGAAAGCTAGAGAAGCAGCTCTGTTAGAGGACCCAGACTTCGAGAGAAGACTTTGGCCTTGCCCCACGCCTGCCAGATGAAGGTGCCTTTGCATTGAGTTAAAGTAAAATAGTTAATGAATATATATTTAGCCATTATTTTATTTTTGATGATGATAATTTCATTTTATGTATTATTATTATTATTATTACTTTGAGATGCAGTCTTGCTCTGTCACCCAGGCTGGAGTGGAGTGGTGCTATCTCGGCTCACTGCAACCTCTGTCTACTGGGTTCAAGCAATTCTCCCACCTCAGCCTCCCAGGTAGCTGGGATGACAGGCACCCACCACCATGCCTGGCTACTTTTTGTATTTTTAGTAGAGATGAGGTTTCACCATGTTGGCCAGGCTGGTCTCAAACTCTTGACCTCAGGCAATCAACCCGCCTTGCCCTCCCAAAGTGTTAGGATTACAGGTGTGAGGCACTGCACTTGGCCCATTATTATTATTATTATTATTATTATTATTATTTGAGACAGAGCCTCACTCTGTTGCCTAAGCTAGAGTGCAATGGTGCAATCTCGGCTCACTGCAACCTCCACCTCCTTGATTCAAGCGATTCTTCTGTCTCCCAAGTAGTTGGGACTACAAGCATGCGCCACCATGCCTGGCTAATTTTTTTTGCATTTTTAGTAGAGGCGGGGTTTCCCCATGTTGGTCAGGCTGGTCTCGAACTCTTGACCTCAAATGATCCTCCTGCCTCAGCCTCCTAAAATGCTGGGATTACAGGTGTGAGCCACTAGGCCCAGCAATAATTTTATTGTTAACAATTCCCTACTTAATCTCTTGATTAAAGGGAAACCCTGAGGCCTTGCTCTTCATTCCAACTTTCATCCCTGTCTTTCTTCTTCTGACCTTGAACTCTGATTCAATTCCCCCCCTCCAACTGTGGCTGACCCTTCCTTGTCTTCCCAGAAACATCAGTGACCTTTCGGTTCTCTCTCCTTAGATACTAGCTGTCTAGGACCCATCAGAATCCAGATTTGGGATCTAAAACTTATGCAGTTTGGGAAATTCTTCAAGAAATATAATCCATTAAATAAGAATTAAGTATGAAAGCAAGACTTATTAGAATGATTTTTGAAAGCCAAATTATAAGTTTTAAATGCTGACAAATACATACACATAGACAATTTCAGAAGAAAAAAAAATGCAACGCTTTTATTAATTAGGTGTCTGACATGACCTTGTAATACTTTTTTCCAAATTTTTTTTGCAACATTTTCTTGGCCTGTCTATAATGCACTTTTATAATATCTTTGTATAGAAAAAAAGGAAAAATAATTTAATATTGTCTCTGATATAGTTGATCTTTATTTTTATTCTTGAATCTTATTATTGATTGTTTATAAAAGTTTCTTTTAGCCTCATGACTCTTCATTGGTAATGGCAAGTAAGTTGTTGGAATTCTTGCCAAATTTTAGGAAATCTGTATGTTTCTTTCATATAAGACCTATAGGATTTGGGGCATTCAAGATTTTTTCACCATAACTAACCATAAAAACTGAAAAATTAATGTCATTTCTTAATCAGTTTGTCTTTGATATCATTTTTTAGAGATATATTTATAAATTGTATGTTATCTCCATTAATGTCTGTATTTCAGGTCAAATCAGCAAGGAATTAGTGCAGATATGATTGGGCATGGTCATTTTAGTTGAAGGAAGACCATGAAGGAAAACACTCTCCAGCACAGGCAATGGTCTCAGAGCAATGGACAACAATGGACAGAGAGCAATGGACAAATAGACAGCAGTGGGTAAAAAGACCAGAGTCCATTAGGGAGATGCAAAAGGATGTCAAATGCTGGCAAGTGGCTGAGGATGGAACATCCTGTCCTTGATTTTGGGAGTGAAAGACCTGGTGAGGGGTCACTAAGCAGTAAAAGGCAATAGAAAATCGTTTTTAGATCAGCACCATCAGAGTCAGACAAACCTCAACCCTACTTCTGCCTGTGAATTTCTGCTAGCAATAGGTTAACTATTTCCATACATGTCTGCAAATCACCTACACGTATCCCCCGAAGTCTACCCTAAATGTACACCCAACTCAATGACCCTTAGCCAGATCCCCTAAATGCCATGGCCACTCCAGTGCCACCTGACCAGAAGGGAAGTGAGACAGAGAGATGTCTGAGTGGAAAGAAGCAGCACCTTAACTGCTAAAATACCCAACCTTTGCAAAGTTTACAGAAGCAAATGACCATGGGAACACATTGCTATAGGCTCCTGCAGCCCTCTGCACATGGAAGAGGTGACAGCTATAGCCTGCAGCCTCCTGGCAGTAAGAACTGGAAAGAAGTCCCTAGACCCCAGGTCTTTAGGAGAAAGGAGACCTAAGTGCTTCTCAGGCTAACTCTAGGTAGCTTGGGGAAGGAGAAGACAACCACCAACTGGTGAAAGTGAAAGGAAAAGATGGGGCTCCTGTGGAAATGAATCTATTAAATGCAACAAGCATGCATTGAGCAGCCTGATGTGCACATGCTGGACTCAAGCTTAAAAGGCGAAAGGTAGTCCCTGCATTATAGTGACTGAATCTAGAGCTTGCAAACTCAGACCCCACTGGAAGGCTGGAAAAAAACAGGACAAGTTAAAGAGGCAGGGACAATGGCAAGTGCTTTGGTGTCTCTGGCTCTTGTCAAGTGTTGCTAAGTGATGGGGCTGGCATCGTGGGTAAGCCACCAGTACAGTTGCACAGGGCTCTGGGCTCAGAAGGGTCTCTCAGTTGGGTTTTACTGCTCTTAATTTAATTTATTTTATTATTAAATTTTGTCTTTCAGTTTGTGTTTTGTAAGTGAGGTCTGTTGAGACAATAGAGCATGCATGGGGACTTGGAACCTCAGCTCATCCATGACTGCCTTTCATCACCTCCCCAGTTCTTGGCCTCCTTCTTGCCACCCTCTGACTTCTCAGGCCCTATCTGGCCTTTCTTTTCCTGCTTCTGCCCAGGAACAACAACTGTTGCCCTTCCCCCAGGTGTCAATTAAGTCACATCATCAGGATGGGCAATAAGGGAGAACCAATGTTCTTCCATCCCTCTCTGCCTTCAGTGGGGGATCCAGGAGTGGGCACCAGGAGGGTTGGGGTCTCAGAGCAGGGCAAGACAGTGACCATCCCCACCCTGATCTGCGTGACTCAAAGCGGATGAGCCTCTCATTCACCCTCAATCCAGCTACTGAGTGTGATTCAGTGTGGAGGTTGCCATCCCTCGGGGATTGCTGTCAGCAGTGGGTTAGGCCTGCAGGATGGTGAGAATGGGGAGCAGAGTTTATGGAATGGATGACTCCACAGCTGGTGGGCTGTGCTCACGAGTGGACAAGTTAATTGAGTCCCCCTGCACAGAGTCCCCTATACCTGTGAGGGGCTGCACCAGCCCCAGAGAAACTACACACCCAAGAGGAGCATGGCTAGCAAATAGAAAGCACCATCATAGGTCCAGAGGCTGCAGAAGAAAGGACAACGTTTTACATGTTAGTATTTCAACAGTACTTTCCCCTTGCATTTGGAATAGGGGGCCTTGGATTTTCATTGTGCACTGGACCTTGCAAATGTTAGAACCACCTCTGCTCAGTGGGTGTCTCAGTCCCATTATGCTGCTATAACAGAACATCATAAACTGGGTGCCTTATTGTCTTAGTCCATTCTGTGCTGCTATAACAGAATACCAGAGACTGAGTAGTTTATAATGAACAGAAATGTATTGGCTCAGGGTTCTGGAGCTGGGAATCCAAGACTGAGGGTCTGGCATCTGGTGAGGGCCTTCTTGTCACATCATAACATGGTGGAAGGCATTGCCTGAGAGAAAGGCAAAAGAGCGAGCACGAGAGACAGAAAAGGAGCCAAACTTGTCATTTTATAAGAAACCCACTTGCACAGTGACAAACCCACTCCCATAATAATGGCATTAATGCATTCATTCCACCTTCATGGCTTAATCACCTCTCATTAGTCCCCATATCCCAGCACTGTTGTATTGGAGATTACATTACCAACACATGATTTTTTAGGGGACACATTCTAACCATAGCATCTATAAACAATATAAATTTTTTTTTCTCATGGTTCTGGAGGCTGGGAAGTCCAAAACGAAGGCAATGGTAGATTCAGTGTCTGGTGAGAACCCACTTCTTGGTTCATGGACAACTGTCTTCTTCTGAACCCTCACATGGTAGAAGGGATGAAGGAGCTCTCTGGGGCCTCTGTTTTTTTTTTTCCCCCACGATGGAATCTTGCTCTGTAGCCCAGAGCTGGAGTGCAATGGTGCGATCTTGGCTCACTGCAACCTCCGCCTCCTGGGTTCAAGCAATTCTCCTGCCTCAGCCTCCCAAGTAGCTGGGATTACAGGCACATCCCACCATCCCTGGCTAATTTTTGTATTTTTAGAAGAGATGGGGTTTCACCATGTTGGCCAGTTTGGTCTCGAACTCCTGACCTAAGGGCAGTAATCCCACTTATTAGGGCTCCATTGTCATGACCTAATCACTTCTCAAAGATCTCACCTCATAATACCATCACCTTGAGGTTTAGAATTTCAATGGATTTTGGGGAGACACAGGCATTCAGATCACAGTAGTGGAAATGCGCATTGAGTGTTAGGTTTATGACCTACCTAACGAAAGGGGTGAAACTGAAATTCTTTGTAAATTTCCTTAATTCTAAATGTCCGCAGTGGCTTTTTTGTTTTTGTAACACTGTACAGGCTACAAATTCCAGTGACTAGGTTGCACTGATAATTTTATGATACATATGTGTCAGTCAGCTTTATCTGTTGAAAAGGTGCCTATTTGTATTTATTGTTCATTTTAATTGTTTTTGTCATTTCAACTTGTAAGTCATTTAACTATTCTATTACCAGCCCTTTATCTGTTAAATGCATTTAAAATTTTATTCTATTTATAATTTTCTTTTGACTGTGTTCCTTATATCTCTAACATGTCAAAACCCTGTTAACTTTTCTGTAGTGAAACAGGTATCTTTCTTTTAAAGCCTCTGAGTTATCTGCTTTTAAAAGATCTCTACAACCCTAGATTATAACGATGTTCTGCAGTCTATTTTTCTAAGCTTATATTGTTTTATTTTACATTAAAATGTTTAATATACCCTAAATTTATTTTGCATATGATATGAAGTAATGTTGACTTTATTTTCTTTCAAAAGGAGAGCCAGTTTTTCCTATCCTATTTCTAAAATAATTCTTTTCCACTGAATTGGAGTTTTGCCTCTGTTATATATTAAATTTCCTCGTCTACTAGAATTTCTTTATGAACTCTTTTGCAGTCCACTAATTAAAACCCTAATGATTCTCATGGCTTTAACCACCCTCTCTATTAAACTGAGTATATTCGTATATATATACACACACACATATATATAGTGTGTACATACATACATATATAGTGTGTATATATAATTATTTATATATAATACACACACACACACACATACACACATCTGGAAAGAATCTCCAAATTGGCCATTCCAACGCCTTCATTTTACAAACAAGACCTGAGGCCTGGAGATGGTAGGTGATGTAGCCAGGAGGCAGAACTGAGATTCAGCCTAAAGACCTCTTCAGCAAGGCACTTGTTCTAAGACTTCACAGTGTCTCTCATCAGAGAAGTATCCTTAAACACATAGAAGAGTTAAGAGCTTTCAACCTGTACTCTGCAATGACTTTTCTTGACAAGAGTATACAGAGGTACTTTTAGCTCTTTATCTCTGTATTCTATTTGGACCCCAACAATTGGCAATTGATATAATTTCTCATTGTCCTGAACTGTATGTTTATGAATGCCAGGCTGGTTGAGGAAAAACAAATTGTTTTCTAACACATTGTACCCCTTCTTGTATAAATAAAATAATGGCTAATTACTCATCATCCTAATCTGTTTATATAGAATCTCTATTCTATAAATTATGGTAATAAACATATGCTATCAGGCTGGATGTGGTGGCTCACACCTATAATCCCAGCACTTTGGGAGGCCGAGGTGGGCAGACGGTCTGAGGTCAGGAGTTTGAGACCAGCCTGGTCAACATGGTGAAGCCCCATCTCTACTGAAAATACAAAAAAAAAAAAAAATTAGCTGGGCATGGTGGCACATGCCTGTAGTCCCAGTTACTTGGGAGGCTGAGGCAGAATTGCTTGAGCCCGGGGAATGGAGTTTGCAGTGAGCCAAGATCACGCCACTGCACTCCAGCCTGGCCAACAGAGCAATACTAGATCTCAAAAAAAAAAAAAAAAAAAAAAAAAAAAAAAAAAATGTTATTAAATAAAAAAAA
>NW_016803215.1:1390545-1412580 GCF_001698545.2 Rhinopithecus bieti
AAAAAAAAAAAAAAAAAAAAAAAAAAAAAATGTTATCAGTAACTATACGTAAAAGACGTAATAAAATTCTAACCTTAAAAGATTTCATGAGTCTGAGTGTTTGTATGTGCACATGCATGTACTGAATATTTTTGTGCATTTAATTTTTGTTGTTAGTTACTTGTTTTTGCTATTTCAATTTGATCTTCCTTTCAATACATGTAAGTAATAGCCCCAAACTGTAAACAATAGGAAGATGAACAAACAAGCTGAGTTCTACTCATGCAAGGGACTATCACCCAGCAATAAAAATAAAAAGAACAGTATGGATAGATCTCATGATCATTGTGCTGAGGGAAAAAATCTTTACATGATGGAGTACAAATGGTATTGTTGCATTGACCTGACATTTTAGAAGAGAAAAAAAAATAACCTATGGTAGGAAAAACTAGGAAACAGAATCTTCTAGGGGTGGACCATGATCAGGAATTGTCTGAAGAAGGACACGGAGGGATCTCCTGGAGTGAAGAGAAAGTTCTCTAGGTCGATAGGGACTTAGGTTCCAAGGCTGTATGCATTTCCAAACCTCAGCTCATGTACATGAAAGATTTGTGCATTTCTTCATACATTTTATACCAACAAAAAATTTGCTAACAAAGATTGAACTCTCATTAATAAAACACATGCTGAAGTATTTAGGGTGAAGTGCACTGATGACTGTAATTTGCTTTGGCAGTAATTTTGCAAAAAATAAGAAAGATTAGTGAGTGGATAGGGTGAGGGACAAATGAATAGATACATCATAAAGCAAGCACATTAAAATGGTAATTGGAGAATCTAGGTGGTAGGTGTCCACTATAAGATTCTCTCAACTGTTCTGTATCTATAAATATTTTCATAATAAAATGTCATGGGGTAACATGACATTTTAAAGTCGTGTTTGGCCGGGTGCAGTGGCTCACACCTGTAATCACAGCACTTTGGGAGGTCGAGGCGGGCAGATATCTTGAGGTCAGAAGTTCGAGACCAGCCTGGCCAACATGGTGAAACCCCATCTCTACTAAAAATACAAAAAATTATCCAGGTGTGCTGGTGGGTGGCTGTAATCCCAGCTACTGGGAGGCTGAGGCATGACAATTGCGTGAACCCGGGAGACAGAGGTTCCAGTAAGCCGAGATTATGCCATTGCCCTCCAGCCTGGGTGACAGAGCAAGACTCTGTCTCTAAATAAATAAATAAAGTCATGTTCTCTGTGCTTTAACAGAGCAAAAGAGAAAAAGCTGTCCTCATTCTCCTTTCAGAAACTTTTATTATTTTCTCTCACATATAATTACTGACAACATATCTTTATTAGCACAATTGTAGAATAGACATTCTATATGGAAACAGACTAAGATGATAAGTACTTAACAGATTATTTCTTTACATAAAAATAGGTACAATGTAGTAGAAAACAATTTGTTTTTCCTAAGCCAGCCTGGCATTTTTAAACAGGCAGTTTAAGACAACAAGATGTGAAAGTATCATCAATTTCTAATTATTGGGCATCATTGAGAGGCAAGGACACAGGGCTTGGTACCCAAGCTTCTTGTGAATTATGTTATGCTACCCAAAAATATTTCTTTCTTTTTTTTTTTTTTTTTTGAGAAGGAGTCTTGCTTTGTCTCCCAGGCTAGAGTGCAGTCATGTGATCTTGGCTCACCACAACCTCTGCTTCCTGGGTTGAAGTGATTCTCCTGACTCAGCCTCCTGAGTAACTGGGATTACAGGCATGCGCCACCACACCTGGCTAATTTTTCTGTGTGTTTTTAGTAGAGATGGGGTTTCCCCTGTTGGCCAGGCTAGTCTCAAACTCACGACCTCAGATGATCCGCCCACCTCAGCCTTCCAAAAACTGGGATTACAGGATTGAGCCACCGCTCCCCACAGAACTATTTCTGTGGCAATGACAGACAAAAAAGACTACCGGAAACCAAAGAGCTGGTAGGGGGAGAGGGGAGGGACAAACAACTGAAAAAAAAAAGGCAACAAGGAAAAGCATAAAGGTACCTCAAGCCCCACACAAAATCAGCTTTCTTATCAATGTGGACAAGCAGTGTTAGGGAAGTTGGTGTCTGAGCCAGGATTGGAGGCTAATCTCTCTAGGAATTAAAACTTCATTAGCTTGATTTCAGCATTTCTTAGAAATAATCCAGATTTTGAACTTTGATTGTTTGAATATTATTTCTTCTTATCGCGAAGAAAAAAGGGAGGAAAAAAGCACTGTTCGCTCACACACCAGGGTTTGGTTTATAATGAAGACATAATACTGACTGGTCCTTGGATACTGTCACTTTTGGCCACTTGCCTCCATTTGCGCCCCACTCACGGCAGTCTCTATCCACACTCAGGGCAGAAATACTTTTTCCACCCCATCTCTATGCCACAATATTCCTCTTCCCCCTCTCTTTCCTTTATTTGCTTTTTGAAGGGCTCATCAGTGAAGAAAGGAACCTCTTTCTCCTCTCTGATTCTCCTGTCTGGGATTGCCTGTCCCAGAACAGGGTGTATGTCCCAAGGGATGAGAACCTTGGGGGCCATTGTAGAGTTCTTAGAATTCAACCTACCACAGGGACAAATGGGCTTAGAGGATAGGAACTTCCAGGAAGATACCAGGGCTGCCTCCAGTTAGCCTGAGGCCTTGATACCTTCCCAACTTTTAGGAAACACCATTAGAGTAGGAAGGATTTCAAAAGGGAAGGTGGGTTAAAACCAGAGTAGGGGGACAGACTCAGTGGCTCAGGCTTGTAATCCCAGCACTTTGGGAGGCTGAGGCAGCCAGATCACTTGAGATCAGGAATACGAGACCAGCCTAGCCAATATGGGGAAACCCCATCTCCACTAAAAATACAAAAATTAGCTGGGCATGGTGGCAGATACCTGTAGTCCCAGCTACTCAGGAGGCTGAGGCAGGAGAATTGCTTAAACCCAGGAGGCAGAGGTTGCAGTGAGCTGAGATTATGCCACTGCTCTCTAGCCTGTGCGACAGAGACAGACTGTGTCTCAAAACATCAACAACAACAAAAACAAATCAGAGTAGGCCAGCCATGGTTCTGAGTTTCCTGAATCAGATGTTTTATTCATTTTTAAAGAGAGACAAAATATTGAAGAAGAGATTGGGGTAGCGGTTGTTTTGCTGCTGCTTCTCTGAATAATGAGAGTCCAGGTCTATTTCAGAGACACATGGCATTATCAATCAGAGAGGAATCCAGAAGTTGGACCCATATAGAAATCATGCCAGACAGCAGGGAAGTTGGGTCTTCTTTAAAGACCTCATTAGAAAGAGACCCTTCACGTTCCTTTAGGACTCTATTGCACTGGTTGGGATCTCTAACTGGCAGGGTGGACTCTTATGTTTAACTGAAAGCCTTCCAGCTAAAGTTCTTCTTTTAGTAACCTCAGTGAAGGCAGAGATAATTATTCATTGATTCATACATAATAGAAGAGAGAGAATGAGAAAGAGACAAAAAGAGACACAGAGGCAGAGAAAGAGACAGAGAAATTTGTAAATCATCTATTCCTCATCCTAAAGACTAAAAAAAGTTTCAGGTATTGGGCTTGGGCACCCCCAGAGACCAAACCAGGAGCCACAGTAGTTCTTCTGGTGCTGGGAAACAACTCAGGCAGAGCGAGACCACCCCAACCATCTCTGAGGGAAGAAGAAATTAAGGGTAGAGGAGAGGCTGTTCAGCAAATGCCCAACCTCTTGTTGGAGGGTTATACCCACAGGGGCGACAGCTGTGTGCTTCAACTCCTCAAAATCATTACACTTCTACCCAGGACTGTGGAGTCTTTCCTGTCCATTTTTTTGTGAGGTTGCTTAGAGCAAAACCATTCTGTAGGAGCTATTTATTACATGCTTACAATGCGCTAGGCTCTGCGGGAATCCAGTAAAAAGGCCAGACATAAACCTGTGAAAAATTAAATGGCAGGACCTAATGCAAAGACAAGAGAAGAGGTGGCAGGCGGTAGCGAGTGATTAATTGCCAGATGCTGAAGATAAAAACCTTCCAGGAGTTCAAAAGAGGCAGTGATTACCTGGTGCTGGGATGCTACCTACGAGGCCAACTTGATGAAAATTTTTCAACCTGTGTTAAGTCCACATGTTTTCTTTTTCTTTCGTGACCCTCCATTCCCTTTCTCACAGATCTTCTGGATTGTTTGGAAGTGATATGGTTTGGCTGTGTCTCCACCCAAATCTCGCTTGAATTGTAATAATCCTCCGGTGTCAAGGGCAAAGCCAGGTGGAGATAAGTGAACCATGGAAGCGGTTTCCCTCACACTCTTCTAGTGGTAGGGAATACGTTTCACGAGATCTGATGGCTTTATAAAGGGCAGTTCCCCTGCACAAGCTCTCTTGCCTGCCTCATATAAGATGTGCCTTTGCTTCACCTTTGCCTTCCACCACTATTGTGAGGCCTCCCCAGCCATGTGGAACTGTGAGTTCATTAAAGCTCTTTCCTTTGCAAATTACCCAGTCTGGGTATGTCCTTATTAGCAGTGTGAGAACAGACTAGCACAGAAAGTTAAGGTATTTGCCAAGCATTTCTAATAAAAGTTGTCATCTGGGGCTTGACTTAAAGTGGCTTCCAAGGAATAACAACAAAACTCAACGAAGTAGCAATTTTCGGAAGTACTATTTCTTTTTCACTTGATGTGGTATCTTAGTCACAGCAGGAATTACAGAAAGTCATGATTTGCTACCTTTCCCTTTCCTTAATGACCTCTACACCAATAGAATCAAAATGTTTCACCACTCCCTCTTTAATGCAAGCTGATTCTGAGTCAGCAATGCTGTTAAGCCTGACCTAACCCGAGAACACTTGAGAAGTCTTTCAAAAAGTATTTACTGAGTCTGTTGATATTGTTTTGCTGTGTCCCCACCCAAATCTCATTATGAATTGTAGCTCCCAGAATCCCCAGGTGTCATGGGAGCAACCAGATGGGAGGTAACTGAATCATGGGGGTGGGTTTTTCCCATGCTGTTCTCTTGATAGTGAATAAGTTTTATGAGAGCTGATGGTTTTGTAAAGGGGAGTTCCCATGTACTTGCTCTCTTTCCTGCTGCCATGTAAGAGGTGCCTTTGCTCCTCCTTCATCTTCCATCTTGATTGGGAGGCCTCCCCAGCCATGTGGAACTGTGAGTCCATTAAACTTATTTTGCTTTATAAATTACCCAGTCTCAGGTATGTCTTTACAGCAGAGTGAGAAGGGACTAATACAGCTTTACTTAGAATAGAGCAGAACTTAAGTAACAGATATCTGAACTTAAGTAACAGATAATTATAACACAATATGTTTTGGTTATCTATTTCTGTATTTAGAAAACCATCCTATGCCTGTAATCCCAGCACTTTGGGAGCCTGAGGCAGGCAGATCACAAGGTCAGGGAGTTTGAAACCAGCCTGACCAACATGGGGCAAACCCCACTATCTATTAAAAATCAAAAATTAAGCCAGACGTGCGTGGTACACACCTGTAATCCCAGCACTTTGGGGAGGCTGAAGGCATGCAGATCACAAGGGTCAGGAGTTTGAGAACCAGCCTGACCAACATGGTGAAACCCCCATCTCTATTAAACATACAAAATTAGCCAGAGGTGGTGGTGCACACCTGTAATCCCAGCTCCTCAGGATGTTGAGGCAGGAGAATCATTTGAACCTGGAAGGCAGAGGTTGCAGTGAGCTGAGATCACGCCACTGCACTCCAGCCTGGGTGACAGAGGGAGACTCTGTCTCAAACAAACAAACAAACAAACCAAACCATCCTAAAATTCTGGCTAGAAAAGAAACAATAATTTTTATTTTTCATAATTCTATGAGTAGACCAGGCTCAGCAGGGAAGTTCTTCTGTTTCTCATGCTGTAAATGCGGCATGCAACTGGGAGCCTGTTTGGGGCTGAAAGGTTTGAGATAGTCTTTCATGCTCCAGGGTCTCTCATCCTCCAGCAGCCAAGCATGGGCTTCTTGTCAGTGTGGTGGCTGGAATTCAAGGGGGAGTAGCCCACGAAAACAAGCCCCGGTGTGTAAGCCCTTATCAATCACTTGCGTTTAGCCCTTTGACTAATGTCTTAACGACCAAAGCAAGTCACACCACCAAGTCCACAGTCCATGTGAGAGGGGACCACCTGAGGCTGAGCAACCCCTATTGCTTGTTAGCAAAGTCTTTCTTAAACTTCTAGGCCCCATTTGAATAAAACTTGTCCTTTTCTCCAGGATAATGAAAAGTAACATTACTTGTGTTATTAGCCAGCCTATTCCTCAACAGGCAAAAACTATAGATGTTCCTGACATGCCTAGCGGTTTTTTCTGAGATTTGATCTGTTTCTCCAGGAAGTCACGGTTGATATTTAAGTCTGTGTTTGGTGCCACTCCCACGTGCTCTGTTGGTACCACATTTGGGTACAACTTGTATGAAGACAACTGATAAACATCTATCAAGATGACATTACCCTTTAACCCGGAAAATTTACTTCTGAGAATTTATTCCACATATGTACCCTTACTTATGCTTTTCATTATAACATCCTATGGTCGTAAAATATTGGGAGTCTCACAGAGGTTAATCAATACAGAAATGGTTAAATAAACTATGTTACATTCACACAGTGGAATACTCCACTTATATTTTTAAAATGAAATAAAATAAAAAATAATAAATACGTGTTCTAAGATATATTAGTGAGAAAGACAAAATGCAAAGAAAGTAGCAAACTACATTTACAAAATAGTAAACTATATTTTGTATATAAAAGGAGAAAATATATTTGTATATATCTTAGTATGTACACTAAGACACTTGAGAAACAAACGTAAGAAACTAATAACAGTGACTGCCTGGCATTCAAATAGAATTAGTGGAGTGGAGGGGCCCCTGGAGAGATGGGAATAAGAGTGCGAGGGAAAATTCTCACTGTACAGATATTCCCTGACTTACAATGGCTCAACTTACAATTTTCAACTTTACAATCATGTGAAACCACTGCAATTTCTGTGCAATGTATAGCATTCAATAAATTACATGAGATATCCAACACTTTCTTGTAGCTTTCATGTTAGGTGATTTTGTCCAACTGCAGGTGAATGTAAGTGTTCTGAGTATGTTTAAGGTAGGCTAAGCTATGATGTTCAGTAGGTTTGTTGTATTACATGCATTTTAGGCTTATGATATTTTCCACTCATGATGGATTTGTTGGGATGTAACCCTTTCATAAGTTCAGCAACATCTGTATATTATATGTATGTGTGTGTGCATATGCTTATATAACCATATGTAAATTTGCTTTGAATTCTGTGAATATATTACCTTCTCAAAACACAGATTAAAACATTTTTTAATTCCCTTTTTTCTTCAGAAAAGTGGTTTAGTTTCTGTGGCTTACAATTAAGAATGCCAACTGATTTGATGGGATAGGCACTGTGCTGAATACTCTACAAGGAGCGGTGAAAGTATATTTATGATTCCTGCCCTCTGTACGGAGGTACTTTTCTCACGTTTCTCTATGTCTTGTCAGAAGAGGCACTATCTTTTCAAGGATGCTTATATATCACATAGCCTGGAAGACACAGATAGTATCTTCCTCCAGGGAAATGGAAATATTTGTTTACTATCTGTGATGATTAATGTTGAGTGTCAACTTGATTGGATTGAAGGACACAAAGTACTGTTCCTGGGTGTGTCTGTGAGGGTGTTGCCAAAGAAGATTAACATTGGAGTCAGTGGACTGGGAGAGGCAGACCCACCCTCAATCTAGGTGGGCACCATTTGATCGACTGCCAATGCAGCTAGGATAAAAGCAGACAGAAGAAC
Source organism: Rhinopithecus bieti (assembly GCF_001698545.2). Taxonomy (NCBI): domain Eukaryota; kingdom Metazoa; phylum Chordata; class Mammalia; order Primates; family Cercopithecidae; genus Rhinopithecus; species Rhinopithecus bieti. Next base: position 1,398,373 of record NW_016803215.1, read on the forward strand.
ATGGAAAGACTAGACTGACTGAGTCTTCCGGCCTCCATGTTTCTCCCATGCTGGATGCTTCCTGCCCTCAAATATTGGACTCCAAGTTCTTCAGCTTTTGGACTCTTGGACTTAGGTCAGCAGTTTGCCAGGGGCTCTTGGGCCTTCGGCCACAGACTGAAGGCTGCACTGTCGGTTTCCCTACTTTTGTGGTTTTGGGACTTGGACTGGTTTCCTTGTTCCTCAGATTGCAGACAGCCTATTGTGGAACTTCACCTTGTGATAGCGTGAGTCAATACTCCTTAATAAACTCTCCTTCGTAGATACATCTATCCTATTAGTTCTGTCCCTTTAGAGAACCATGACTAATACACTATCCAGTGTAACAAAGATTTCTCCCTCCAGCACCAAGGTGAGGCAGGTTTGCTTGCATCCCATTATGAAAGATTGGCCTTGCCTAAGCACAGGTTCCCTCATCCATGATGCCACCCACTGCATGTGTGCCATCCATCCGGGTATCTCTGTTGTCCCTGTGAGACTTGAGGATCAAGGGGAAACCAAAAAGCATGAAGCTCATGCTGCTTTCTGTGCTGTGAGTAGTAAAGTTCTTTGTCTCTGATCCAGGAGTCTTGTGTCTTCTGCCAGCATTTATGAAATTGTGGTGGGCTAGCTAGTTAGCTTGTAGGTAGAGTAAAATCTCAGATCCTTTCTAGCTCGGAGACTCTCATGGAGCTATCATTCTAATGGGGGAAGAAAAAAACATGAAAACAATGTAATTATAAATTGTCAAAGGTGCTGGAAACAATGATTAAATAGAGATTGTGGAACAGGGCAGAGGGTAGAGACAAGATAATGAGGGAAGACCTCTCAGAAGTGGTACCATTTAAACCAAGGAGTAGCACTATTTAAAGTGTCTGAAAGAGGAGTTTGGTTTAACCAGGCACGTGAAGATTGAAGCCTCAAAACTCTGGGCAGAGCGAATAACACACACATCTGAGACATACACAAAGAACGGAGAAAGGTCAGTGTAAGTCTAGAGGGACCTGAGGCCTGACATGAGTGAAAGATTCTCCCCGTAGCCTGAAAGCTTGAAGGGATGAATAACTCCTCCCTTCTCAGACCCAGTCCCAAGGTGCAAGGCTACTTGCACCAGCAGCATGCTGTCGAGAAAGAGGCTGTCCGAGTACTACGTAGCAGTCACGTCAGACTGAGACATTGCTTGTTTACAGAAGACCATAAAACCCCGGCCCCGTCCTCATTTCCCCGTCCATACTAGAGAAGTTGCTATTTAAAATAACTTTCAGGCCGAGCGCAGTGGCTCAAGCCTGTAATCCCAGCACTTTGGGAGGCCGAGACGGGCGGATCACGAGGTCAGGAGATCGAGACCATCCTGGCTAACATGGTGAAACCCCGTCTCTACTAAAAAATACAAAAAACTAGCCAGGCGAGGTGGCAGGCGCCTGTAGTCCCAGCTACTCGGGAGGCTGAGGCAGGAGAATGGCGTAAACTCAGGAGGTGGAGCTTGTAGTGAGCCAAGATCCAGCCACTGCACTCCAGCCTGGGCGACAGAGCGAGACTCCGTCTCAAAAAAAAAAACAAACAAACAAAAAAAAAAAAACAAAAAAAAACCTTTCAAAATGAAGAATTAACTTTATTTTGTTTGTTTTGTAAGTTGCAATAGTAGTGTTTTCAGGGTGAAAGCATGCGCATTAGTTAGGTGAAGACTAGGTGCAATAGTGATACATCCCAAGCGTAAGTCATGAAGGTTGACAGGGCACTCGGTTCCACACAGGCATTCAGGGCCAGGTGGATGGAGGCTCTACTCTTGCAGCTGCCCCATCTGGAACATGTGGTCTTTTTGGTTTCTAATTACATCAGTTAGAAGTGGCACATGTCACTTCCTCTAACCATCCACTAGGGAAAACTAGTCCTATGGCCTCAACCTAATGGCAAGAAAGGCTAAGAAACGTAGAAAGTAAGTTCTCACTTATCAGTGGGAGCTAAATACTGGGTACACATGGACATAAAGATGGCAACAAAATAAACTGGGGACTATCAGATGGAGAAGACGGGGGAGGAAGGGAAGGAAGTTATGGAATGGAAGTTAGCTCATGTTAAGTGCTAAAGAGGGCAGTAATGCAGTGGAGGGAGACGAGGGTAGAGAAATGGACTTGCCGTTTGAGACAGGTGGCTGGGGAGGCCTCGCTGAGAAGGGGGCATTTCGATATTGCCTGAGGAAATGCAACAAGGCATCTGACAGAGATCTGAGAGAAGGGTTTTCCAGAAAGAGGGGACAGCAAGAGAAAAGACTCTGAGTTGGGTGCATGCCTCACATTTGGGGACAGCAAGAAGATAGAGGGTCTAGGGCAGAGTGGACAGTGGGATAACTGATGATGTTGTGGTCAGAGACACGAGAGACTCAAGATTTTGCAGGTCATCGTGAGGACTTTGGCACTTGAGCTAAGTGATATGGGAAACTCCATTAGAATTTGATCTTTGGGAATTAAAGATGTAGAAACTGGGAGAAAAAAGGATACAAAAACATAAGCATCAGTGGCAGTCTAAGGTTCTAGGACAGTTAAGGGAGCATTTGGGACTTTGTTTCTAAGACAGTTTTGTGATATTTCAGCATTTTTCCTTGCAGGAGATCATGTGATGGCCAGAGCAATCAGTGCATGTCAGTGCTTGCACAAACTAAAACAGCCCCCTGCTGGCATTCAGCAGTGCGGCAGGCCAGGCATTTTCCTTAGACCCAATTGCAGCCTCGTGGGGTACCTCAGTCACAGTAGGGTGGGAGGTAGAGGGGTGTATCAGTCAGGGTTCTCCAGAGAAACAGAACCTGCCATGGTTTGGATATCTGTCCCATCCACATCTCATGTTGAAATGTGAAATGTGATCCCCATTGTTGGAAGTGGGGCCTGGTGGGAGGTGTTAGGGTGATGGGAGTGGATCCCTCATGAACGACTAGACGCCATCTCCATGGTAATGAGTGAGTTCTCTCTCCATGAATTCACAAGAGAGCTGCTTGTTTAAAGGAGACTGGCACCTCCTCCCCTTTCTCTTGCTCCCTTTCTCACCATGTGATATGGTTTGGGTTTGAGTCCCCACCCAAATCTCATGTTGAACTGTAATCCCCAGTGTTGTGGGAGGTGCCTGGTGGGAGGTGATTAGATCATGGGACAGATTTCCTGCTTCCTGTTCTTGTGATAGTGAGTGATTCCTCCCAAGATCTGATTGTTTAAAAGTGTGTAGCACTTCCCCCTTCACTCTCTTCCTCCTGCTCCTGCCATGTAAGACATGCCTGCTTCCCCTTTGCCTTCCACCATGATTGTAAGTTTCCGGAGACCTCCCCAGGGTCATGCTTCTTGTACAGCCTGCAGAACCATGAGACAATGAAACCTCCTTTCTTTAGAAATGACCCAGTCTCAGGCATTTCTTTACAGCACTGTGAGAACAAAGTATCACACCTGCTCCCCTCTGCCTTCCGTCATGAGTAAGAGCTCCCTTAGGGCTCATCAGAAGCCAAGCCGATGCTGGTGCCAGCCTACAGAACCCTGAGCCAAATCAGCCTCTTTATAAACTACCCAGTCTCAGGTATTCCTTTATAACAACACAAAGTAGATTAACACAAAACCAATAAGAGAAATACAGCTCCTTTTCCTGCTCCCCAGCTTGCAGACAGCAGGTCATGGGACCTCTCAGCCTCTATAATCATAGCTTCTCTCCAGAGATTTGGACTATGTGGGTTGGGACATCCCATTATCTGCTTTCTGCAAGCTGGAGAGCCAGTGATGTAGTTGGGAGGCCTGAGAGCTAGAGAGCCAATGGTGTGAAGTCCCCAAGTCTGAAGATGTGAGCACCAGAAGCACCAAGGGCCGGAGAATCCATGTTCCAACCCAAGCAGCCAGGCAGAGAGCAAATTCACCCTTTCTCCCCATTTATGCTCCATTCAGACCCTCAGCAGATGGGGTGATGCCCACCCACCCTGGGGAGGGCCATCTACTTTGTTCAGCTCACCAATCCAAATGCTAAACCCTTCTGGAAACACCCACACAGACACACCCGGGAATAACATTTAACCAGCTACCCATGGCCCGGTCAGGTTAACACATAATATTAACCATCATAGCAGGGTTCTGTTTCTTTCCATTTTGTTTCTTCCCCAAGGGTAGTAACACTGCAGAGTGAGTCCAGGTGAACGTCTTTGACAACCACTGGGCAGCCCCTCACAGTGCCGCTCACTGGCTTCTGCCTCAATTTCCCATGGTGGCCCTGATATCCAGTCACCCCTACTCTACTGAGGGGATGAGGAAAAGCCCAGTGCCTGCCCCTTCTTAAGAATCTTCCCAGGTAGCCCACATTGGGGGTGCCCACGTTGACGTGAGGCTGGTTGGGATATGTTTTCTTCCTCAAATGGGAGAGGTCAAAGGATTGGAATGGCCTGGCTCTGCTCCTTCTTTTTGTTTTCTTCTCTTTCTCCTCTTTCTTTTCTTTTCTTTTCTTTTCTTTTCTTTTCTTTTCTTTTCTTTTCTTTTCTTTTCTTTCCTTCCTTCCTTCCTTCCTTCCTTCCTTCCTTCCTTCCTTCCTTTCCTTTCCTTTCTTTCTTTCTTTCTTTCTTTTTTTCTTTCTTCCTTTCTTTCTTCTTTTCCTTTTCTTTTTTTCTTCTTTTTTTTTTTGATAAAGAGAGACAGGCTCTCACTCTGTCACCCAGGTTGGAGTGCAGTGGTGCAATCATAGCTCATTGCAGCCTTAAACTCCTAAACTCAAACAATCCTCCTCCTTCAGTCTACTGAGTAGCTGGAACTACAGGCTTGCACCACCTCACTTATCTAATTTTTTTTTTTTTTTTTTTTTTTTTTTTTTTTTTGGTAGAGACAGCCTCCTGCTACGTTGCCTATGCTGGCCAGGAAGTCATGGCCTCAAGCAATCTTGCTCCCTCATCCTCCCTTCAAATTGTTAGGATTACAAGCATGAACCACCACACCTGGCCTTTGTCCCTTCCTGTCTCTGCTCTGTCCACCTCCAGGAATGTCTCCTCATTGCCCACTCCCCCTTCCTCCCATCCCACTGCCATTCAAGGATCTAGTGAAGGGTCTAAAGTGTTTCCAGGTCCTGCCCAATGCTGGAGTTATTGGACCTCCTATCACATATCTCCATCCACTCATCCATTTGGCCATGTGTAACTATGGGGGCCGTGACCATGATGCTGAGTGGCTCTGTCTTGACGTGCTGTTGCTTCCATGTGCATGCACCCACATTTAAGCATTTATAGATTGTGCCATGTCCGTGTGTGAGCTCAGGAATACCTGTATACCTACTCAAGAGCATCTTCCAGAGGTGGCTACTTCATGCTCCTATGTTTTTAATGATGGGATATTGGCAAACAATAAGGATAAAGGCAGAGGTAGAGATGATAAAGATAGAGACAGAGAAAGACAGAGAGGCCTCCCCAGGCCTTCGGCTCTACTAAGACATTCTGACTTTTTGGTAAGACATAGGCTGAAGTCGGGTGGAGTTGGGAAGAAGAAACAAGAAATAGGACAGGGAGAAATGTTGTCCACTTTGCTGTGATCTCACAGTATCTCCAGTGTGCCTGCTTCCTTTCCCTAATTATCAGGATCCTACAGCATGGCCAGATTTTCTTTCATGGTCTTCCATTTGCCAAGTGAAAATGTTTTCAGCTGGGAGTCTCTGCCACTCCTGCCACAGCTGGAACCCTCCCCAGGCCTTCTGCAAATATTTATGATTGAGTGCTGACTTTTCACATTGTAGATGAAGATCTCGGCATCCCAGGCAGCTGTGCGTTAAGTTGGGACCAGCACAAATAGCTCTTAGCATTGTTCAACGACAGCACAGCCCCATGCGTCTTTTAAAAATAGCAGCGCTGTATTTGAACTTTTAAAGAGAAGACATGTTGGGTGTGTGTTGGCCACGTCCTCATCTATCTTCATTCTAAGGAGATACAAAATCAGAACATTTAGGAAGAGAAAAGGGAAGGAACAATCATTAACACGCTCCCCCACGCCCACACACCCTCTTCACCTCATTTCACAGTGAGGCCCTTCCTCTGCACATCCCTGAGAGACAATACTTCAGAAGAGCTTGTCCTCTATAAGCCACCAGGATTAATCCATAGAGGATTTTGTCTGAAAATAAGTGAAGAGACCTAAAACTCAGTCTTATGAGTTGATATCAGTTAAAAAAAAATTCTCCTAGGTCAGAGTGAGAAAGAGGAAAGCAGTGTGATGATTTTACTAATGAACCAGATGTGATTTTCAAAGGAAAAATTTCTCCCATCCAAACTACTTCAATGCCACAAAGCCATCTTCTTGGAGAGGAGTAGGAAGAAAGTGTGCTGGTTGCTGGCAGCGGGCATAAGACTGTCTCTAGCACTTTCCCTGCAGGCCCGAGTCCCGCCCAGGACAGGGCCTCTGTGTAACTAGTACCTGGGGGTGTGTACTCAAGGTGAAAACGGACCCCAGGAGTTCTGAAACTTGTGAGTGAATATAGAGTTGCTTGGAGGTAGCAGCTAAGATAGTTGGAATTCTTATGAGAAATTCCAAGAGGGCCAGATGCTTCTGTGGGGATGCCTGCAAGTTGAGATGTGAAAGAATGTTCCATCTAGGGAAAGAAAAATGTTTAAAGAACCCTGTCACTCCCAACCATCAACTCCAAGTTCCAATGGGGAGAAATGCTGTATGCGTTGGAAAAATGAAGCTCAATTATAAACACCCTGTCTTCAGGGGATGGTTGACACTCACTCCTACAAGGACCCTGAGACTTTTTTTTTCTTTTTCCCCACAATAAGTCTTTTTTAAAATTCTTTTTAAATTTATATGTATTTAGGGGTCTGAGGGCTTTTTACACATCAAACTTTAGTCTTCCTGCCACTCTGGGCATCACGACAGCTGCTTTCAGAAACAGGTCTCTCCCAGTACTCTCCACTGCTCCGAAAGAAAGTTGCCCTCCGCTATAGATTCTTTGTGCGAACAGACATTTTACAGGTACTCAGGGTCAGTTGCTGTATCTATTCTGCCACATGTTTGCCTATTTCATTCCTCTTACTCACGCTTCACTGCTTCCCGCTGCTTGCTCCTTTCTGCTTTCTAATGAAAGAGTTAATTCTTGGGCATTTACCCTAACTCAGCAGTCCCCAACCTTCCTGGCACCAGGGACTGGTTTGGTGGAAGACAATTTTTCCACAGACTGGGGTTGGTTGGGGGGCGGTTTCGTGTGATCCAAGCACATTACACTTACTGTGCCTTTACTTTTCTTTTCTTTTTTCTTTTCCTTTTTTTTTTTTTTTTTTTTTTTTTTTTTTTTGAGACAGAGTCTCACTCTGTTGCCCAGGCTGGGGTGCAGTGGCGCAATCTTGATCTCAGCTCACCGCAATCTCTGCCTCCCAGGTTGAAGCAATTCTCGTGCCTCAGCCTCCCGAGTAGCTGGGATTACAGCTGCACACCACCACACCTGAATAATTTTGTATTTTAGTAGAGATGGGGTTTCACCCTATTGGTCAGGCTGCTCTGAAATTCCTGACCTCAAGCCATCCACCCGCCTCGGCCTCCCAAATTGCTGGGATTACAGGCATGAGCCACCACAACCAGCTTATTGTGCACTTTCTTTCTGTTATTATTACATTGTAATATATGATGAAATAATTATACAACACACCATAATGTAGAATCAGCGGGAGTGTGAGCTACAACTAGAGGTCCCATCTGGGGATAGATCATCAGGCATTAGATTCTCATAAGGAATGTGCAACTAGATTCCTCGCATGTGCAATTCACAACAGAGTTCACACTCCTGTGAGAATCGGATGCTGTGGCTCACCTGACAGGAGCCAGAGCTCAGTGGGAATGTGAGGGATGAGGAGCGGTGTGGATTCAGATGAAGCTTCCCTCACTGGCCCACCACTCACCTGCCGTGCAGCCCGGTTCCAAACAGATCGCAGACTGGTACCGGTCCACAGTCTGGGGGTTTGGGGACCCCTGCTCTAACTGTATACTAGGACCTGGTTAGGAATTGTACAGAGTTTCTCTCATTCCATCCTCACAATTATCCTTGTGAAGGAGATAGTATTAACCTTATTTTGCACAGAAATAAATGTGAGCACAGAGAGGTTGCTACCTTGACCAAGGCTGCACAGCTATGAGGGTCGAGTCAGGACTGGAGCCTGTGCTATCTGGCCTCACAGGCCTGCACTCGTCAAAGCTTATGCTGCCACCCACAGCCTCCCCAGGCTGCCCCTGGCATCAGGGACCATGCAGATGGCTTTGGCAGAGTGTCCTGTCATAGCCTTGGATGAGTCCCAGCAAACCTCTGCTAGCCCACTTGAAACCCTCCTTATGTGGATTTCTAAGCCAGCTGCTGCTGCCCCCCCAGAGTTTTGGGGACCCCACTACAGGCCCAGGGCCCTGCTGTCCCAGGGGACTTCACAGCCAAGACCTCCACAAACTGCACGATGTGGGCAAAATGAAAAGTAACTCTTTTTACATAAACGTTAGAAATCCATACTCAGTTACAAAAGTGAAAGTGGCCCGAGAAAGAAGGGGATGGCAAGTTTTAACAAGATCAGACAGAAAGCTGACTATCTAAGCACATCTAGAAAACATCTCGACAGAAACTGCCAGCTTCCACGTGGGAGGAAAAACGCAAGGAACTCACCCAAGGATAGGACACTCTCCTCATATCTGCACTGAACCCTTTCATCAACACCCCGGTCCCTTCCACCCTGGAGGGTCCTGGACACAGTGGGGCAGTGCTGGTGTGGCTGGCTGTGATCTGTGAGGGGTTCTCTCCAGGAACCCTCAGCCAGGGCCGTGCTCCAGTGAATGATGGTGCAGAGCTAGGACTCAAATATGGCTTTGGGTCAATGCTGGGCCCTGAACAGAGGCAATGTATTAACCTGTATACTACTGGCTCTCAAATGCAGCCACACTCTTTACTATTTCGCTCTCCAAAGGCACAGTGTCTTCCTGAAACTACGTCCAATTGCACACATCCTTTACCCCCAGCTCATTCCCAATCTCACCCACCATCTTTTCAAAACAAGTGAAAAGTAATTTCGGTGACTTCCCTAAGTAGATAGAAGAGGAATTAAGCCCAGGGAGGCAAGTCCAATTAAAGATCTGATTCATGTTACAATTCTGTTCTGTGGGAAACAAATCGATTTTCTGCTCTCTGGTTGCAAACAGCCTCTCAGTTGCACGTCAGTGAGGTTAGTGCTTTGCACAGCCATGAGCTCTGGGAGTTAAGGGTTGAGACCCAAAGAAATGTACAGATCAGAAAAGGTGACTCAGCTCCTAGGGGTTGAAGAATGAAGGAGATAACAACAGCGTAAAGACTTGGAGTAGCACCTTCCACCTGGAGGAGAAGAGGAAAAGGAGAGGAGGTGTGTGGAGTGAGAGGTAGAGAGAGAAAGAGGAGAGGTGCTGGCAAAATGAAGGGGGCAGGAGAGGCAGGGAGGAGGGAGAGGAGGAGGAAGAGGAGGAGGAGAAAGAAGAGAAGAGGAGGAGAGAGAAAGGGGAGGAGGAGAGAGAAGGAGGAGGAGAAAGAGAAGAGGAGAGAGAAAGAGGTGGAGAAAGAGAAGAGGAAAGAGAAGGGGAGGAAAAGAAAGAGGAAGAGGCCAGACACAGTGGCTCATGCCTGTAATCCCAGGACTTTGGGAGGTTGAGATGAGTTGATCACCTGAGGTCAGGAGTTCGAGACCAGTTTGGTCAACATGGTGAAACCCTGTCTCTACTAAAAATACAAAAATTAGCCAGGCATGGTGGCAGGCGCCTGTAATCCCAGCTACTCAGAAGGCTGAGGCAAGAGAATCACTTGAACCCAGAGGCGGAGGTTGCAGTGAGCCGAGATCGCACCATTGCACTCCAGCCTGGGCAACAGAGTGAGATTCCGTCTGAAAAAATAAAAAAGAAGGAGGAAGAGAAAATAGGAGGAGAGAGGAGGTGAAAAAGAGAAGAAAAGGGAAGAAGGAGGAGAAAAGAAAGAAGGTAAAGAGGAGGAGGGAGAAGGGGAGAAAAAACAGGAGGAAGAGAGGGTAAGAGGAGAGAAGGGGGAAGAAGAGGTAAAGAGGAGGAGAGTGTAAGGAAGCAGGAGAGAGAGGAGGAAAGAAGGAGGAAGAGGAGGAGAGAGAAGGGAAGGAAGAAGAAAAGAAGAAAGCAGGAGTAGCGAGAAGGTGAAGATGAGAGGAGAGAGAGAAGGGGAAGAAGAAAGAGGAGCAGGCTGGGGGAAAGAAGGAGGAAGAAGAGGAGGAGAGAGGAGAGAGGCGGGAGGAGGAAAAGAAGAAGAAAGAAGTGGGAGAGAGCAGGTGAAGAGGTGAAGGAGAGGGGAGGAGAAGGAAGAGGGGGTGAGAAGAGGATGAGGCAGAAGAGAGGGGAGAAGGGAGGAGGTGGAGAGGAGGAGGAATAGGAGGCAGGAGGAGATGAGGAAGAAGAGGAGGAGGAGGAGAAGTGAAAGGAGGGAAGGGAAGAAGAGATTGATCTGTGCTCCAGAAACCGCTTGTTCTCAGCATTCCAAGAAGAGGGACTTTCCCAGCCAGCAGGAAGAGTTAAAGNTGGTGGAAGACAATTTTCCACAGACTGGGGTTGGTTGGGGGGCGGTTTCGTGTGATCCAAGCACATTACACTTACTGTGCCTTTACTTTTCTTTTCTTTTTTCTTTTCCTTTTTTTTTTTTTTGAGACAGAGTCTCACTCTGTTGCCCAGGCTGGGGTGCAGTGGCGCAATCTTGATCTCAGCTCACCGCAATCTCTGCCTCCCAGGTTGAAGCAATTCTCGTGCCTCAGCCTCCCGAGTAGCTGGGATTACAGCTGCACACCACCACACCTGAATAATTTTGTATTTTAGTAGAGATGGGGTTTCACCCTATTGGTCAGGCTGCTCTGAAATTCCTGACCTCAAGCCATCCACCCGCCTCGGCCTCCCAAATTGCTGGGATTACAGGCATGAGCCACCACAACCAGCTTATTGTGCACTTTCTTTCTGTTATTATTACATTGTAATATATGATGAAATAATTATACAACACACCATAATGTAGAATCAGCGGGAGTGTGAGCTACAACTAGAGGTCCCATCTGGGGATAGATCATCAGGCATTAGATTCTCATAAGGAATGTGCAACTAGATTCCTCGCATGTGCAATTCACAACAGAGTTCACACTCCTGTGAGAATCGGATGCTGTGGCTCACCTGACAGGAGCCAGAGCTCAGTGGGAATGTGAGGGATGAGGAGCGGTGTGGATTCAGATGAAGCTTCCCTCACTGGCCCACCACTCACCTGCCGTGCAGCCCGGTTCCAAACAGATCGCAGACTGGTACCGGTCCACAGTCTGGGGTTTGGGGACCCCTGCTCTAACTGTATACTAGGACCTGGTTAGGAATTGTACAGAGTTTCTCTCATTCCATCCTCACAATTATCCTTGTGAAGGAGATAGTATTAACCTTATTTTGCACAGAAATAAATGTGAGCACAGAGAGGTTGCTACCTTGACCAAGGCTGCACAGCTATGAGGGTCGAGTCAGGACTGGAGCCTGTGCTATCTGGCCTCACAGGCCTGCACTCGTCAAAGCTTATGCTGCCACCCACAGCCTCCCCAGGCTGCCCCTGGCATCAGGGACCATGCAGATGGCTTTGGCAGAGTGTCCTGTCATAGCCTTGGATGAGTCCCAGCAAACCTCTGCTAGCCCACTTGAAACCCTCCTTATGTGGATTTCTAAGCCAGCTGCTGCTGCCCCCCCAGAGTTTTGGGGACCCCACTACAGGCCCAGGGCCCTGCTGTCCCAGGGGACTTCACAGCCAAGACCTCCACAAACTGCACGATGTGGGCAAAATGAAAAGTAACTCTTTTACATAAACGTTAGAAATCCATACTCAGTTACAAAAGTGAAAGTGGCCCGAGAAAGAAGGGGATGGCAAGTTTTAACAAGATCAGACAGAAAGCTGACTATCTAAGCACATCTAGAAAACATCTCGACAGAAACTGCCAGCTTCCACGTGGGAGGAAAACGCAAGGAACTCACCCAAGGATAGGACACTCTCCTCATATCTGCACTGAACCCTTTCATCAACACCCCGGTCCCTTCCACCCTGGAGGGTCCTGGACACAGTGGGGCAGTGCTGGTGTGGCTGGCTGTGATCTGTGAGGGGTTCTCTCCAGGAACCCTCAGCCAGGGCCGTGCTCCAGTGAATGATGGTGCAGAGCTAGGACTCAAATATGGCTTTGGGTCAATGCTGGGCCCTGAACAGAGGCAATGTATTAACCTGTATACTACTGGCTCTCAAATGCAGCCACACTCTTTACTATTTCGCTCTCCAAAGGCACAGTGTCTTCCTGAAACTACGTCCAATTGCACACATCCTTTACCCCAGCTCATTCCCAATCTCACCCACCATCTTTTCAAAACAAGTGAAAAGTAATTTCGGTGACTTCCCTAAGTAGATAGAAGAGGAATTAAGCCCAGGGAGGCAAGTCCAATTAAAGATCTGATTCATGTTACAATTCTGTTCTGTGGGAAACAAATCGATTTTCTGCTCTCTGGTTGCAAACAGCCTCTCAGTTGCACGTCAGTGAGGTTAGTGCTTTGCACAGCCATGAGCTCTGGGAGTTAAGGGTTGAGACCCAAAGAAATGTACAGATCAGAAAAGGTGACTCAGCTCCTAGGGGTTGAAGAATGAAGGAGATAACAACAGCGTAAAGACTTGGAGTAGCACCTTCCACCTGGAGGAGAAGAGGAAAAGGAGAGGAGGTGTGTGGAGTGAGAGGTAGAGAGAGAAAGAGGAGAGGTGCTGGCAAAATGAAGGGGCAGGAGAGGCAGGGAGGAGGGAGAGGAGGAGGAAGAGGAGGAGGAGAAAGAAGAGAAGAGGAGGAGAGAGAAAGGGGAGGAGGAGAGAGAAGGAGGAGGAGAAAGAGAAGAGGAGAGAGAAAGAGGTGGAGAAAGAGAAGAGGAAAGAGAAGGGGAGGAAAAGAAAGAGGAAGAGGCCAGACACAGTGGCTCATGCCTGTAATCCCAGGACTTTGGGAGGTTGAGATGAGTTGATCACCTGAGGTCAGGAGTTCGAGACCAGTTTGGTCAACATGGTGAAACCCTGTCTCTACTAAAATACAAAATTAGCCAGGCATGGTGGCAGGCGCCTGTAATCCCAGCTACTCAGAAGGCTGAGGCAAGAGAATCACTTGAACCCAGAGGCGGAGGTTGCAGTGAGCCGAGATCGCACCATTGCACTCCAGCCTGGGCAACAGAGTGAGATTCCGTCTGAAAAAATAAAAAAGAAGGAGGAAGAGAAAATAGGAGGAGAGAGGAGGTGAAAAGAGAAGAAAAGGGAAGAAGGAGGAGAAAAGAAAGAAGGTAAAGAGGAGGAGGGAGAAGGGGAGAAAAAACAGGAGGAAGAGAGGGTAAGAGGAGAGAAGGGGAAGAAGAGGTAAAGAGGAGGAGAGTGTAAGGAAGCAGGAGAGAGAGGAGGAAAGAAGGAGGAAGAGGAGGAGAGAGAAGGGAAGGAAGAAGAAAAGAAGAAAGCAGGAGTAGCGAGAAGGTGAAGATGAGAGGAGAGAGAGAAGGGGAAGAAGAAAGAGGAGCAGGCTGGGGAAAGAAGGAGGAAGAAGAGGAGGAGAGAGGAGAGAGGCGGGAGGAGGAAAAGAAGAAGAAAGAAGTGGGAGAGAGCAGGTGAAGAGGTGAAGGAGAGGGGAGGAGAAGGAAGAGGGGTGAGAAGAGGATGAGGCAGAAGAGAGGGGAGAAGGGAGGAGGTGGAGAGGAGGAGGAATAGGAGGCAGGAGGAGATGAGGAAGAAGAGGAGGAGGAGGAGAAGTGAAAGGAGGGAAGGGAAGAAGAGATTGATCTGTGCTCCAGAAACCGCTTGTTCTCAGCATTCCAAGAAGAGGGACTTTCCCAGCCAGCAGGAAGAGTTAAAGTTTTCCAAGGCAGGAGGAGAATGTGAGCCGCACCAGCACCTGGAGGCTGTTTGTTCAGGTGGCTGCTGCCTCTCTGCAGCCAATGCCAGGGTAACACATGATTATCAGCTGGCTCAGGGATTTGCTCTGTGAAAGGTGGCAGCTGGTCTTGACTGGGCTTTGCTTGAGTTTTGGGGGGCAAGAAAGCTAGATGTCAACTTGGATGAAAGTCTTTCTGGCTCACCAGTTGAGACAGAAAATGTTGTGCTCTTTTTCTGAGGAACTGCCAATATGCCAATATGCTTGCGGATGCAGAAGAAACTGATCAAAGC
>NW_016803215.1:1412857-1423778 GCF_001698545.2 Rhinopithecus bieti
TCACTGCAACCTCTGCCTCCTGGGTTCAAGCAATTCAGCCTCCCGAGTAGCTGGGACTACAGGTGTGTGCCACCACACCTGGCTAATTTTTGTATTATTAGTAGAGACAGGGTTTCACCATGTTGGCCAGGATGGTCTCGATCTCCTGACATGATCTGCCTGCCTCGGCCTCCCAAAGTGCTAGGATTACAGGCATGAGCCACCATGCCCAGACACCCCATTTCTTTAGGGAAGTTATCAGTTGAAGGGATGGCCCTGCTGCCTGGGTGAAAAGCAAACCTGCTTACTCCAATCTTGGCACTAAGCTTTGACCCCCTTGGGGTGTGACAGGGTCAGATTTTAGCCATGATACAGTCCACCTGATTTGCTGAAATATGGTGATGTGCATCAAAAACCCTAAGACTGGCCAGGTGCAGTGGCTCACATGTGTAATCCCAGCACTTTGGAAGGCCGAGGCAGGTGGATCACTTGAGGTCAGGAGTTTGAGACCAGCCTGGCCAACATGGCGAAACCCTGTCTCCACTGAAAATACAAAAATTAGCTGAGGGTGATGGTGTGCGCCTGTAATCCCAGCTACTCTGGAGGCTGACTTGCAAGAATTGCTTGAGTCCAGGAGGCGGAGGTTGCAGTGAGCTGAGATAGCACCACTGCACTCCTGCCTGGACTACAGAGTGAGACTCTGTCTCAAAAAAAAATAAAGCACTAAGACCCGTTTCTCTGGGGTCTTCAACAGTGCTTCTGACATGATGCTGTCTTGTAATATATTCTTAGAAGTTTTAAATTTTCTGGGCAATGAAAGAAGGGCCCTGCTTAACAAGTATTCCAAATACGGCTGTAAATCCCTGATACGAAGATTGATATCACAAAAGTATGAAGAAAATAAGATTGCCTTATCTAAAGCTTCACTGCTTCCTTTCCAAGCCATTGTACTAAGACCACAGATGAAACCAACTCCCGGTTACTTTAGCTGTCACGTGTAAACTTGGCCAATCTGTCAAGTAAATAACATGTAGTTACTGTGTGCCTTTGGCTGGGTGTTACTGGGCAAAATGCCACAGAAATATGATACTTGCTCCAGGTACAAAGGACTTTCCTTGCTAAAATCAAGATAGTCCTGGACAGACGGTTGGTCACCCTAGGGATGACACGCAAATGGCCCAGCACGGGCATCCCTCTCCTGTCCACCTGATTAACTATGAAGACTTAAGTTTAAGTCTTTCTATCCTTAACACCTGGATCTCAAGGATATTTGTTTTTCCTCTGAAAATCTCCATGGAACTCGATCTAGCTGGATGCCAGGCACACAGGGACAGTACCATGGTGTTTGGTTAAGGAATATGTGGATATTTGCCACTTTTCCTGGCAACTTTGCATCTAAGCCCCTTCCCATGGGAAGAGAATCCCTCATCTTAAGTCTTGGTGGGAGGCAGATGATTCCAGATTTCTATTTTCATTCATGCACCATACTTTGGGCAGTCACAACCCAGAAAAGAGCATGTCCCCAGGGGCTAGTGAAGACAGTAGGTATGCACCCTTGGCTTCACCCTTGAGAGGATCTCCATAACCCTTGAAGATAGAGCTGGCTGTGCAGAGAAACAGGGGCCCAGCCAGTCTTGTTGGCAGTGGGGGTAGTTGAGCAAGAGTCTAGGGGAAGAGGAAAAATGAAGCCAGCCAGCCGGGTTGGCAGAGCAACATGTGGGCTCCAGACCAGCAAGAGAGATGGTGGCCTCCTCCCTGGGCTCGTCCATGATGAGGTGCTTTTTGTGTGTGTGTGGTAATGAAGTCTCTGAACTTGGTTCTCCGGTTCCCAATTCTGTGAGCTACTCAATATACTTTCAGCAAATTCCATTTCTGCTTATGAGCTTATTTTAAGACCATTGATGTGGCCAGGGGTAGTGGCTCATGTCTGTAATCCCAGCACTTTGGGAGGGGTGGTGGAAGGATCACTTGAGGCCAGGAGTTCAAGACCAGCCTGGGAAACACAGTGAGACCTCGTCTCTACAAAAAATTTAAAAATAGCCAGGCATGGTGACATATGCCTGTAGCCCCAGCTACTCGGGAGGCTGAGGTGGAAGGATCCATTGAGCCCACCAGCTCAAAGCTGCAGTGAGCTATGATCTTGCCCCTGCACTCCAACCTGGGGCAAAAGGACAGAGGGAGCCGCTGTCTTAAAAAATTTTTAAAACCTACTTACAAGAGGGGATAGGTGTCTATTTGTGAAGATAAGGACCTTCCCTTCTAGACAAAGAGGGCTACAGGTACCCAAAAGGCAGAAGAACCCATGGGATTTAGGGATACTAAATAGGGCCTGAGAGCCTAATGGAAAAGATGATATATTCTGATTTTCTACTACATTTTCGAAGTGTGGACCAAGCAAACGTTTTACTGAACTGGAAGATATTCAGGCAAGTCCCAGGGACCTGTGGAGCAACATACACACTGTACATTTTAGCACAGGAAAAGAAAAGCCATAATTTTTTTTTTTTTTTTTTTTTTTTTTTTTTTTTTTTTTTTTTTTTTTTTTTTTTTTTTGCTGTGGAAATTGCTTGATCTGGCACAACGAATCTCAGCCAATCCATCAAAAAGCTATTTATTGAACACCTACCATATGTAGACTTGGCTAAAACTTTGCCCAGTCTGCTTGGCAGAGAATATCTAAGGCTAGACTCACATCGCTCTACAACTGGAATCAGTTAGAGTGATTTGTAGTCTGCTTTAGAAAATTTTGAAAAACTCAATTTCTTGGAAAACCTTCCATTCACCCTATAGTTCTTTTTCCTTCTTGTTGGGTGATGTGAGAAGGAGAAGGAAGAAAATATTGTCCTCCAATGGGTTTATTGGTGGTGACCAGAGCTTCATTGTTAGAAACAAAACCAAAACCACAAACAGAGGAAAACAAAATGATTCTCTCTTGTCCAGGAATCTGCTACCATCAGCTTTTCCAGTGGGAACCTGACCCTCATTGCTTAGAAGTATCTCACTCGTAAAGCCCACAATAGGAGAAGTTCCCTCAGGGGAGCAGTGAATAAAGTGGTTCTCAAGCTTCCCTTGTTCAGGCCTGGAGCACACTTGGAAAAGCTCATGGGAACAAAATCAGCTAGTGCATGGAACAGATACCATGGCGGAAACTTAAAGGAGGTCCGTAGGACAACGTTTGTTCCACAGTGGAATCAAAGGACAGCTGGAGATCTGACAACAAAATGGGCCTGCTTCACTCCTTCCTGGATATAAACATATCAGCTCAACTCCACAGGCCCTTTCTGAGTACATTCTTTATACCCAGTTGAATGCTTGCATAAGCAGTGCAAGAGGTACGTTCTTGTGTCTTTTCTACAATGGGGATTGGCTGTTCACAGAATTCACATCTCAGTGCTACTGAGATACTAGTTACTCACGGAGGGGTAAAATGTGATCTATCAGAATGATTCTTTCTTGGGGGAACCCATGGGTCAGACGGAACTCATACATAATTTGAAAAATTTCGCCAACCCTTGTATTTGCCAATAGTTGAAGAGCACCCCATGCTTTTTAGTCATCTTTGGGACATAGTCAATTTGGGGCTGCTTCTGTTTCCTGCATAGAAATTCTACTCTCATGTTTGAAGAACCAGTAGCCATGTTATAGCCTTGAGGATGGAAGCCACATACTCAGGATGGTGGAGGAGGAAGGTAGAAGGGGATGGTGTTTCCAATGACTTCATAGTGCTATCCCCATCTAGAGTTCCTTTACAGAAGAGAATAAACCCTGTGTGTTTAAGCCTCTGTAACCAGGTGATGTGGTTTGGCTGTGTCCCCACCCAAATCTCATCTTGAACTGTAGCTCCCATAATTCCTATGTGTTGTGGGAGGGACCCGGTGGGATATAACTGAATCATGGGGCAGTTTCCCCCATACTGTTCTCATGGTAGTGAATAAGTCTCACAAGATCTGATGGTTTTATAAAGGGAAACCCTTTTTGCTTGGTTCTTATTCTCTCTTGCCTGTCACCATGTAAGCCATGCCTTTTGCATTCCACCATGATTGTGAGGCCTCCCCAGCCACGTGGAACTGTGAGTCCATTAAACCTTTTTCTTTATAAATGACCCAGTCACAGGTATGTCTTTATTGGCAGCGTGAAAACAGATGAATACACCAGGTTTTTAGCTAAGTGTAATTCCTGATAAAGGTATTTCCTGACCGTGTCATTCAAAGGAGATAGAAGAAAGGTACTTAAATATCTAACAATAAAAGATGGATGAAATAAATTGTAGTAACATATTGTTGGCTACCAGTTGGTTCTTTACTCAACACTCATTCATTCATTTATACATTACTTATTAAGTGCCTACTATGTGCCAGGCACAGTGTCAGACTTTGGGGGTATAGTAACAAACAAGCAGATATGGTTCGTACCCTCAAGGAATCATACAAGAAAGTGCACAGCACCGAAATCTATTCCACTGTAGGCTGTGATCATGTTAGGTTGTGCTTCCAAGGCCGGTCCTTTGAGTAGGCAATGTTGAGTGGCTACCCTGGAGCCTCAAGTGTGTGCATGCTTCATACCATTCATTTTTTTCAAACCTCATTAAAATTCAGTTTGAGACGGGTGGATCACGAGGTCAGGAGATCGAGACCATCCTGGCTAACATGGTGAAACCCTGTCTCTACTAAAAAATACAAAAAACTAGCCGGGCTAAGTGGCAGGCGCCTGTAGTCCCAGCTACTCGGGAGGCTGAGGCAGGAGAATGGCGTAAACTCGGGAGGCGGAGCTTGCAGTGAGCTGAGATCTGGCCACTGCAATCCAGCCTGGGCGACAGAGCACGACTCCGTCTCAAAAAAAAAATCAGTTTGAGGCCCGGACGCGTGGCTCATGCCTATAATCCCAGCACTTTGGGAGGCTGAGGTGGGTGGATCACCTGAGGTCAGGAGTTCGAGACCAACCTGAAGAACATGGTGAAACCTGGTGTCTACTAAAAGTAACAAAAATTAGCCGGGCATAGTGGTGCATGCCTGTAACCCCAGCTACTCAAGAGGCCGAGGTAGGAGAATTGCTTGAACCCAGGAGGCAGATGTTGCAGTGGGCCAAGATTGTGCCACTGCACTCCAGCCTGGGCAACAGAGCGAGACTGTTTCTCAAAAAGAAAAATGTTTTGGAATTTGTCTCTGAGTCTATCCCATGGCTTCTGTGAAAGAGGCTGTCAATTCAGTGTCACCTTTCAGGTATGATCATCTGGGGCACATCCCACACTGGCTGAGCTGCACAGAGACCAGATCCTTCTAGAAACAGTGCCTTTATTATTGTTTAAAAACATAGAAAAGAGGCTAAAAGGAAATACATGAACAATGTTAATAATGAGTATGGACTGCAGAGTCAGATGATTTTTTTTCCATTTATTTATATTTTGTAAAATTTTATAAACATGCATTCCTTTGAAAAAAACTTTTCACTGTGGTATGATATATTAGGCCGTTCTCACATTGCTGTAAAGAAATACTAGAGACTGGGTAATTTATACAGAAAAGAGATTTAATAGGCTCACAGTTCCGCAGGCTGTACCAGAAGCGTGAGAGCTTCTGGGGAGTCCTCAGGAAACTTCAATCATGGCGGGAGGTGAAGGAAAGCAGGCATGCCTTAAGTGGCTGGAGCAGGAGGAAGGGGCTCGGGGAGGTGTCACACACTTTTGAACAACCAGATCCCATGAGAACTCTCTCAGTTCTCATGAACAGCCCCAAGGGGAGAACTCTGCCCCCATGACCCAATCGCCTCCCACGAGGCCCCACCTCCAACATTGGGGATTACAATACCACATGAGATTTGGGTGGGGCACAAATCCAAACTATACCGTGTAATATACAGACGTGCATCATAAGCATATAGAACAATGAATTTTCACAAATTATGCACTTATGTATCCAGCATCTAGATCAAGAGGCAGGACATTAACAGCTCCCAGAGACCTTGTACCTCCTTCACTATTCACACGGAGAGTAATTACTCTCCTGACTTCTAACAAGCGTGTATTAATTGTACTAATTTTTGTAGTGCTATGGATGGAATCTTACTAGTTTGTGTCTAGTCTTTTTTTTCAATATTTGGTTGTGAGATTCATCCATGCTGTTGAACACAGGTCCATGTCATTCGTTTCCATCATTGTATAGTATATTGGGTGATTAAGCCACACTAATTTATCCGTTCTACTCTTTGTGGACTTTTAGAAAGATTCCCCCTTTAAGATATTACAAATAGAGTTTCTATGAACATTCTTGTGTGTGTCTTGTAGTGAACATTCTTATGCATTCCTATTGGGTGTATGCCTAAGAATGGAATAGCCAAGCCATGGAACAAACATGTTTAGTTTTAGTAGGACTGCGAGTTTTCCAAAGTAGTTATGAGATGTATTATTGCTAAAAATTTTTTTAAAAAGTAATTTACAAAGCATCCTGGCACAATGCTGTATTACCAGAACCTTTTCCACATATATTTAAATCCATTCATGATAGAATTCTTTGAGGTCTTTTTTCTTGATAGAAGTCTTTCAAGTCTGTTTCTTTTTTCTCAGCAAATCATTATATGCAACTCACTTTCCTGGACACTATAGAGGGTAAAAAGATGTTCCAAATAGAGCCCCAGACTTCAAGGAGCTAATAATCTAGTGAGGGACGGTGAAACTGCGGGAAATACTAATGCATGCCCAGCATGACAGGTGACCCCCCCAACCCCCCCCAACTCCCCCCCCAGAGGAGCACAGAAAATGATACAGAAGACAGAAGCTGGAGAAATTACTAGCACACGGCAGGAAAAGTCAAGAAAAGCTTCTTCTAAATATGATGTTTTGGATAGGTGAGGAGACATGGGAAGATTTTAACTAGAAAAGTAGAGGCTTTGGAAAAGTTTTTTTTTTTTTTTTTTGAGATAGTTTCGCTCTTGTTCCCCAGGCTGGAGGGCAGTGGCACGATCTCAGCTCACTGCAACCTCTGCCTCTTGAGTTCAAGTGATTCTCCTGCCTCAGCCTCCCGAGTAGCTGGGACTACAGGCACCCGCCACCATGCCTGGCTAATTTTTTTATTTTTAGTAGAGATGGGGTTTCACCACATTGGCCAGGCTGGTCTTGAACTCCTAACCTCAAGTGATCTGCCAACCTCGGCCTCCCAAAGTGCTGGGATTACAGGTTTGAGCCACCACACGCAGCCAGGAAAAACATTTTAAGAAGAGGGCATCGTGCAAGCAGAGGCGTGGAGGGGGAGTCTCAGGGAATGGTGACCAGCCCAAGTGAGGTGAAGTGCAGAGCGTGGAAGGGGACAGCCCAGGACAGCAGGCAGGAAAGACAGATGGAGATCAAGATCCTTCATTGCTGGGTGAAAGTGTTTGACCTTGAGTCTCAGAGTAACCAGCAGTCTTTGAAACCTTTGGTCAGGATGGGCTGTGTTATGCTACAGTAACAAACAATCACAAAATCCCAATGGATGAGAACCTCAAGTTTGCCTTGTTGCATCTGTTACATTCACACGTCAACTGTAAAGGTGATTCACAGTATCCTCACCCCGGAACTCAGAATGATGGAGTTGCCACCATCTGGAGCATACTGGTCACTGTGGAAGAAGGGAAAGAGAGCTCTGAATGGTCTCATCCCAGCAATTCAGTGTGGGGGTCCAGAAGTGACAGACACATGACATTTCCAATAATACTGCAGTCCGAAAGTGCACCCTGGCCATGTTCCTGAGAGTTAGGGTGCTGGGTGCTCTTTGTGACCGGTACTAATGCCTTCTGCAGGGTAAGCAACTGCCAGAGATGAACTCTAGGACAATTATTTTAGCACACTGCGTAGGATGGAATGAATTGGAAGGAAAATGGGGACTCAGCAGCCATCTAGAAGACAGCTGAAATCATCTGGGTGAAAAATCATTCCCTGATACAGTGGCAATGGGAACGCAGAGGAGGGAACAGATGCACAAAATGTTATAGAAAAGGAATTTACAGAATGCATAGACCTCTTGGATGCAGGTGGCGAGATAAAGAGAAGATTCGAAGATGACTCCAGGTCTCCAGCAGGGAGGATGCTGATGACGGCAGTGCCAGGAATTGGAACAGGAAATGGAAGGTAAGGAATATTTCTATGGGATGAAGATGAATTACCCGGGGAGAAAGAAAGGTAGTTTTCCTTTTTTGTTGTTGTGCAAATGCAAAGCAAAACAAAACCAATTCACTTGGCAAGCCCCTGTGAGCACCTGCTCTGAGCTCAGCGTGGCATATTTTATAACCCCACACTGTTGAGAATTCAGCAGCCTACACACACACACCCCTTACAACTGATGGTTTTTATTTTGTTTTCGGGTTATTGAAACTTTGCTCATCTTAACTTCTCTTTCTCTTTCTTTCTTTCTTTCTTTCTTTCTTTCTTTCTTTCTTTCTTTCTTTCTTTCTTTCTTTCTTTCTTTCATGAGACAGAGCCTCACTCTGTTGCTCAGGCTGGAGTGCAGTGGCATGATCTCAGCTCACTGCAACCTCCGCCTCCCAGGTTCAAGCTATTCTCCTGCCTCAGCATCCCGAGTAGCTAAGATTACAGGCATGTGCCACTAGGCCCAGCTAATTTTTGTATTTTTAGTAGAGATGGGGTTTCTCCATGTTGGCCAGACTGTTCTCAAACTCTTGACCTCAGGTGATCCGCCTGCCTCAGCCTCCCAAAGTGCTGGGTTTACAGGCATGAGCCACTGCACCCGGCCTCATTTTAACTATTTTGGATAGAAAATTTCCAAATTGCCTTATAGACTAACCTGTCACAACTCTGTTTAAAACGGCTGCCTTATTCATCTGTGTGATTTCCATATCTGTACAATCCCCATATCTTTCCTAACGTTTTGAATATGGAAGGGGCTCAGATTGAGTGAAGGAATTTAGCTTTTTCGTACCAACTCAGGGCCACTGTTAAGCACAGTGACTGTGGCCCTATGCTCTAAGCCATCACCATGCTTTCCATAGACATGCGTCTGCTCTGTTGTCACTTCGTCCCTTTGTTGGCCTTGCGGGAAGCATTTATGACTCCTAGAGACTATTCCTATGATGATCTTCACATCCTTACCTTAGTATGCCAAAGGCAAACAAGCAAAGTGATTGAAAATCTCATTCTGATAGCAAGTCAGCAGACTCCGAGTAAGAAAATAAGAACCTATCTTTTGAGAAAAACTGAGCTCTAGCACCCGGCAAGCAGCACCTGCTCCCACCCGTTTCACCAGCAGGCAACACAGACTGGCCCGCCCACTGCGCCAGGCCTCACGCCAAGCACTTCCTGTGTGTTTCCTCCAGTCCCCTGCTAGAGCTGGCCCTGCTCATTTTGCATGGGAGGAAATGGGTGCTCAGCGAGGTCCCAAACTTCACAAGTGCCAGGATCAGGATTCAAACCTCAGTTGTCTCCTAAGCACATGCTTTGTAATAGGGTTTCACGGAGGGTTTTTGCTTTGCCTCTGCCTCTTTTCTCTGTCCTTCTCCTCTTCTTCCTCTTCCTCCTCCTTCTTTTTCTTTTTCCTTCTTTCTCTCTGTCTCTCTCCTCACTTTCATTTTCATTTACTTTGGCATTTAAAGTTTCATTCCAGAGATATAATGCTGCCAGGAGTCCAACTTTCAATAAGTTATTTCTGTAACTTTTTTTTTTTTTTGAGACGGAATCTCGCTCTGTTGCCCAGGGCTGGAGTACAGTGGCACGATCTCAGCTCACTGCAATTCCCACTTCCCGGATTCAAGCGATTCTTCTGCCTCAGAGTAGCAGGGATTATAGGCACATGCCACCACACAGCTAATTTTTGTATTTTTAGTGGAGGCAGGGTTTCACCAGGCTGGCCAGGCTGGTCTCAAACTCCTGACCTCAGGTGATCCGTTTGCTTCAGCCTCCCAAAGCGCTCGGATCACAGGTGGAGCCACCACGCCCAGCTATTTCTGTATGTTTTTATAGTTGCCCTCAAGGAGTTAAAACTTTTGCAGAGGACCTGGGGCGTGAGATACAATGTGAGAACTCTAGAAGGTAATTGATAATTCAGCGATCAGTTGGATGTAATAGCATGTTGATAAATCTCTAATTCCCACCACAGTCTGATTTCATCCTCATTGCTCATCACTTTGTATCCAGTCTCTCTCAGTTTCCAGGCTGGTTCTGTTTCTCCCTTGGAATGCCCTTCCCTCACCTCCTGGTCTATCAGAAATTATATTTAGTCTATAAGACACAATTCAAGTGGTATAGCTGTTATATAAAAGCTTGTCAAAAAATTCACCATAGAACTACCAAGTGATCCAGTAATCCCACTTCTGCATGTATCCAAAGGACATGAAATCACTACCTGCACTACCATGTTCATTGCAGCACAATTCACAATAGCCAAAATATAGAATCAACCTAAGTGTTCATCAGTGGACCCTTAGTGTAAAGATATATATAGATACACACACACATAAATATATATATATCATACATAGCATATGCAATTTATATATAATATATGTCATATATACACACATATATATGCACACACACACACATATATATATATATAATGGAATATTATTCAGCAACAAAAAAGGAGGCTGGGCACAGTGGCTCACACCTGTAATCCCAGCACTTTGAGAGGCTGAAGCAAGCAGATTGCTTGAGCCCAGGAGTTTGAGACCATTCTGAGCAACATGGTGAAATCCCATCTTTACAAAAATACAAAAATTAGCCTGACGTGCAGGTACGCCTATGGTCCCAGCTCCTCTGGAGGCTGAGGCGGGAGGGTCACCTGAGCCCGGGGTCGTTGAAGCTGCAGTGAGCCATGATCACACCACTGCACTCAGCCTGGGCAACAGAGCCAGACCCTGTCCCTTCCCCCTTTCAAAAAAAGAGAGAGAGATGAAAGAAGGAAAGAAAGAAAGAAAGGAAGGAAGGAAGGAAGGAAGGAAGGAAGGAAGGAAGGAAGGA
>NW_016803215.1:1424096-1467898 GCF_001698545.2 Rhinopithecus bieti
AGAGGAGAGAGGGAGGAAAGGAAGGGAGGGAAAGGGAGGGAAGGAAGGAAAGGAAGGAAGGAAAGGAAGGAAGGAAGGAAGGAAGGAAGGAAGGAGGAAGGAAGGAAGGAAGGAAGAAGGAAGGAAGGAAGGAAGGAAGGAAGGAAGGAAGGAAGGAAGGAAGGAAGGAAGAAAAGGAAGGAAGGAAGGAAGGAAGGAAGGAAGGAAGGAAGGAAGGAAGGAAGGAAGGAAGGAAGGAAGGAAGGAAGGAAGGAAGGAGAGAGAAAGAAAGAAGGAAATCCTTGATGAACATGGAGGGCATTATGTCAAGTGAATTAAGAAGGACAATTGCTGTGTGGTGTCACTTATATGTGGAATCTTAGAAAAAGAACAAGAAAAAAATGGAAATCATAGAAACAGTAGAATGGTGGTTTTTCCAGGGGCTGGAGGTTGGGGAATAGAAGATGCTGGTGGAAAAGTGCAAACTTTCAATTATAAGATGACTAAGTTCTGGGGATCCATTATGGTGCTGACAGTTAATGATATTGTAGCATAACTTGAAATTTGATATGGGAATAGATCTTAAGTGTTCTCACCAAGAAAGAAAAAAGGTAACCATGTGGGGTGGTGGACATGTCAATTAACTTAATTGTGGTAATCATTTCATAATGCATGCATGTATCAAATCATCATGTTATATGCCTTAAATATATACAATTTTATTTGTTAATTATACCTCAATAAATCTAAGGGGGAAAAACACGCAATTCAGGTGACACCTTCTCCGAGGTGGCTTCCTGAGCTCTGGTGACAATCAGCAGCTTCCTCTTCTGTGTTCTGTCTCTGCTGGATTGGATCTCTCCATGTGGCTCTCTTCCTTGTTCGTCTTCTTTGGAGTTGATGATGGTAGGTTTCCTTCCTGCTGGATTATGCCTGAGAGGTAAGAGCCATGTCCCCAAACCTTTGCTGAGTCTAGAAGGTGCTTGTGCTTCTGTTGTCTGTGAGCTGAAATGTTCATAGAGAAAGAGACTATGTATTTTAGCAGATCATGCATAACACAAGCAATGCGGCCTTGGGGCGGGTTTGACTCTTGCTCTCCAGTGTCACTACCAGTGGGAAATTGTTCCTTCCACCATAAGCCCTGAGATGTGCTAAATCACCTAGAATTTCTTTGTCCTGTTTATGCTACCACTGGAACTCAGAAACCAACACTCCAATATGAAACCCTCAGAAGCAAAGGTTTGTCTCTGACCTTCTCTTGCCCTCCCATCTGTCAGTCCTATTCTCCTCCCTCGGGAGCCAAAGAAAATAGAATCCCTCTTCCCCAAGGCAAGTCAGAGAAATCAGAGGCCCCTTTCCCCAAAGCCAGCCATAAAGCAAAAGACCCTCATTGCAGAGAGGGTCCTTCCCCAAAAGGAAGGGATGCATGCTCAGAGAGGCCAAGAAGAACCTAGACAGACCGGCTTTGCTGGGTTTTCCCCGCTCTGTCTACTAGCCTTAGATCTCTGGGCCTTCATTCTGAAGGCTGTCGCATACACATTAATAAATTTGTATGCCCTTTTGCTAATGAGTCTGCCTTTTGTGGGTGATTTTCAGTGAACCTTCAGAGGGCAAAGGAGAAGGTTTCCCTTGGCTTCTACACTACAACATGCAAAAAAAAAAAAAAAAAAAAAATTTTTTTNAAAAAAAAAAAAAAAATTCTTTTTTTGATTTTTGATTCTTCTCAATAGGTTCAAGATGTCTTACCATTTAAATCAACAATCCTTCAAAAATCATTTTATTGTGACTTTATGAAGCTTGCTTTAATCTAATACAATAGCCAAAGTAAGTGACTTTTTAGCTTATATTCTTAAGAATATGACCCACTTCAAAAATTACAAGAAAGGGCCGGCACAGTGGCTCACGCCTGTAATCCCATCACTTTGGAAGGTCGAGGCAGGTGGATCACCTGAGGTCAGGGGTTCAAGACCAGCCTGACCAACATGGTGAAATGCCATCTCTACTAAAACACAAAATTATCTGGGTGTGGTGGCAGGAGCCTGCAGTCCCAACTACTGGGGTGCTGAGGCAGGAGAATCACTTGAACATGGGAGGTGAGGTTGCAGTGAGCCGAGATCACACCACCGCATTCCAGCCTTGGCGACACAGCGAGATTCCATCTCAAAAAAAAAAAAAGTTACGAGAAAGGTCAGCAAAATCAATTGTTGGCTCTACATAAAGGTCTGTGGGACATTACCCAAAAAACATCCTTAGTAATGGTGTTGATATTTTCATGGCTGCGCAATTTGTATAGAAAAGGTCAACAAGCAGCTCTTTCATAATTTACACTGAACTAATCCTCACTTATTTCCTTTTACAAATGACTATGTCCTATGGACTGGAAATACGCATCAAAGGCTTGGGGTCTGCTACTTAGTTAATTTAACAAATATGTATTAAATGCTTACTATATGGAAAAGACAATTCTAGGCATTTTGGATGTAGCAGTACATAAAACAGGCAAAAATGCTGCTCCCAGGAGCTCTTTGTAATACATTATCCAATCACTGTGCTAGGCATGTTCGCAATCCTGTGAGAGGATTTTCTTGTGTTTTTATCATTGAGAAACTAAAGCTCAGCCAGAATAGGTGGCTAGATCAAGATAAACTGGCTCGCCAGCAGATAAGTGTGAATTCACCTCAGTTCTTCTGGTTGCAGGTTTTGTTCTACTGGAGTGCATTTTCAAAACTGGTGTTTCAAAATACTTTTCCAAGAGGCAGATGTTTTCTAAAAATTGCATTCCATATTTCAATCTGTTTGGGAAAGACTTTTTGCCACAGGTTGGGTTCTAGGATGAGATGCTAAGATGCATTTTTGCATGGAAGAGGTTCTTAGGGCATGTTCTTAAGATCAACACCTGGGGAAGGGAAGGGAAGAAAGCAGGATTAGACAGAGGGAAAATTGAGCAGCAATGCAGTCTTAGGGCAAGCCTCAACTGACACTGCAGGGAGTTCTGATGATCAGATGACCCTTCAAGGCTGTCCTGAGATGACCATGCCTCTATGTCTCCAAGCCAATCGGTTACTGGATGTAATCCATTCCAGGAAGTGGGCATGACCTTGGGCAAGGTAGTTCTTTTCAGCTGAACAAATCCCCAAAGGATAGGTAAGGAGTGGTTTCCACAGGTACTGCCAGCAGCTGGGGTAACAGATCCTCCACTCCTAAAGGGGCATCTGGGACATACATCCTAGCATCCACCAGACTGTGGTATTTGTAAGTACTAGATTAAATGAAATGAAACACGCTTCTTTACTCCTATCCGTTTAGAGCTTTTAATGAGCAGATTCGTACTGTGAAGCTTCAAGAGGGAAATTTACTATGCAGATTTTTCCCAAGTTTATTGAAACTCAGAATATTTTTGAGGGTCTATGTTTATTAACATCATCTGAAAAAATATACTTAGGATGCATGTGTACCAGAAGTTATAGTGCAACTGGACAAGTGCAAAAAGATGGAGATGTAAAATGCAGTCATATACAAAAATAAATTCAAAATGGTTCGTAGACCTAAAACTATACAGCTCTTAGAAGAAAGCATAGGTATAAGTCTTTGTATTGTGGATGAGGCAATGGGTTCTTAGATACAGCACCAAGAGCATAAGTGACAAAAGAAAAATAGCTAAATTGGTCTTCATCAAAATTGAAAACTTTTGTGCTTCAAGGAACACCATAGAGTTAAAAAAAGAAAAAAGAAAAAAGAAAAAGAAACCCTACAGAAAAGAAAAAACATATTTGAAAATCATATGTCTGGTAGGAGACTTGTATCCAGAACGATATATGAAAAACTCTGACAACCCAACAATAAAAGGAAAAATAACCCAACTTAAAGACAAGCAGAGAATTAAAATAGACATTTCTCCAAAAAGACTTACAAATGGACAATAAGCACATGAAGGGGTGCTTGACATCGTTAGTCATCAGGAAAATGCAAATCAAAACCACAGTGAGAGACCACTTTATGCCACTTCAGATGGCATAATCAGAAAGACAGATAATGAGAAGTGAGGGTGAGGATGTGAAAAAATGGGAAAGCTCATATATTCCTGGTGGGATGTAAAACGGTGCACCCAGCTTTGGAAGAGAGTCTGGCAGTTCCTGAAAAAGTGAAACAGAGTTACCACATGATCCAGCAATTCCACTCCCGTGTATGGACCCAGGAGAACTGAAAACGTATGCCCACACAAAAACTTGTACACAAATGTTTGTAGCAGCATTATTGAAAATAGTCAAAAAGTGGAAACAATGCTAATGTCCATCAACTGATGAACAGATAAGCAAAATGAGGAATAGGTGGGCATAAAAAGACATGATGAAATAATACATGCTTGTAATGGTTAATATTAGACGACAACTTGATTGGATTGAGAGATGCATAGATAGCTGGTAAAGTATTGTTTTTGTGAGGGGGTTGCCAAAGGAGATTAACATTTGAGTCGGTGGACTGGGAGAGGAAGACCTACCCTCACCGTGGGTGGGCACCATCCAATCAGCTGCTAGTGTGGCTAGAACGAAGCAGGTGGGAGAAGGCAGGATGAGCTTGCCTGCTGCATCTTCTCACTTTCATCTTTCTCCTGTGCTGGATTCTTCCTCCTGCCCTTGGACATCAGACTCCAGGTTCTTTGGCCCTTGGACTCTTGGACTTACACCAGTGGTTCACCAGAGGCTCTCAGGCCTTTGGCCACAGACCGAAGGCTGCACTGTCGGTTTCCCTACATGGAGGCTTTTGAACTTGGACTGAGCCACTACTGGCTTCCTACCTCCTCAGCTTGCAGATGACATATTGTGGGACTTCACCTTGTGATCATGAGAGCCAATTCTCCTTAATATTCTCCCTTCCATATCTATACTATGTATATCCTGTTGGTTCTTTCTCTCTGGAGAGCCCTGACTAACATACAATACTACATGGATGAGCCTGGAAAGCACTGTACTAAATGGACGAAGCCAGACACAAAGGTCACATGTATAATTCCATTTGTATGAAATGTCCAGAATAGGCAAATCCCTAGAGAAATACAGATTTCCAGGGAAGTGAGGACTGACTGCTAGCAGGTATGGATATGCTTTTTGGGATAATAAAATTTTTGAAAAATTAAATAATGGTAATGGTTGCACAGCTCTGTGAATGTATTAAAACCACTAAATTGTACCTAAAGGATGAAGTGCATGGTGTGTGAATGACGCCTCAATATAGTAGGGGAGGCATCAATGCAAGGACCATTAACTTTGGAGTAGGGAAGCTTTTCAGACTTCTTTTGCTCACAAGTAAAAAGAAAAACCTCAAGTTATTTTGAGAAAATGTAAAAAGGAGGGCACAAAGAAATTTATTGGCTAACATAACCAGGAAATCGAGAGATACCATTGGCTTCAAAGTCTTACCAAAGGAACATAATGGCACCAAGCAACCACAGACTCTTTCCTCTCAATGTATAACAAGTCAAGCAGAAAGACACTGATATCCTTCAACCTCCTTAGAGCCATCAAAGGGAAGAATTTGATTGGTGCTGCTTGGAACACAAACTTATTCCTGAACCAACCACTGGGTGGGTACAGCAGGGCTGGGATATTTTCACTGACTGTCCAACTAATAGTTTGTTAATTGTTCATGTGCCTATCCCTGTGGGATAAGTATTTTGGGGAAGCTTTAGTGATTTATAGTTTCCCAAGGAAGCTAGAATACAAGCTGAATCTAAAGGGAGGAGTGAGTTTACAGATGAAAAGAAAATAGAAAAAATGCAAAGGAAGAAGATGTCAGGTAGAAGAATTAGGATGGCATCCTTTCTTTACCTGTCATTTTAAATGTCACTTTCTGCTACCATCAGGACTCTTTCTTAGGGGTTTAAGAGCAAAGAACTGACAATGCTTTAACAGTGTCACAGTAATTTTTTTTTTTTTTTTTTGACTCTCTCTCTGTCTCAAGCTGGAGTGCAGTGGTGCTATCATGGCTCTCTGCAACCTCAACATCCCTGGCTCAAGCGATCTCCCCCCACCTCAGTCTTTGGAGTAACTGGGATTAAAGCATGTGCCACCACACCCAGCTAATTTTTGTAGAAGTACTTTTATGTTCTATAGTGAAGGTTTAGCAACTCTATTGTAATGGGTTATTGCTATTTGTATGAAAAAACATAATAAACTTCAAAATATAACAGACTACAACAGACTTTTAGGACTTACGCCTTACTCAGAATTTCCTCCCTTCTGGATGTTTTGGTTTTGCTAACCTAGTCCAAACCCATCCCACAATCTTTTTTTCTACCTTGATTCCCATGGTCCCACTTTTGGCCACCAAAGAGATAGACACTTTTCCCTACAAATCTGTTCTTTCCCGTCTGAGTGCATGGAATTAAAATTCTCCTAGTCACCCAAGCCAGAAGCATGAGAGTACCTGTGATTCCTCCCTCCCTCTCCCTCTCAACAGCCAATCTATCATCAGCTCCTAGAAATGGTGCATTTTAACTGTCTTGAACACAGCTCTCTCATCTCTGCTCCCCATGCCAATGGAATAATTTAGCTCTTCATGAATTCTCTGGTGCTTGGATTACTGTAACAGCCCCTTCTGGTCTCCAACTGATATCCCCTCAATCCATCCTTAATCCAGTGACCTCAGTAGACTTTTAAATATGCAAATCTGATTTTGGCTTCACTCAGGCTTAAAATTCTGCACTCTCCATGGAACCTAGTATCAATCCCCTCTGATGCACATTCCCCAGTCGTCTGAACTAAGGAAGTCACCCTGACCTTTAGTATGCAAATAAAAATGTCTCAAGCTCCCTTCTTCCAGTGATGGAAAGCCAGTGTCTAATACCAGCTGACCCCACATTCTTCTCTCCAGGGCTTCCCAGAAGGCTGATGTCTCTCCTGGTCCCCAAGTGTTCTGATTTCCTGCTTCAACTGAGTCTCTGTCTCATTTGTGTCTCTGTAGCTATCTCTCTTATTCCCTCTGTGATATCTCTCGTATCCCCATGGCCCTAGAGATTGGTGGGGAGAGAACAGTGCCTAAGAATTTGACCCAGATACAGAAAAGATAATTGATTTCAAGGTTTATATTAGTGCTGTCACTAAAAGGTAGACTCTCAAGTAGGAGACAGTTTACATAGAGAGCCTCTTCCTGCATTTTTGGGCACCCAAAGTCAGACCTAAAGTAGTTTGGGGAAGGGATAGAGAGGAAAACCTCTACGCATGAAAGATACACAAATATGTCATTATTGGAAGCCCTCTTCTAGTGAAAAGGACAAGAGTTCCAATAAAATCATGGGAAAATGGGGACCGGGGATAGACACAACTCAGGAACAATTCCCTTGGTGGGAATGGTGGGGACTTTTAAGTGCAGACATGCTCCAAGTACAGCCTGAAGTCATTGCTGAGAATAAAACACACCCCCTCTCTTTGACCTCTCTAGGTATCTCCAGCACAAGGCATTAGTTTGTAGTAGAATTTTCCTGAAGTTTTGGGACAATGGAGGAAGACCACATTGCTCTTAAAGCAATGACTTCAATGATTCTTGTTCCTTCCCACAGTGTGGTGAATAACTCCTAATGCACCATTTCAGTTTTACTTCTCCACAGTGTTTTAACGTCAGTTCAAACCCTCAAAGGGTGAAGTGCAGAAGTTAACGTTTTAACAACTTTGGGTTTTCAAGTTCCTGTTACTGAAGTTGGCAATGTGTGTTAATGTCCAAATTGTCATCATAAACATACAAACATAGAATGATTTTTTGGATTTTATTTATTTTATTTATTTTTAGACAAAGTTTGCTCTGTCACCCAGGCTAGAGTGCAGTGATGCTATCTCACTGCAACCTCTGCCTCCTTGGCTCAAGTGATCCTTCCACCTCAGCTTCTTCAGGAGCTGGGACTACAGGCGCATACAGCCACATTCAGCTAATTGTTTTTGTATTTTTTGTAGAGATGGGGTTTTGCTATGTTGCCCAGGCCAGTCTCAAACTCTTGGGCTCAAGAGATCCACCCACCTTGGCCTTCCAAGTGCTGAGATTACAGGCATGAGCTGTTAAAGTGCTGGGATTACAGGCATGAGCCACTATGCCCAACCTAGGATGAATTATATCATTCACTTTTACTTAAAAAACTGGACATATGAGCTGACAACATTTCACACAACGTGGAAATTTTCCTATTATGCCTATTATGTGTGTTTGAAAATGAAAAGTGAGAGCACTTTATACAATGTGGTTTTGACATACTTCAATGGAAGGCTCCATGTCCATTCTAAAAGCCTGGAAACATTTCTATTTTCCAGGCTTTTGTCATTCACGATCCTCCTGGATGGTTCCTTCGCTATTCTGGGAGCAGCTTGAGGACAGTCATCCTGGTCAGCTCTGGACTCCATAGATAGTAAATTCCCTTCCCTGTCAGTGCCTCTCAACTTACACGTCTAGATTTTCCAGAAATCTCCACCAACTTCTGAGCTTCAAACTCCAAATATCTTGTACTTTATTTCCCTTCTATGCCTCCTCTTCTTTCTTTTGTTCATCTTCTTCATCCTAGAAACATAATTCAGACCTGGATTCAATCTCACCTTAAATAACCTATTTCTTCTTTGGTCCAGATGCCTTTGGTCTAATTGTATATTACGTTAAATTGGAAGTTTTGACTGAGGCACCAAGATACAATCAAGATCAAGTTCCGAGTGAAACAGACAACCCGGAAAACCTTGTGAAAATCATGAACCAAACTGGCTGCAGGATTCTCAAGTCCCTTCCTCACACCGAGGCCAGAAAGTAAGTCCGAAGTGGATTTGGTGAGGAAGGATTTGTGAGACTAGTGTCTCTGGAGAGAGCTGTTTTAGGAGGACTTCCCCTCCAAGCAGGAAAATGGGAGATGTACTTGCATCAGCTTGAATCAAAAGAAGGTGGCTTCAGATGACCCCTTGGGGGATTTAAAAGGTGTCCCTGGATGTAGGATGGTGGCAGACATAGCCGACTAAACTAGCATTTGACTCTCTGTTGAGAAATCTAAATGGGAGTGACAGTCTGGCCAGCTACAGTTGGACAGATCGAAACAGAGGAAGAGGCCCTGGGACCTGCTTGCTTGTCTAGAGTCTGTTGGGGCAGATGAAACGACACAGTTGCCAGTGCTCTGAGCCGGTGAAGTCACCTTAGAACATGTGAATCAAGCTGCCAGAGGGGTGCGCTGGCCTCACTTTAGAGGCTATGGAAGGAGTAAATGACCAGTTAAGCCAGAGGACGACCCACCCAGGTGAGAGATCTCTGGAACTCGGGGGAAGCGGGGAAACAGTGCCTCCAAATAACTCCAAATGCCACAAGATAAAGAGTTTTGAACAACTGCCCAAATTCAGAAAACCCAAAGCTGCATGATGACCGTGTCGGTAAAGTAATAACTTCCTTGCTTCTCTGACCCATCCTCCACACTCCCACCCCTGACCCCACACCAACCCTAGAATGACAAAAACCAGAGTTAGCAAGCTGGGGAAGAAAGACAGAAGAAACCATTTCCCAAGAGGCAGGAATCCAGCAGACCCTAGTTTTCAGGGGAGAAAGGAATTATAACTTAGAATGAAGTTGAAAGTTTTTGCTATTACATGAGTTTGGACTTCTAGAATGGAGACCATATTTTATAACTTACAATGAATGTAGGAATTTTATTATTTAAGAATAATCTCTGAAAAGTCATGAGATAGCTCAAGTTTTAACCAGCAATTGGACATATTTAAAAATTTTATGGTGGTTATGTGTCATAATCCTATTTGTTTTATATCTAGTTACATAATATGCCCATTACATAATCCTTCTCATAGAACCTCCCCCTAGAATAGGGGTTGGCAAAGTTTTTTGGTAAAAGGCCAAATCAAAAATATGTTAGGCCTTGGGGACCACAGAATGTCTTTTGCTACTACTCAACTCTGCCATTTTAGTGCAAACACAGCCACAGACACTACTTCAATGAATGGGTGTGGCTGTGTTCTAATAAAACTTTATTTACAAAAACAAGTAGAGGGCCAGATGGGCCACAGCTTGCTGACACCTTCTGTAGACTCTAGGCTTCTGGAAGGCAGGAGCTCTGTACTGTATCTGAAACACTCTACACATTGTAAAATAATGACTAGATAAAATAGAGTAGCTTCTCCCTCACCCATAGTGCAAATTCAGTTCATTTCAAAAAAATGCTTTTTGTTGTCTTGTCATAAACTCCCCAGAGAAAAGAACCAGTATCCTTAGGGAGAATAACCTGAACAAAAAGGCATTTGATTGAAGTTAGAGGAGCTTATTTCTACGTGAGTGAGCTGCAGAGAACAGTAGCACCTCAGAGCATCTAAGCTTATATAGGTGCAAAGAAGGTATATATTCCAGTACATTAAATTCTATGCATGTGCTTTGTAACTAGATCATTGAAATGCAAGTTTTGATTGGATATGCCTTCTCTTCTTTATCATTTTATGATTGATTTGATATGGTGTCCTGGACATAGGGGATATAGTTAAATGTTTCTTAAATAAAG
This sequence comes from Rhinopithecus bieti, assembly GCF_001698545.2. Classification (NCBI taxonomy): domain Eukaryota; kingdom Metazoa; phylum Chordata; class Mammalia; order Primates; family Cercopithecidae; genus Rhinopithecus; species Rhinopithecus bieti. Next base: position 1,434,589 of record NW_016803215.1, read on the forward strand.
GGGAATTTTATTCAGTAAAGAGCCAAGGGGATACTAAAAAATGCATATCAATGGAAGAAATGCATTTTTAAAAAATGCATTTTAATGGAAGACATATCTTTACTCGGAAGATTCTGTTAATTAGGTGATATATGATAGGGGGCCAAGGGATACAGAAGCTGTGATCAAACTAGGAGAAAGAAACCCGTGATGCCCAAAAAGCAGCTTTATCTTTGATCATTTATCGTGAATTTATTTTCGTCCAGGTGTGACAGCATGACATTTTGTCAATGTTGTACACATTTCACTGCAATTTTGTTGAATGACCGTCTTAACAGCACAGATATTACTGGGATTGAGCTGCAAAGGCCTCAGGGCTATACAGAAATCCTAGGTTTGTACTTGAATTGGACAGATCCAGTGAAAACCAATCAAATACTATGTGCCAAGCATCATGTCAGATACTCTCACATGCATTATCTTGGAAGAGAGTACATAATAGTGAATGGGAGCACAGTCCTGAAGCCACACTGCCTAGATCTGGCCATTGGTTCCATCTCTCGCTAACTTTGAGACCTTGAGCAAGAAACTTAACCTTTCTATACCTCAGCCTCTGTATCTGTAAGATGATGAAAAGTAATAGTTCCTACATTAGAGGATTGTCGTGAGGAATAAATGCTAGAATATATTTGAAGCCCGCAACACAGTGCCTAGCACATACTAAGCTCTCAAAAATATTAGCTATTATTATAATCCTGTTGAATGTATCCTTACAGCATTATGGTGAGTTTGGCCTGATTACCTCCTACCAAAGAGGAAACTCATGGCATAACTTCCCCCAGGTCACTCAGGGCCAGAACTCAAGTGAGCCAAGCTCCTGACCGTAAATCCAACGTTCTGTTCATCTCACCATGAGGCCTTCTCAAGGAGGACTGGTTCGAGGTGCCTTCCTTCATTCACTTACTCGTAGCTTTAGCTCCAAATTTGCTTTAGAAAAAAAATCTAATCCTTAGACTGCACCATTTCCACTTCCAAAAGCTAAAATTATGTTTATGATGAGAAACTCTGAGTAGAGGTTCCATAAAAGTATTACATTTTTCTTCATCATAAGAAAAGGTGTTTCTTAAAAATAGTGTTACTTTGTTAGGAAGTGTAATAATAGCTGTCTTTTTGTGTAGTGTCCCTGGCTATTATTCAAAGCCAAGCCCACTATCCCGTCATTGTTTTTTTTTTTTTCTTTAAATCAGGAAAGACCTAAAATTTGGCTCTGAAAATTTCCTTAATTTGGAAGAAGAAATAATCCCCTGGAAGTCCAGTTGGTATGACCAGAGGAAAAACAAAGCTCTAACAAGAAATGAGCAAAATTGAAACCACGGGGTTTTCAGAATTAAATTGTTGAATTTATGTCACATCCTTTCTTGGCTGTCCTCTAGATATATCTGCCAAAAGTAACAAAAATTGTTGCTGCAAGCAGAAATCTTCTTAGGTAGTGACACTGATCATACCTCCCCCTGTGGAGCCTCGGGGAAGCATCTGGAGGGAGCTTAGGGGCAGGCATGCACTGAGTCATTCCCCGGGGGAGCGGGATTTCTTTAAAGCCATTTCAGACAGAAGAATGGTCACCCTCTGACAGCTGAACAGCTTTCCCTGGCAATTTCCAGAAAATCTGCTTCCAGAAACAGTTTTTTCTTTGTTTCATCTCCACCATCAAGCATTTATAGGATGTCTACTCACCTCTGGGGAGGCATCCAAGATGCGTGGGGAAAAATAATACATAAGATACCTATAGCCTTGAGAACTTATAATCTAAGGTGTGGATATGCAGAAAAGGTACAAAGGGGCTGGCACAGTGGCTCACGCCTGTAATCCCAGCACTTTGGGAGGCTGAGGCGGGTGGATCAGGAGTTTGAGAACAGCCTGGCCAATATGGTGAAACCCTGTCTCTACTAAAAATACAATAATTAGCCGGGGGTAGTGGCACACGCCTATAATCCCAGCTACTCAGGAGACTGAGGTAGGAGAATTACTTGAACCTGGGAGGTACAGGTTGCAGTGAGCCAAGATTGCATCACTGCACTCTAGCCTAGGCGACACAGTAAGACTCCGTCTCAAAAATAAATAAATAAATAGAAAAAAAGAAAAGGTACATAGATAGGAAGAGGCATTATGTCAATACATGGCCAGACATAAGTGACAATATTTATATCATCGCTATCTGAACCACTTACACTCTTCCAGCCTCCGTTTCCTCTTTATTACTGAGCAGAAATTAATAAAATGGAAACTTAAAAAAAAATTCAAAAGATCGACAAAACTAAGAATTGGTTTTTTAAAATCTAAATAAAATTGACAAACCCTTAGCTACACTAACAAAAAAAAGAGATGACTCAAATAAATAAAATCAAAACCAAAAGAAGAGACATTACAGCCGACAGCACAAAATATGATACTATCAACAACTATATGCTAACAAATTAGATAACCTAGGAAAAGTAAATAAATTCCTAGACACATACAACCTACCAAGACTGAATCAGGAAGAAACCGAAAATCTGAGCAGACCAAAAATGAGTTAAGGAGATTGAATCAGCAATAAGAAGTCTCCCATCAAGGAAAAGTCCAAGACCAGATGAATTCACTGCTGAATCCTATCAAACCCTTGAGGAAGAACAAATACCAATTCTTCTAAAACTCTTCTAAAAGTGTGAAGGAGAGGAAATACTTTCAAACTCATTTTATGAGGCTGGCATTACCCTGATGCCAAAGCAAGACAATGACACTACAAGACAAGAAAATTACAGGCCAATATTCCTGATGAACATAAACACAAAAATCCTCAACAAAACACTAGCAAACTTTATTGAAAAATACATTAAAAGGATCATTCACTATGATCAAGTTGGATTTATCCCAACTCAAGGATGATTCAACACTTGTAAATCAATAAATGTTGTACACCACATTAACAGAATGAAAGACAAAAGCTATATGATCATCTCAATAGATGCAGGAAAAGCACTGGACAAACTTCAACATTATTTCATGATAAAAACTCTCAACAAATTAGAGATAGAAGAAATGATTCCCCAACACAACAGCATCCATGTGTGACAAGTCCATAGCTAACATGACAATCAACAGTCAGCAAAACGTTGAAGGTCCTTCCTCTAAGATCAGGAATAAGACAAGGATCCCCACTCTCACCATTTCTATTCAATATTGTACAGGAAGTCCTGTCCAAAGCAATTCGAGAAGAAAAAGAAATGAAAGACATTCAAATAGGAAAGAAAGAAGTGAAATTTTCTCTGCTTCCTGAAAACATGATCTTACATGGAGAAAACCCTAAATATTTTACCCAAAATTGTTCAAATTTATAAATAAATTCAGTAAAATTATAGCATAAAATTAACACAAAATTATAGTATACACTAGCACCAAACTATCTGAAAAGAAATTAAGGAAAATATCATTTACATAAACATTTTAAAAGTAGGATAAATTTAATCTCTTTATAACCGAGGAAGATAAGGATTTCACTGAGCTCTAAGGTGGCTTAGAGTTGAGGCTGAGTGAATCTCGAAATCGGTGCAAGCCACATAAACTCAAGTATTCTCTGTCTGGGCGGGGAAAGGAAATCTACAACCTCCCCTGATCGTGGAAGAGGCAAGGCTGTCCAAATTGTCAAAATGATGTGGGAAGAAGATGACCTCTGGACTTGAAATAAGAGACAAAGAAAAAATATTTTCACAATATCACAGTAAACAGCCAGGTGTGGTAGCTCACACCTGTAATCCCAGCACTTTGGGAGGCTGAGGCAGAAGGATTGCTTGACCCCAGGACTTTGAGATCAGCCTAAGGAACATAGCAAGACCCCATATCTACCAAAAGATTTTATAAATTAGCCAGGTGCGGTGGCATGCACCTGCAGTCTCAGCTACTCGGGAGGCTGAGGTAGGAGGATCTCTTGAGTCCGGGGGTTGAAGTTGCAGTGAACTGTGATAGCACCACTGCACTCCAGCCTGGGCAACAGAGCAAGGCCCTGTCTCAAGAAAAAAATAAATTTACAATAAACATATGTCAAAGCTTTGCTTAACTCATTAATGAGGGAACCAATAAGAAAGTAAAAGCTAGTTCAAATAATATTTAAGGAACTGAGTATAGAACTGAAGGAAGAAGTTTGGAATCAGATTACTTAGATTAGATTCAAAAGTGGTTTTCCTATAAAGCAATCAAATTATGACATTTAGACTTATTTTCCTATTGTATAAAATTATTTACATCTTTATCAAGCAAAAATCTACAAGTTAACACTTCAGAATTTAGGCCCAAATCAATAATAAATAGTGAACCAAACACAGGGAAACCCCACAGGAAATTAATCTTTGAGTGATGTCAGTCCATCTGGGCTGTTGTAACAGAATGCCATAGACTACACGGCTTTGAGATACCATAGATCTCAAAGTTCAGGAGGCTGGAAAGTCCAAAATCAAGGTGCTGGCAGATTCAGTGTCTGGTGAGGACTCACTTTCTGGTTTCACAGGAAGTCATCTTCCTCACATGGTGGAAGAGTAAACAGAGGTTCCCAGGGCTTATGAGCACTCATCCCATCCATGAGGGCTTTGCCCTCATGACCTAATCATCTTCCAATGGCCCCACCTCCAAATACCATCATACTGGGGATCAGGATTTCAACATATGCATCTTGGAGGGACACAATGGAAGCACATGTGGCCTTTCTTTGCTCATTCCCAAGTTTTGGCTAGAGGTGGTAATCACAAATAATCTATAAGGATGATTTTTGATCACCCTTACCAAAAAAACCCAAAACCTTCTGTCCTTATGTTTTTGGTTTGATTAATTTACATAAGTGCAATAAGAGATGTCAATTAAATTTATTGAGTATGGTCAGCAAATATAGTTATAGAGTATTGAGCAACTACTACAGACAAAAATTAGCATATATCTAGCAATGGCATGCAGAAGCTAGAATTGCATTGTGAATAGCCTCTAGTATTCCAGTAATTTTCTTTTGTTCTTTTTCGTCTTATGGGTTATTCTATTCCAAGCTAGAAACTCAAACCTAAGAAATTGATCTCTGCCAGTTTCACATGCAGTGCCTCCACATTTGGGTGAATTCTTCTCTCTAGATCCATCAAATCTGTTAATGTTTCTGGCTGCCATGCAGTGACTTTCTTTACAGGTGATGAGCTTGCAGGCTGTAGTACAGGTACCAGCCGAGTGTCCTAGAAAAGTATTGTGGGGGATCTCCTGTCTGGAGGCTGGTTGGCTACAGTGTCAGGAAGAGCCTAAAGATTAGATTGTAAGAAAAGAAAATAGAGGCCAGGTGTGGTGGCTCATTCCTGTAATCCTAGCACTTTGGGAGGCTGAGGTGGGTGGATCACTTAGGTCAGGAATTTGAGACCAGCCTGCCAACATGGTGAAACCCCATCTCTACTAAAAATACAAAAATTAGCCAGACATGGTGGTGCACACCTGTAGTCCCAGCTACTGTACTCAGGAGGCTGAGGCAGGAGAATCGCTTGAACCGGGAGGTGGAGGTTGCAGTGAGCCGAGATTGTGCCACTGCACTCCAGCCTGGGTGACAGAACAAGACTCTGTCTCCAAAAAAAAAAAAAAAAAGAAAGAAAGAAAGAAAAAGAAAAGAAAATAGAAGCCATTTTCAAAGACCTACAGGTTTGGAAGACATGGGTCTGAAACAGCTAGCAATTTGGTTCTTGAAAGATCCCTGAATTGTGTGCAGTTACTTGGGCGAGTAGGTGAGAACCATGTCATGAGGCAGGCGACAGGAAAAAATCCATTCACAATATTTTCTCTAGCTACAAACCAGATATGGCGATCAGAGGACTGTGAAGTTTACCAAATGGGTGATGTCAATCAAAAGACAACATGGCATAGAATATCAGTATTCCAGCCAGGCCTCAGAGATGTGGCATAGCAGTATGTGAAAAAGGGGTCTCGAGTTTATGTGGAAAGGCAAGTAGACTATGGTGAGTACGTGGATAAAAATAATGCGAGGCGGCAAGCAACGACTGTCATAGCTGATAATATTATACTTCTGAGAGACCGGGCAAAAAGAAGGCGTGGAATGGATGATTCTTCTTTGGCCATCGTTTGGTACAACCTCATTTCCAAATCATGTATAATCTTTATAGTTCCCAAGGACAAGAATTAAAATACTCTTATACATTAAAAAAAAAAAAAGATTTGTGTGCATTAGTCGCCACATGGGAAGCACAATCCTTATTCCTTAATGGTGAATTTGGCATACTTGATTAAATGACGTTTATTTTTAAAGATGATATTCCAGGTATGACTTTAGTTGCATAATTATTTTGTCTGATTATATTCTGGTTAAAAAAAAAGAAGAGGTCAGATTCTTATCGAGCCAGTGTAAACCAAACAAGCTCAATAAACTTAGAGGTAACTAATTGAAAACTGTCATATCCAGATATTTTAGCAGGTCAGCAAACCTTGTAAGCACAAATAATAGAATCCCCTACAGCCATATACATCTCTCTCACACTCTTATAAACAGCAGAAAGTGAACATGTTTGATAACAAAACCCAAAAGAATAGCATCTCTATAATGTGTACTAATAAGCAAGGATGTCTACACATATACGTACGTGTGTATGTGTGCATACACATGCATATAGAACTGGCTACATAGTTTGCAGGACTCAGGGCAAAATAAAATGCTAGCCCCTTGCTTAAAAGTTACATATCTATGATTAAATAAAATGTATTTTTAAAAATGACATTCCATGTATAACCTTGGCTAAATAATTATTTTGTCTCATTATATCCTCGTAAAAAAGAAGTCATTCAAAAATATAGTTGGATGAATATTTTAGCAGTCTACTTTTGCAGTCTACTAAAATTTGTTGAAGTATATGAAAATTGTCCATTAATTACCTTGATTTAATATTAATTTTAAGTGAACTGAGGTTTGGGGAAATTATATTTAAGCTGATATGCTACAAATAATTACTATTGTTGATATAAAAATTATCAGAACTATATAGAATACAAAATAGTTGAAGACATAATTTTACATTTTCTTAATTTTAAACATTACATAGGAGTAATGTTATTTTGTCTGATTAGTAAATGAGTAAAAAATATATATAGCTTGGAAAGTTTAGATTATAATTAGTCTCTTTATGAGAAAACAAATTCTAGTCTTTAAATAAGGTACAATGTATGTTTGCATTATAATGTATTCCACTCTTATAAAATCTGGGAAAAGACATGTAACTGTTTTTTTTAGACCAGTTTGTTTTGTTAAACAAATCTCCTTGCTTATATGAACTTGAATTCTTGTTTGTTTGTTTGTTGAAACAGGGTCTTGCTGTGTTGCCCAGGCTGGAATGCAGTGATGTAATCACGGCTCGCTTCAATCTCTGCCTCTCAGGCTCAAGCAATCCTCCCACCTCAGCCTCCTGAGTAGCTGGAATTATAGGCATGCACCACCACACCTGGCTAATTTTCATATTTTTAGTAGAGACAGGGTTTTGCCATGTTGGCCAAGCTGGTCTCAAACTCGAGGCCTTAAGCCATTTGCCCAGTGTGGCCTCCCAACGGGCTGGGATTACAGGTGTGAGCCACTGCCCGGCCTGAAGTTGGAATCTTAATTAAAGACTTCTGAACTTGCAGTTTCTGTAAGACTGCCTTTTCATTTCTTTTTTATGCTTTGATTTAACTTTTCTTTTTTTATGTATATAAATGTATGGAATGCAAGTGCAATTTTGTTACATGTGCAGTGGTCAATTCGGGGCTTTTCGGATGTCGGTCACCTGAATAACGTACATTGTAGCCATTAAGTAATTTGTCGTCATCCTTCCCTCGACCCCTTCACCCTTCCCAATTTCCATTGTTCTTTTCCTTAGAAGACAAGCAAAGTATTAAAAGTTCCGTTTATTTATTTTCTAGAATTTCAGGGAATGTTAGGTATAGCTAAGTACTTAAAATTCTCTATAAACCCAGTGGAATAAATTCTATAAGAGAATTTATCATCTAAATTATTCATATTTTCCAGAATACATTTCACATGGACACAATGAAAGAGGTTGGTCTCATTTCCAGACTCACAGACCCACTGAGAGCTTTTAATTGCTATTCTGCAGTCTGAGCTGAAGGTCCTAAGTAAGCACGGAAATAACAAAACTCAGCCTTCCAGATTTCAAAGAGCTGTTCTCCTCTCCAGCAGGCGTGAAATGCTTTCTTAATCTATGTGACTCCAAATAAACAAACAACAAAAAAGACTAACGATCAGATTGTCACCTCCTCCACCTAATCCAACAGATATCACCAAGTAGTTAAACCATAAAGCCGGACTCCCAGTCCCTGCTCTCAGTGAGGCGGATTCACTCAGCAAGCTGTGCACAAACTAGATTCACATCTAGTTTACACAGGGGGCTCCCTCAACTGTGCAATGGAGACCAGACTAGTGGCCAGATACCTATTCTTCCTGGATACAGCATGTTCCACACCACGAGTTTCTGATACACAGCAGGAATCTCAACTCTCAGTCAAGGCGGCTTTCCATCCAAGATGAGAAACAGACCCTTCAATCCCTGGAACCAGCTGCAGAAAGAGATTGCAAGTTATATGGACTGATGGACTTGGCCAAGGACCAGAAACAAGAGCAAAAACACAGCCTTAGAGTTTGAAACAGACCAACCAACAAAAAACCCAGAGAAACCAAGAGACAGCAAAGGTAGTGTTCTGTTAGTGCTTGGGACTCATTTTGGAACCAGGAAAGGTTGTACCTGGATATCCATAGCACGTGGGGCTGTTCTTGGGCAACACAATTTATTCAGCTCCGACAGGGAGCCTGTTTGGATCTTTCTTTGAGACAACAAGTTTCCGAAGAGTTAAAAACATGAATGCAGATAAACAGAGAATAAACATCTGCCAAAGGTTTATTTAACCCATTAATGAGGGAACAGCAGATAGAAAAGCTCAATCAGGAGCACTGAAAGTGCAAGCATTTGCAGTCATTGAGGAAAGAATATAGAATGAGACAGCTACCGGGTTACATGTGAGAAGTTGGCTTATGTCCTGCCATAGTCATACCTTTTGAAGTTGTCTTTTTTTCCTAAACAGGAGTAATGTGCATCCTCTCTCCAGCACAAATCTCCAAGTAACTTCTGACTCTAGGTCCTTTTTTTTTTTTTTGTTATTTTCATTATTTCTTTTTTAATTGACACATAATGATTGTACATAGAGCACAACGTGATATTTTGATATGTATTGTCTTAGTCTGTTTTGCATTGCTATAACGGACTACCTGAGGCTGGGCAATTTGTAAAGAAAAGAGGTTTATTTGGCTCGTGCTTCTTCAGGCTGTACAAGAGCCATGGGGTCAGCATCTGCTTCTGGGGAGGCCTCAGGAAGCTTCCACTCATGATGGAAGGTGAAGGGGCGCAGGCATCACACAGCAACCTAGGAAGGAAGCAAGAGTGAGAAGGAGGTGCAAGGCTCTTCTCAACAACCGGTTCTTGTGGGACTGTGTGAGAACTCACTCACTCCCACGAGAGTGGCCCCGAACCATTCATAAGGGATCTGCCCCCATGACCCAAACACCTCTACCAGGCTCCACCTCCAACATTGGGATCAAATTTCGCCATAATATTTGGAGGAAACAGACATACAAACTGCGTCACATGTATACAATGTGGAATGATCAGATCAGGATCCTTAGCACATCCAGAACCTCAAAACATGCATCATACTTTTGTGTTGGGAACATTCAGATCAGCTCTTCTAGCTATTTGAAAACCTACAATATGTTGTTAACCCCACTATGTAGTGCTGTAGAACACTAGAACTTATTACTCCAGGCCCTGATCAGTAGTAAATGGTGAGTCAAGCAAAGGCACAGGTAATGGAAGAATCCTTGGATGGCGTTTTAGATCAAACTCCAGCATGACATTGAAGGGACACACATTTCTCCTTTTGCCTTGTTTTTGCATTTTTGGATAGTTACTCTTAGCAGCATAGGCAGATGGTACAATTGGGAAAACGGGGGATTTGAGCAGGTGAATGTCTTATGGGAAGCGAGATGGCTGAGAAGGTACAGAAAGAATATTGGCGTCCTCATGCAAGTTCACACAGAAAAGGGGATCTGCACAGCCCAGAGCAGTGCGAATTCCTTAAAGAGGAGTTAGACTGTCGGGACTGGTGGAAAAGGTTGTAGCTGATTGGCACAGGGTTCCTCAGTCAGGTCATCCTGAGCTGCCTGTGGAGTTTTCCTACCGCCATGTCCTTCCTTTCTGGTCTGAGCCATTGCTGCAGCTCCCCCTTCTTGGTGGAGACCCTGTGAGCCTTCCCACCTGTGAGGAGCGCTGTCCCCAGGCTCTTGCCTGTGCATCGCCGCTTCCTGATTCTGTCCACACCTCTAGCCTCACCACAGTACCCGGCCCCACCAACACAAGGTGACCATTCTGCAGTTCAAATTCACCAGCTCTGCAATGGAGAGGTGACTCTCTCTCCTCCCTGACCCCATCCCAGCTCACCCCCTGGCCCCTGCTATGCTATCTGCCTTCCTGTCTAACACTTTGTGTCTCAACTCAGGCCACAGCTCCCCATAAGGGTCTCCTTCTAACAATACAAAGTCTGTTTCTTCCTCTTCCAAGCAAGGCCAGCTGCATTCCTCCACCAGGTGAGGCCTCTGGGCTGTGGGTACCTCCCCTCTCAATAACTCCCCACATGGTGTAACCTTGTCCCATCTCTTCTTAGCTGCATCCTTCTGCCCGGAAGTACTTTGCTTCCAGCTTCCTTGGGTTCTAAATCTTCCTTGGCTCTAAGCCTTGAGGCTGCCCCTCTACTCCGCTTTAAGACCACATCCCATTTTCTCAAAGCATTCAGACACATCCCAGGTGGCCTGTGGATTAGACCCCTTGTTCCCTGGGGTTATCTAGGACTTTGGACCACAGTGAGACTATCTTTGCAGCTGTAGCCTCCCCAGGTTTACTTCAAGGTGCCCCGTGGCCCAAGGCCGAGGTGAGATTAAGTGTAGAACACCCCCCTCCTTGGGCTCCACATCCACCTGCCTCTCAGGGCCCTCAGACTCGATCCCTGGAATTAGCTCCTCCTTGGAGGTTCTCAGAATCTCATAACAGCCCCACATGAGACTCAAAACAGCCTTAAAATAAATCCAGGGTTTTTTTCAATGTGCCTTTCTGATTTTTGGAATAGCCTGAGATATAATTAGTGGAGGTATTTATGCCTATCCTTCAAAGTCTTTAGAAGAACCTATGCGAGCCAGAGCTCTGTTACCTGCTTTGACTCACTTAGCAGGAACCAAAGAGGCAAATGTGAGAAGGAGCTGCCATCTGGTTCCCTCCTGCCCTCCCAGTCGTCCTCAGCTCTGCAGGCTCCTAGGGGCACTCTCAAGGACTGAGCTCTCACCGGCCTCATTAGCTCTAGCTCCGGGCGATATGGAAACCCCAAGCACCTAGTCAAAGGCCTGTAAGTCTTTCCTCTGACCTTTCCCTAAGGAATCCAGAAGCCCTGACCCTCTTCTTCCAGACATAGAGCCATGGAGCTGCTGCCTCCTCCTCAAGATAGAGCCAAAGACATAGAGCCAGGTACCCAGGGTTTGAGTCCAGGGCCCATTATCTACTGGTTGTAGGAATTTGTGCAAGTCACTCTCTTAGCTTGTTATCTCATGTACAGTGTTAATACTACTATTCACTAGCAAAGACATAGAATCAACCTGAATGCCCATCAATGATGGATTGGATAAAGAAAATGTGGTACATATACATCATGGAACTATGCACCCATAAAAAAGAATGAGATCATGTCTTTTGCAGGACATGAATGGACTGGAGGCCATTATCCCCAGCAAACTAATACAGGAACAGAAAACCAAATATCACATGTTCTCACTTGTAAGTGGGAGCTGAACAATGAGAACACATGGACACATAGAGAAGAACACATACTGGAGTTTACTGTAGGTTGGAGGGTGGGAGAAGGGAAAGAATCAGGAAAAATAATGAATGGGTACTAGGCTTAATACCTGGGTGAGGAAATAATCTGTACAACAAACCCCATGACACAAGTTTACCTATGTAACAAACCTGCACAACTACCCCTGAACTTAAAATAAAAGTAAAAAAAGACCCGTCATCTCACAGAGCTTTTCCGAGGACCAAAGGAGACCTAAATAATTTTCCCAACAATGAAACATCAAATAAATGAATAAATGTTGCTGTTAACATCTATAGTAATAATATAGCAAAAAATAACGGTAAAATTTCAGATGCGTTATTAATACACCTAACCGTAATAACACCTGTCATCATACACCTATCATTATAATAGATCTTTCTTAATGGGGTATCCCAGATCCCTATAGACTATCTTTTCTTAACCTCATAGAGTAGGACACCATTTCCTCCATTTCTCTTGCCCAGGCAACACACGCATTACTATCCAAGGATTTTTTTTTTTTTTTTTTTTTTTTTTACCCTGTCTTTTTCACCTTCATCCAAAATTTCCTCCAAAGACTCACACCTTGAATTGCAGGACAGTGTTGCGTACAACAGAGGCACACTTCACCCTCTGTCCGTCCATTCTGTCCAACAAGGGGCAGACTGGCTAATCCTGCGGCTTTGATAGCTCCTTCCTGAGCCAGCTGGGCATTAATTCAGTTCCATAAACACCAGTGGCACATCCGGGGACACAGGCATTCTATGAGCAGTGGTTTCTGTGACCTTTGCTAAGTGCTTGACAAAATTAACATGATTTTGGTTCCCTTTTTCTTTTTCTCTTTTTTTTTTTTTTTTTTTTTTTTAACAGGGTCTCGTTCTACCACCTAGGCTGGAATGCAGTGGTGCCATCTTGGCTCATTGCAACCTCTGCCTCCTGGGTTCAAGCAATTCTTGTGCCTCAGCCTCCCTAATAGCTGGGATTACAGCTGCCCACCACCACGCCCGGCTCATTTTTTTTGTATTTTTAGTAAAGACAGGGTTTCACCATGTTGGCCAGGCTGGTCTCCAATTCCTGACCTCAAATGATCTGCCTGCCTCTGCCTTCCAAATTGCTGGGATTATAGGCGTGAGCCACCGCACCCGGCCAGTTCCCTTTTTCAAGTGTAAGACTTTTCAGACTTTATTCCTCTAACATGCATTATACATTTCCAAGTGGAGGATGTAGCATGCTGTTTCCCAAATTTAACTGGCCATGGAACCTTTATTTCCCGCATGGCACCTCCTTGGGCTAGTGCCCTGTACAGCGCTTGTCTTCACCTAGCATGTGGAATCCGCACACAAAAACCCCTTCTCAAGGCACCCCAGCTCTGGGGCAAGAGAAGAGCCCTTCCCAAAGCTTCTGTTGTAGACAGCTCCTTCACTCCCTTTTCAGCCTCCTCCACATCAATCTGAAGCAATTTTCTGATTTTCTACTGGACAGTATTTCATCCCATAGAGGTTTCCTTCTACACGCTGACTCCCCAGAGCCACTCAACGTGGCGGTGCTGTGAGCTCATAGGACCAAGGCCTTTGTCTTTCTCCCTCTCAGCATTGAACATACCTGGTCTACATGCAAGAATGAGGGACTCAGCATGGGAGAGACCTTCTTGGCCAATTTCAGCAAAACAGCCAGGGATGATGTGGCTAGAGCAGATGAATGGCCATGATTAAACCTAGCTGGGTGTGGTGGCTCACACCTGTCATCTCAGCATCTTGGGAGGCTGAGGCTGGAGAATTGCTTGAGGCCAGGGGTGTGAAACCATCTGGGCAATATAGCAAGACCTCATCTCTACTTTCAACAAAAAAGAAAAAAGAAGGAATCTACCAGTCTCTTCAGTACAAACTTCTCTAAAGAGAAAGAGTCCAGGCCTCCAGGCCAGAGGCTCCCAAGTAGCCCCCAAGACCAATCTAGAAGAGCCCCTCTCTGTTGACAAACGAGGAGTGACCTATTATTCCTACCCCAGGCAAAGCAGGAATATACTCACGTCCTAGGTACAGGAAGGGAATTCCCCCTTGCCTTTGAGCCCCCTTTAGGAATTTCAGATTCTCTTGGGGATCTGTTGTTTGCCTTCAATTTCATTCTTCTCTTCAGCATTCATTTCAGCATGGGTTGGCTGTGGGCCAGGAGCTTCACCAGAACCTGAGGAAGGCAAGGCTGCGAGGAAAACGTCCCTGGGGGACCATGGCCATGTGCTTAGAGGACCATGCTTGGAGGACTGTTGGAGGGCATGGGACACATGCCTTCTTTGTTTTGTTCCCTCTAGCGTACGTTCTAGGAGGAGTGTTAGTTGTTGGGGGAACCAAAGCCCACTCAGGCGACCAAGGGCCATTGTCCCTGCCTGAAGTACGCTAGGACCCCCATGCCCAAAGGGCAAGCTTGCTGTGAACAGCCTGACTGCCCTCTGCTGATAACCCGTGGTGGGGATGGAGACAATTCACTACTGTGAAGTTAAAAGAGCTTAAGCTTCAAGTACTCTGCTCTGCACAGCCTCCTTCCTGTGCAGGGCCCTGTCCCTGATTTCACACTTGTAATTTAGTATTCTTTTCCAGATTCTCAAATGGAATAAGGTTTGGCCCCAGAAATCCTGGATCCAGCCTTGGTGGATAAGAGGCACATGCCTCTCCAATGACATCACATTCCATGGAAATTTACAGGACCAGAAGCGGGTTCTGAACTCGATGGAGTGTAAGAAAAGCACCTAAGACCAGCTCTCAGGCTTGGTGCATTTGCAGACAAAATGGCTTCCTGGGCAGATGCTGGAGTTTCTGGATCTGAATTGCTGAGATGGCCTCAGAGCAACTCTTGTAGACACCTGACAATGCCCAGAGCCCAGGGGCCTTGAACCAAGCTGGGGGATGAGCCATTCTTTTTCTATTATAGTTCATTTTCAGGAAAACTCTAGGGAACATCACGAGGCTTCTAGCCTTCTTGGTTTGTTACTAGATTGGCTATCTCCCCACCATGCTTGATTAATTTTTGTCTTTAAATCAGAACAACTCCTCGTAGAGCTGCTACATCAAGGCAAGTAGCAGATCGAGATGCAAGTCGTAACCAATGTTCCCAACAACAAGGGTTCCCAGCCCAGCAGCTGCTCTGTCTCAGGGCCGACTCATGCCCTTCGCTTCCAACATTCGCGTCAGTTTCAGGACCCCTTCTGTGTCCTGAAACTTCAAAGCAAAACGCTTCCTTTTCTCAGGACTGTCAGAAGTCACTGGATTCCCTTTAAAGTCCTCTAGAATCCCATTCCCCGCTTATTGCTTCTAAGACAAAACAGAGTGTTCCATTCTTTTGCTGTAAAGCATGTTGGACAAGAAAATCCAACTGAAGGCTTCACGGCTGTAATTTATTTGGGCTTTTTTCCTGTCACCTTGATAAAAAAAAAAAAAAAGCACAGGCATTTCCCAACAGTGGACACAGCCTCCTTGTAAGAGTACTATGTATGTGCCGAATAACTGCGCCCGGGAGACAGGCTGCTCAGAGATAAGCCAAGCCAACACCCCATAAAATAAGAGGGAGCTCCAATAAAAGGGCAGGCTTTGAAACAGAAACCATGAGGCCAAGCACACTTGGTGGGAAACAGATGTGCCTATGACCTAAGATGAGATTTGTGAGCCTGACTTTCTCCCCCACAGTTGCTGGCCACATTCAAGGTAAGCCCCGTGTGGAGCCAGACTGTCGTGGGCTCCCTGCAAGGGAGGGCTGTTCAGTCTAGCTTTCAGTCATCGCTGGATTGATCAGAAATTCCCTGCACTTGTGACACTAATACGAATGTTCTTCATTAAAAAAAAAAAAAATCCTAAACAGAGAACATGGAAGTGACCTCAGAGCCAGAAATTTGCGGGAACATTAAGATAAAGTATCTTACATATGGGTCCTCCTCTGCTTTGGAGAAAAAGGAATTGATAACATTCTCTTTACCATTTAAGTTCTCTCCTTACAGAAAAGTACAAGGTTTATTGTATGACTCCTTCCCACACCCATCTGTCTCCTGTCCACTCCTTATCTAAGCAATGGGCCACATTCATCCATCAGCTGTTCTCAGGCCACTAAGAGATGTAGGCTTCTTACTAAGTCAGTCCTCAAGGGTCTGGACCACCCTGTACACTGATGAACATGCGCCACTGCTGGCAGCTGTGACTGTATTTGAAAAGCTTAATTCTGGTTCATGTTCTCTTTATGACAGATTTTCTTTCCTTTTTTGTTCCTTTTGTTTTTTTTTTTTAGAGATGAGGTCTCACTGTGTCACCTATGCTGAAGTGCAGTGGCACAATCACAGCTCACTGCAGCCTTGAACTCCCGGGCTCCATTGATCCTCCTGCCTTAGCCTCTCAAGTAGCCGAGACTACAGGCATGAGTCACAATGCCCAGTTAATTGTTTCAGTTTTTTGTAGAGATGGGGTCTCACTACGTTGCCCAGGCTGGCCTTGAACTTCTGAGCTCAAGCAATCTTCCCATGTCAGCCAAAGTGCTGGGATTACAGGCAAGAGACATTGCACTGGCCCAAATTATCTTTTGATAAGAATGCTGACATTCTCCTTGTTTACTCCTGATCTTGCATTGCTGAGATAAAGTCTGGGTCTCCATCTTGTCTCTATCCATGAGACAACAACCTGTATGCTGAGTCTGCTGAAGTAGGGCTCGGTACATAGTCTGGGTTGGCCTAAGCCCCCTTCCCTTTTTTCCTACTTTTTACCTTTGAACTTTTGTTTTCTTTGGACTAACATATCGTGCGTGCATGCTCTGAGGCAAGCACTGTGCTAAGTATTTCACATGCATTAGCTCATTGGATGCTCCCACTGCCTTGCATGAGAAAAGCAGGCCTTCTGAGGTCAGAGCAGCTGAAGATGTGCAGCCTGGCTTCTCACCCAGGTCTTTCCAAAGTCTGGGGCAAAGCTCTAAGTACTTCCTGCCCCTTGCTCAGCAATCACCCTGCTTACAGCAGAAGAGAAGAGAGTGTCTAGAAAGCATCACACACGTCTCTTCTCTGGAGAGAATCTCACAATGTGAGTCCTGGAAGAGATCGCCAAGCCCCCACTTGAGCACCACCCTCATTACACAACTGGAAAAAGTGAGCGCCAAATTGTCTCGCTCAAGGTCAGCCAACTCATTAATTGAAGACAGAAAGATAATGTGGAAACCAAGCAATGTCACCATTTCGTGATGGCTTCAGGCAAAGATTTTATAAGGAAGATGTTGGAAACCGTGAGTGAGGTTTGGGACTGGGCATTATATGTGAATTGAGTTTTTCCCTGCATTTGACAGGGTGGAACACTTGACAGGTGACTATGGGTAAGCAAGAAATATCAAGAATAAAATAATGTACACATTTGGAATACAAGAGGCTTTATAAGGGGACCACAGAACCTCATCCATTCCAGACCTTTGGGATGAAGTAGAGCCAGTCACTGTGTAGGAGTCTTTGGAGTGGGGGTGTAGACATAGGTGTCACATTTCAGGTCCAGGCTGATGGACATAAAGAGACTTGTACTTCGTGTCTTAAAATATAATCAACAGGCCTAGTAGAAGGAAGCGGGGCTCTTGGAAGGAATGGCTGCTTTCAAGTCTAAGTGATTCCTTCAGTGATGGTGAATCAGGAGGGAAGGCTGCTGTCTGTTAGCCTGATGGCTTTTCCCATCTTCTTGTCTCCTGTCCCACCTTGTGAACAGCTGAGGTGACAGTAGTCCCATCTTAACTCAAGGTTTGGATGCTTATTCACAGGATCTGGCCTTATCTTTGACTTCTGGGTAACCCCACCCATAGCATGGGTGACTCTGGCCAGAAACCAAAGGTATGTGGTGAGACCAGAATCAGCCTGGATCCTTTCTGTGGCATCATCAGATGGGGGCACTCAGGTCCCTTCTTCCGTAATCCTGGCATCCCATAGCAAGGTTGCTTAAAGCCAAAGGAAGCTCTCTAGACACCCACAGAAGAAATCCATCAAGTCTAGAAGCCAATTGGGTCACTGTCCTAATTCTGAGTATGGTGTCTTGGTTTCAATCAGGACTCCTCTCCTCCCTAGCTGATCCATGGATGGATCATTCCTTAAGGTCAAGCTCAAGTTCTTCCCATCCTGGCTCCTGGACCCTTTGTTGATAAGCCAGCCACATACATCTGCCAGTCTTCAGCTCCTACAACAAACACTGTCTCCCTGAATTGCACTGGCCTCTAGCCTGAGCTAGCTGAAAACATTATTTACTTATTTATTTATATTATTATTACTATTATTTTTGCCGATCCCATTCCTCTGCTTAAACCTGGAGCTCCCTGAGGACTGGGACTTGATGCACGTAATTCCTGATGTGTCTTATGTTAATACCTAGCAATGCTGTGAAAGGTCCCTGAGGACGATTTGTCAATGACAACGAAGCCATCTGTGCCGTGGTTCCTGCATCTTGCAAGAAGAAGCTCGTGAAACGGGTTGTAAAGTGTGTATCTCTCCCTAGAACATTAGCACTTGCAAGGCAAAGAAGGCTTTTTATAGATGATGTGGCATCTGTGAGAAGAGCCACGCCTTGGTGGCAGTGCTGTTTGGGGCTGGTGAGTGGGACCTGGGTTAAGGGAGGAACAGGAAGCGCTTTGACTCTCCCGCAGGTCCCGAAATTCCTCTTGTTCTTCTTGCCTGTGGTTAGGAGAAGTCATTTACAGCCATGTCAGGCCACCTCCTTCTGGCTTCCGACTGTCCCCAGGGGAAACCGAGATCGCTGCTGGGGCTGTCAGGGCAAAGCTTTTGTTCCTTTAATAAACCGTGTGGTGGATCTCAATCCTGCTGACATTTGTGAGGAAAACATTTCAAAAAAAGTCCCAGTTGAGAAGGAATGCCGGCTGGACTGGAGCCACTTCTGAAAACACAGGCATCTACACAAAGCCCTTGTGTTGTTACTGTCCTGTGACCTCATGAGTTGGTCACAGGCTGGTCTGGGGAGATCAGGCGCTGAGGGAATGGACTGGGCAGGTCACCAGTGGCCTCTGGCCTTGAAGGATGACCTAAGTGGGTGCTCCAGTTTGGGAGTAAAAACATCTGAGATGTTCCCAGTACAGCTACAATTATTTGGGTTTGTGGATGTGCAGTGAGCCCAGCGCTATGTTAGGTGACACAACTAAAAAAATACTGATTAGTGCCAGGGTAAGTATTTATGTGGCAGGGTTCCTTGGAGCATTCCTATGGGAAGAGACAGATGTAACCAAACATGGTCAAAAAAGGCTTGTGGAGTGTGTGAAGTCCACTAGGATAGTAAATTAAGTACAGGTGTGTGTGTGGTGAGGGAGAGGGTGCATCCTAGGACCCAGGGATGGCGTGAAATGTATAGGAGAGAACAGAGGCATTGTGTTGGGAGTACTGGGTCTTGTAAGAAGGTTTCACCAGCTGGGAACAGATGTGGGACCAGTAGCAGATGGGACTAGGAAGGTAGATTGTCTTCATAATGAAGCCTTGAATGCCAAGCAAAAGAGTGTGGTTCGTAATCTCACAACCAAGAATGAACCACTAGAGGTTATGGCAAGTGGGATGGAATGACAAGATTGGGGTTTTGGAGAGCTGACCCCCAAAGAGGGGACAGAGTTTCACAGCAGAGGGTTAGGGGCCTGCTGCTGTGGTTCAGGCAGGACATCGGGAGAGCAGAGACACGCTGCTGGCCAAGAGGAGGCTTAGCAAGGGAGAGGGACAGTGGAGGGGATCCACCCCGCAGTGGCCCTTCCTGGCGAATGTGTTTGCTCCTCATTCCAGGCAACTACACACCCCATCGCCAAATGAATTATCAGAAGAATGGTTCTAACAAGGCGTCACTTTAGTCTGGTTACTCTTTCATCAGAATCTGCCCCCACCCCCGGCTTCCCTGCTGCTGGCCATAGAAAGTTCATATGCCTCGGCTTGCCTTCAAGGCCCACATGACAATTCTCATGCTTTGATAAAGCAGCAGAACTCTCGCTTCAAAGGGTATTTCACACAGAAACCCGAGATGCGGAGCAGATCGCAGGAGAGCCACTATGCTCGCCTTTAAACACAGCCCGGCGATCCTCCCGCTCCAATCAGTCCACCCTGCACACTTTGGTCTCCAATCCTTCACCCACCTTACCTCAGCCCCACCCGAGTAGTCGTAGAGACCCATTGAAGAAAACTCCACAGCCTTAAGGAGCACAGTTTGAACTATTTTCCTACAGGGTCAGTTTCACTCTGCCTTCTCTCCTGCTCATTTTCATGCCCCTCAGAGCTCTTGACCCTCTGCCCCAAACACACCTTGAACCTTGGCCTTCTGTTGTTATTGCTTGTCTTGATGCCCTGACATGATGTCCTGATAGTATCTCTAGGGCTTCCAGATGTCACTGGTCACCGGGCCAGCCCATGCCTCTCCCCTGCCACCATGTGCAGCAGCAGCAACCATGATTTACTGAACACTTAAGATATCCATTTTATAGAGATCATCTGATTTAATCCTCAAATCAACACACCCAGATAAGTATTATTATTTTCTCACTTTACAGAGCAAGAACCTAAGTATCAAGAGGTTAAGTAATATACTCCAGGTCACGCAGGTAGGAAGCTGCTGAACCGAGATCCAAACCCAGGCAGTCTGACTCAAGAAGCCCCACTCTCAGTCAGTTCCCTTTACAGCCTCCCTAAACACATACATGTAAATTGACTGATGGATTCATGAACTTTATGACTGAGGGAACGCCGGTAACGAAAGAGAACATTCACTCATTCATCCAGCATACACGTATTGCATTCTTAGTATGCGACAAGCCCTGGGCCAGGCCCTGAGGAGATGGTGGTTGAGAGAGGTGGACAGTATCTCTGTGCCTTTGGAGCTTGAAGCACAGGAAAAGAGGTCAAAGATGACTCTGAGTTTGCCAGTGTGAGTCATTCAGAGATGAAATGATAGCGCCATGGGGACAGAAGTCAGGAGAGGGAGTCAACGTGGAGGCAGGAAGATGATCTTGGCAGGTGGTCTGCAGAGCTTCAGGTGCCAGGTTGAAGCAAATTTAAAAAGTGGAATTGTTCAGAAGGTGATGGAAATACTGGCTGGGAACTGAGAGAGAGACAGTGTGGGAGATGTGGACTGGGGAATTGCATAAATAATGTTGACAGCTGAAGATAGGAGAATAAGCCAAGATTAACATGGAGAAAATTAAGTCTGGAGACAAAAGCCAAGACTTGGAGAACACCCCAGAGAGAATGGACCCCTCTTGAGAGAAGACATGGCCACAGGGAATGCAGGAAGCCCAGGCACTTGGGGGTCTAAAGGAGAGAAGGTGCTAACAGGGCCAGGGGTCTTGGGGAGAGCAACGAAAAAGAATACTGGAGAAGTTTCTTCGGTTGGCCTAAAGGCAGTTCTTGTGATTTCCAAGAGTACAGTTTCAGTAGAGGGGTGAGGGTAAATGGCAGATTATAGGAGATTTAGGGAGAAAACGGGTGATGAGGAAAACCCATTTACTAAATACACCTCACATGGAAAAGCTGGCATGACTAGGGAGCGAGAATGGGCAGTTAATGTGGAAAAAGTGCTGAACAAAACCAGTTTTACAGATTATGTGACCTGGACCAAATATAAATATGTTCAAATGTGACAGTCCCTGGACTTAAAATAGAGTGGTGAAACCAAGCCAGCTGAAAGAAGACCTCCGGAGCTGACCTCCCTGAATCCCAGAAGATCCACCCCAAATGAATGGTGGTCTCGCCTCTCTGTTTCCTGTTTGGGATCACGACTTCATTTGGTTCAGCAGATTCTTTCTTTCTTCCTTTTATAATTAAAATTTTTTGAAATAAAAGAAACTACCCAGTTAATCCCCCAAATGTATATTTTTTCCTTGGGGAAACATTTACATTCTTAGGACCCCCAATGCTAAAGCCAATACAAGCAGCAGCAGAAACCATTTTTCATTATTATCCGCAAAAAAGCAGAAGGAAATGAAAGCCTCAAAGAATTTCCACATTTTGGTGGGAGAAAAATGATTTTTTTGCCTTTGGATTTTTATCTTTTCTGCCACCATAATTTAGATAGACAAAGAACAGGCCTGGCAGTAAGACCAGTCTCCATACGGCCAAATAGCTGACTTCCCAGAGGACTTAAAGAAAAGATTATCAAGAGTATCTTTGTAAAAGCCCAGCGAGCTCAGATCTGAGATCATGGGAGATCATAGGAGTGAGCTGTTTCTTGTTGAAAGCAATTGTTAAATCCAGCACCAGAACGCATTAATTTGTGAATCATAGAGATACCGTTCTTCCTAGAAAACTCATCGCCCACTGACCTCTGGTGCAATTCAAGCCCAAATACTGAAGCAAAGGGCAAATAAGAAGTAGTGAAATAAGAAAAGCCTCAGGTCACAGCTACCCCGAGGAGAGGTTAAGGCAACTGGGTCACACTGGCTTGAGAAAGAGGAAATGGAGAAAAGATGGGAATCACAGGAGTTAACTGCTGGCTCTTTGTGTTAGGAACAAGACAAGAGGGAATGGTTTAAACTCCCACACGAGGACTTTAGTTTGAGAATAAGAAAGAATTGTTGACCAATTGGTTTGTAAAACAAGTGTGTTCCTAAGGATCTTTGAGATCATTTAGTTCAAATCCTACATCCTCCTGCATGAGCTTCAGCAAGTTACCTAACTTTTCTATGCCTCTGGGTTGGCTCACATCTATAATCCCAGCATTTTGGGAGGCAGAGGCAGGAAGATCACTTGAGCCTAGGAGTGCAGGTCCAGCCAGGGCAACATAGTGAGATCCCATCTCTACCAAAAATACAAAAAATTAGCAGGCATAGTGGTGCATGCCTGTGGTCCCAGCTACTTAGGAGGCTGAGGTGGGAGGATTATTTGAGCCCAGGAGGTTGAGGATGCAGTGAGCTTTGATTGTGCTACTGCACTCCAGCGTGGGTGACAGAGCAAGACTCTTTCTTAAAAAAAAAAAAAAAAAAAAAAAAAAAAAAAAAGAGAGAGATTTAGTAGTATCTCTCTGTTGTAAGAATTTCATGAGTTTGTTCATACAAAGTGCTTAGCAGAGAAGCAGACACATGACAAATGCTCAATGAATGTGAGCTCTCATCATCTGCCTTGTGGCCATTGGCAGCATCATTACACCCAAGCAAGCACTCACCTCAACCAACACAGTCAAGTGTGAAAGAAATGTAACATATTTATTCTAAAACTGCATTAATTGTCTGTTTTGAGCCCCCATTTGAAGGTATACTTATCCCAAACAATTCAGAGTCACTTCCTTTCCTTGGGTGGGATAGAGTTGGCTTCCGTAAGCCAAGGTGGTGGGAATGGGGAGAGTGGGCAGATCTGGTCCTGGGGACATTGTCAGTCCATGTCAACATCCTCTGAGAGCTGGATGCAGCCTCAGGCCTCAGTCGGCACAGATAGCTACCACTCTCCAGGGCTCCTCAGCCCAGCTCTCTCTCTCCCCTGCTTTCAGAGCCAACTTGGGTCATGGCCATGGGACCCCTGGGAGTCTGGATAAACCCTGATGCGACTCAGGGCCTGAGCAGCCATTTCTGTCCGGGGATCTTGTCACTGTCCAGAGCTGGGCCCAAGAGTGGGAGACCCAGGATTCCTCTGTTGATTAATTTCCCCGGAACTTTCATCCCCCTACCAAAGGCTCTGGCCCAGAGAGAGCAACACATGGGAACTCCCTTGGTTGAATCCCCAAAATCTACGTGTACTCCTGATTTCTCTTCTGACAGCCTATCCACTATGGATTACAAGGACAGATGGGGGACTAAATGTTTGGTTAGTTCACAACATTATCCCACTGCACCCCAAAGAAGTTACTCTTCCACTTCAGCCCCTGATGGAAGGCTCCTATTGGGCGTGGTGGTCTTGCTGCTTCTCTCAAATAACTTCCTTCTGCCCACACAGAAAAGCTGCAAGAGCTCCTCAAAAGAGCCCGTGGCTGTCATCTGTGTCCTTCTGCAAGGGCCCCCCAAAGGTTTGTGAAGCCAGCCATTTACCATCGAGAGAGGGAATTTTGAGAGGCTTCCAGGGGCAAACAAGCAAAGCATTCCACTCCCATCAAGTCTCACGACTAGGGTCACTTAGGGCCCAAAACATAGCTTAGTTTCATTCTATTAATATGTCTAAATAGCTTACAGAAAATACAGGTAGGAAAATAAGACAAAGCAGGAAGAGTTTACTCCACCTGCCAAGGATCCATACGTGCTACAGGACAACCCCAAAGGGGACCCACCTTTCTAATAGCCCAGGCAAAGGAAGTCACATCTCTCCCCAGCAGGGAGAGAAGTTCCCACCATGGGTCTCAGGAGGGTGACACTGTGTAAGACAGTGAATGAAATTTCAACCATATCCTTCCAGGAACTGATACAGTGAACTTCCCATATATAATACCCTGGGGGGAGTTGGACAGTGAGGGGCAAGGGGTTAAAAAACCACCCTGGGTATAGACTGAGAGCATCTTGTCAAAGGGAATTCCAGTAAAAATCATTCCACAAGGGTCGGTATTGTCAATCCTGGCACACATCTTGCTGCTATTTAAATATATAATAAGTAATCTAAATACACCTAAAAAAAGTTTAGTAGGTAGAGAAGAGAACAGACTACATATTATTCAGGCAGTTCTTCCCAGATTGTTCTTTTCCAGTATCCAGTGACAGCAAGTTCAGGTCAGGGTGACCAACTGTCCCATTTGCCTGGGACTGAGGACTGTCCCAGAATGTGGAATTTTCAGAGTTAAATCCAGGATAGTCCCAGGAACACCAGGATGGTTGGTCACCCTAATTCAGGATGACAATGCATGATACCTGGATCATAGCTCTTCTGCGTTGCTGGGTTTTTGTTTGTTTTTTGTTTTGTTTGTTTGTTTCTTTGTTTTTAAGAAAGTGGTGTTATTCTGTAGCCCAGGCTGGAGTGCAGTGGTATAATCACAGCTCACTGCAACCTCCAACTCCTGGGCTCAAGTGTTCCTCCCACCTCAGCCTCCTGAGTAGCTGGGACCACAGGCATGCACCACCACACCAGATAGAGAAAGAGTCATGCTATATTGCCAAGGCTGGTCTTGAACTCCTGGCTTCAAGTGATCCTCCCACCTCCTCCTGAAGTGCTGGGCCAGCCCTGTGTTGCTGCCTTTAAAAGTAGGTAGGGAGGAACCCAAGAGGAAGTAGAGAGCTGCCAAATCTCTGCAGGGAAGGGGACAGAGAGAGTATGTGGCAGGGCCTGGATTCTCCTCCCGAAGTCTTCTCTCCTACAGTGCACAGGTCAAGGCCCACAATATGCCCAGTCTGGTGCTTTCTGTGTTCTAGGTGCTCAATCAATGCTAGGGCTCCAGTGGAATGGAAGTGACTTAGGGGAAAGCATTCCTCAGCCTCTCCCAGCTCCTTTTGCTTCATCTTGCCTTGAATCTTCAGCCTCTGTTCAGGGCTGAACTGTGTGTCCTGGAGGCTGGGCCCCTAGAGATGGAGAAGCACAGTCCTCTTCTACAGGGACTGATGCTATTCACGGGGCTGTCCAGATACTGAACTAAGTAACCTTCCCCCCTGAGATCCTGCTCTGGCAAATGTTCTCACTGGGGCTCCCCTTTCCTGCGAAGAGACTGTGACCAGCATCTGGGGCTCTTTTCTTCTTCACATTATTACCTATTTCGCATCTCAGCCACCTCAAGGACCCAGGGTGCTAGACTTATGGCACTGGAATTTTAGACACAAATAAAATCATTTTGCCCATGGGGGTTTTGTGATGCAGTTGATCGAACAAATAGGTAAATTAGGAAATGTAGTCTTGTCAACTTCATTTTGGAGGCTTTAGAATTGATATACAAATAAAAGCAAAAATAAACAAACAAACCCACTCCCAGAACTCAGCTCTTAGACCAAAATTAAATCAAAATCCATTTAGGCCTCTGAAAATTATCTCCCACTTCCGACCTGTGGCTCTCCTCCTTCACTTTCTGGGAAAGAGAAGCAAACAATCAAAGAAGTCGATTCTCTAACTCCTGATTTATTTATCCTAAATCTATGGGTTGAATCACTTATCTTTTCTGGGGCTGAGTTCCTTTATCGATAAATACAAATAGCAGTAACAATAGAAACCATATGAATCATGTTAGTTATGTGCCAGATACCATTCTGTTCACTTTGTTTATGTTAATTTACTTAATATCCACAATAATATTGTGAGGTACATGCTATCGTGATCTTCATTTCACAGATGAAAAAATCAGGGTGCAGAGAATTGAAATAACTTGCTCCAGGTCACATAGCTGGCCAGTGAGAGAGCTGAGATTCAATCCAATCTGGCTTCAGAATGCATGAGATTTAGCCATTAACTTAATGTTGGATGGATGGATGGATGGATGGATGGATGGATGGATGGATGGTGACTGGATAGTGCACAGTGGATGATGGATGGTAGATGGATGGTAGATAAATGGATGAATTTATGGATGCATGGGTGAAAGCATGGTGGATGGATGGATGAATGAATGTATCGATGCATGGATGAATGGTAAGTGGAGATGGATGGATGGGTGGATGGTAGATGGGTGGATGGATGAATGAATGAATGAATGGATAAAGAGTGGTAGATGGATGATGAATGGATGGATGGGTGGTGGATGGATAAATGATAATAGATGAGAATGGATGGTAGGTGGGTGGATGGAGTGGAATTGGATTGGAGAGTAAATGGATGAATCGCAGCTGCCCGCCGTGGATAGATGGATATGCGATGGCAGGTGCAGTGAGTGGAATGAACGGAGAGTAGATTAATGGATGGATGGCAATATGGGTAGATAGATGATGCGATGGATGATAGATGAATGAATGGAGGGTAAATGGGGGATAGATGTGAATGGATGAAATGGACAGATGGATAAATGGGTGATGGATGGTGGATGGGTGATGGATGGATGGATGGATGGATTGGTGGTGGATGGTAATTGGGTAGATAGATGGTGGTTGGATGGGTGGTGGATGGATGTAGATGGTAGATGAATGGATGGATGAGAGATGGGTGGATGGATATGGATTGATGATGAATAGATGTATGAATGGGTGGTGGGTGGATGATGGATGGATGGATGGATGGATGGATGGATGGATGGATGGATGGTGGATGGTAAATGGTTAGAGAGGTGGTGGCTGGAGGGGTGGTGGATAGATGAATGGGTGGTGGATGCTCAGATGAAGACACTGCCCAGCTATTTCTCAGATACCTCTCTGAGGTAGATACAGAACTAACATTTAAAATGCATACTATTGGCATAAATTGTGGTTGCTATTCTTCCAAATTAAATAGAGGGGTATCCATTGGGAGCAAAATAGACCAAAAATGGGTCCTCCAGGACCCATTTAAATATCTGTGGAATGGAAGCAATGAAGTTATGTTTCTCCAAAATGAATTAATTTGTGAAGAGTTCCTTGAGAATCTTGGATTAAAATTGTTCTTTTAGAGCCAAGACTAACACATATCTTACATAAAAGTGAAAAGAATCTTTTCAGCTCCCCCCTCCCCAAATAGAGTACTGTATCCAGTCAACAAAATCTTATCTTAAACCTCCAAAGAATTACATGAGCTCTCCTTAAATTTTACTCTTTAATTAAGAGACCAGTTTGAGGTTAGCCAGATCTGGGGCTTTGACGTAGCAGTCGCCAAACCTCAGCAACAGGCCTGGTTTCCATCTCTGTGATATTAATCTTTTGACAGCCAAACATTTTCCTTCATGTGCCTTACTCTTAGCAGAAGCCTATTAACTGCTTAGAGAAGGAAAGAAGGAAAATCCAATGAATCTAAAGAATCAGGTTAGCCTGAGTTCCCTACACCAAGTGGCTCACCTACGAAAGGAATCATTGTCTTCTAAAAGCTGACCCTTGATAAGATTTTGAAAGACTTGGGTTTTCTTGTGATTTTGCTCAGGAGATGATTGTCTTATTTTATTTTTAGTTGTTCAATTGGTGGATCTAATTAATGCCATTCACTTTTTCCATGAGATCTGGAATTTAACTGTGCCTACATGAATTTCATCGTTATGCCTCCATTGGAGTTAGTTCATGTTGTTGGCAATTCTGCAAAGTGAAAAGCACTGGATGGGAGATTGGTATATTATTTGGACTGTACTATTCTGAGTTATGAAACTCCTTGCAAGATACTGAACTCTTCCTGGCCTCAGCTTCTCAGCCTCATCTCCCTTACCTGTGAAATGGAGATAATTCTATCCACCATACCATCTAGGCATTGTAAAGAATGCATCATGACCAAAGCTATTCGCAAGCGTAGCAGTCAATATAGTTGGGGAAACAATAAGAAAAGCTATCCTGTTAAGTAGAAGAAATCATGATAAAGTAACATTTGCATTATTATATGAACATGGCTTTGAATGTCCAAGGTTAGTTTATAACCAAACTTCCCATACTTAACAAATTCCTCTGATATTACCAGTGAGGCAAACAACAAAATAACTTACCCTCATATGAATAATAAGACCAAAGCAGGGATAGAGAGTTTGATAGAGAGTTTGTCTAAGGGGTGGACTCAGAGACCTTTGAGGCCCTTTTGAATGGGGACACTGAGATTCCAAGTTTATTAATGAGTTTTCTCAGATCTGAGAATTCCTCATAAGTTTCAGGGCCCTACCTCTTCCTTTGGTCTTTGGTCTTTTTAGCATTATTTATATTATAAATTTAACACTATTTTTGTTATATATAATGCTAAAAGTATAAGTTTCCAGTAATAGAAATGCTAGGGTTGCATTAGTGGTCTTTTCTCAATTTCAGTTCTTTACAAAATATAGGGAAAAAATAATTTATGACAATGAAGGCACTAAGATTTATGGTGGTTGTTTCCGTGAGAGTTGAGATCATTAAAGAATCCATAAGCTTTGCAGTGGGAATGGTGGCTCACACCTATAATCTCAGCACATTGGGAGGCCAAGGTGGGAGGATCATTTGAGACCAGGAGTCTGAGGTCAGTTTGGGCAACATAGTGAGATCCTATCTCTTAAAAAAAAAAAAAAAAAAAAAAAAGAGAGAGAGAGAGAGAGAAAATTTACATAGCCTCCAAAAAACAAGCTACTTTTGGGGAACATGAATGGAGCTGGAGGCCATTATCCTTAACAAGCTAATGCAGAAACAGAAAACCAAATCCCACATGTTCTCATTTATAAGTAGGAGCTGAATGATGAGAACTCATGAACATAAAGAAGAGGAACAGCAGAAACTGGGGGCCTGCTTGAGGGTAGAGGATGGGAGGAGGGAGAGGAGCAGAAAAAAATAACTACTGGGTACTACGCTTAGTACCTGTACCTGGGAAATGAAATAATCTGTACAGCAAACCCTGGTGACATGACTTTACCTATATAACAAACTTCACATGTCCCCAAATCTAAAATAAAAGCTGAAAATAAAATTAATTAATTAATAAAATAAAACAAAATAAAATGAAAAGGGAGCTTACTGCTCTGAAAAAACACCATGATAACCTCGAAGTCTGAGTTCAAATTTAGAATTCTCGACTATATGGAATCCTGCAGTGGAGTATGGTGGTGTGGGGAGAGCTGGCCCTGGCTCCAGGCCTTTGTACCATAGCTTACCCCTCTGTTCTCTCATTCCTCTCACACTGCGGGGAGACTCACACTCACCCACGTGGACATCCCAGCACACGCATCCAAACTCCACTCACCAGCACATGCAGGGATGTGATTCAGAAAGAGGAAAGCTATGGCCCCTTAGCTCTGGGGACACCTTGTCCCAGGGGGAGGCACAAAACTGGATAAAGAGGCTGGGTGCAGTGGCTCACACCTGTAATACCAGCACTCTGGGAGGCCGAGGCAGGCGGATCATTTGAGGTCAGGAGTTCGAGACCAGCCTGGCCAACATGGTGAAACCCCCGTCTCCACCATAAATACAAAAATTTGCTGGGCATGGTGGTGGCCACCTGTAATCCCAACTACTCAGGAGGCTGAGGCAGGAGAATCACTTGAATCTGAGAAGCGGTGGTTGCAGTGAGCCGAGATCATGATACCGCACTCCAACCTGGGTGATACAGTAAGACTCCATCTCAAAAAACAAACAAACAAACACTTCAATAAAGAGTCAGAGTTTATTTCCCGAGAGTAACGGGCTGTAACAGAGTTTAGCAAACTGCAAAGTCTAATGGAATGGTCCCTTACTTCAGACAACAATTGCAAGTTTGGGGGTCTTCAAGATCACCCTCACATTCCATAAATCAGCCTGGCATCGTGGTGTGCACCTGTAGTTCCAGCTACTTGGGAGGCTAAGGCGGGAGGATCACTTGAGCCTGGGAGGTCGAGACTTCAGTGAGCTGTAATTGCACCACTGCACTCCAGCCTGGGCAACAGAGCAAAACTCTGTCTCAAATAATAATTAAAAAAAAAAATTTAAAAAGAATCCTTGAGGTTTGACTTCCCCAATCCCTTTCCTCCCTGTGAATGAAATTCTCCCCAGAGATGGCTGTGTACATTGCCTAGGTCAAGCATGCTACTTAGAGCAATTGTATTTGCTTCCCGGGTACTTCTTCAGACACTGCAGCTTGGCCTTAAAAAGACTGCTCTGAGTGTCACAAGCGCTATGACTCAAATACCATTCAGATGATTCCTGACCCCAGAAACCTCTCCCTTTCCAAAGACGCTTTGTCCACATCCTAATGGCCATAAGAGAAGCTCCAACCCCTCCTTCAAAGTTTCTTGTTACTTCAGTGTGTGTTTATTAATAATGGCTTCTCTGAGCAAGCCTCCACTGTGTCCAGCTCATTCATTCACAGTTCCCCTTGCTCCAGCTAGGATAGTAACGCATTTGGAATCATGACGCGTGAGGGAAGCTGAAGGAGCAAGACAAGACAGTCTTAGTGGAGACAGGGTTTCTGATTTTAGAGATGAATTCTCCTATGAAAGAAATACCAGATTTATTGTTCCTGACTTATTATTCTGGATTGGATTAGTATTCATGACATCCAAGAACTGATTTGGGACCCGTGAGTGGATATGGAGGTAGATTCCTGGCTTGGTATGAGGAAGAACAGTCTGTTTAGCACCAGAATGGGCTGCCTCATGAGAGAGAGAGTTCCCCAAGCATCCAAAGTGTGCGCAGGCAAAAGTAGTGTGACCATTTGTTATTAGGGGATCTTGCTTCCAATTGAGAGCTTGTCTAAGGGATGGACTCAGAGACGTCCAAGGCTCTTTCAGATGGGGGCACCAGGATTCCAAGTGTATTAATGAGTTTTCTCAGATCTGGGAATTCCCCATCATTTTTCAGGCCCTATCGCTCCCTTTGGTCTTTGCAGAAAGCCTACAGTAAAAACATTTCACATTCCCCAGATATCATTCTCCCCACCCAGTTGAAAAGGTGAAAGTGACATACCTCAACCTGAGAGACTGCATTCTTATCAGCACTGCTCAGGGCAGAAGTGTGTGAAGCCAGTGAAGTCTGAAGTTCACATTTCCCTCTTTTCTCAGAAGCCCCTGCTTTTACAGAAACTTCTTTCTTCTCTTAGAACAAAGGAGTTTATTGAGCTCATGACATCTTCAATAATATACAAGAATATATAAAGATTAAATAAGGCCTGGGACATAATAGGTGCTCAATAAATCTTTGTTGAAAGAATCAATAAATACATTTTAAAAGCAAGAGAAAAAAGAGGACAATGCTTGACCCAAAAGGCAACTATCTTAACTGTTCCAGGCCCATCTGTACAACAGGATGAATGTACTAACGGTGATTTGCTCTTGGGTTAGTCTGTGGATTGCATAATATAATGAATGTAACATGCTTAGCAGAGTGTCTGGCACATATTCAAGGCTTACCAAATGCTGAGCCTGGGTGTGGTGGCTCATGCCTGTAATCCCAGCACTTTGAGAGGCCGAAGCAGGAAAATAGCTTGAGCCGAGGCAGGCACATAGCTTGAGCTCAGGAGTTCAAGGCAAGCATGGGCAACATGGTGAAACTCTGTCTTTACAAAATATTTTTTAAAAATTAACCAGGTGTGGTGGCAGATGCCTGTGGTCCTAGCTACTCAGGAGGCTAAGGTGGGAGGATCACCTGAGTCCAGGAGGAAGAGGTTACAGTGAGCCGTGATCACGTCACTACATTCCAGCCGGGGTGATGGAGCAAGATACTGTCTTAGAAAAAATAAAATAAAAGTAAATTCATGCAAGTTCTCTTCTCTGTTCTCATAATTGTTATTATTACTATTGCTTTAAACAATGTGATCTGAAGCAGGGTGAACAAGGGAAAGAGCTATTCGGGATTAGAATAGGGTTTCTTCCTGGCTATCCTCCCACCCTCCAACCCTTTTTTTCCCCTTTTTTGAGATGGAGTTTTTCTCTTGTTGCCCAGGCTGGAATACAATGGAGTAATCTCGGCTCACTGCAACCTCCACCTCCCGGGTTCAAGTGATTCTCCTGCCTCAGCCTCCCGAGTAGCTGGGATTACAGGTGGCTGCCACCACACCCAGCTAATTTTTGTATTTTTGCTAGACATAGAGTTTCACCATGTTGGCCAGGCTGGCCTTGAACTCCTGACCCCAGGTGATCCACCTGTCTCAGCCTCCCAAAGTGCTGGTTACCCCTTTTATTGCATCACACCACATCTTATCACATCATCTGGGATTGGCAAACTATTTCATGCAGATTTTAAGGAGAAAAAGCCAGACGCTTACTTGGCAGAGGGGTGCAATTTCTTGCTTCAGAGGGTTGGATTGCTGAGAGAACCAGGGATTTGTGCTCATTGTCTTGGTAATTACAGAATCCCCTGTAAGATGGTAGATGTCAGAATTACAGATGGAAATGAGCCCTGGGCTTCAGAGGAAGTTAAGCGTAGTCTGAGAAAATTTTATATAGGGAACATGTGTTGGAAAATGTCATAAAAGAATGAGTCTACGATTTAAGTTTTCAAAAGTACTTACCAACAGGTGGGAGAATTTGTGAAAACCAAAACATACATGTTTTTTAAAATCTTGTCGATTCAGGCTGTGTGTGCTGCCAGTCACTCTTGGGGGCGGGGCAGACCAGGCCCACTGCTACCTCATCTTCCTTCTAGCCTGAGCTTCTGTTGATGTCATCTCTGTCAGACCCTGGATGAGAAAGAAAACAGGAACAACACGAGGAAGACGAGACGTCTTCCCCAGTGAGAAATCTGCAAGTGTGCCATTTTAGAGTTCGTGGTAACATCTTTTCTTTGTTCTTTTTTTAAAATTTAATTTAATTATTAATTTTATTTATTTATTTAAATAAAATCACTCTCTACCCTGTATTGTAATTCCCAGAAGAGAGGGAAATGACTCGTTTGTGCTAAACATTATTTTCTTTTTTTAAAAAACTTTTACGTTCAGGAGTACCTGTGTGGGTTTGTTACTTAGGTAAACTTGTATCAT
>NW_016803215.1:1468079-1507528 GCF_001698545.2 Rhinopithecus bieti
TTTAATTATTAATTTTTATTTATTTATTTATTTACTTTTCTTTCTTGAGACGGAGTCTCACTCTTGTCACCTAGACTGGAGTGCAATGGCACAATCTCGGCTCACTGCAACCTCCGCCTCCCGGATTAAAGCGATTCTCCTGTCTCAGCCTCCCTACTAGCTGGGATTACAGGCACCCACCACCATGCCCAGCTAATTTTTTATTTTTAGTAGAGACGGGGTTTCACCATATTGGCCAGACTGGTCTCGAACTCCTGACCTCAGATGATCTGCCCACCTCAGACTCCCAAAGTGCTGGGATTACAGGCATGAGCCACTGCGCCCAGCCATCTTTTCTTTGTTCTAACAGTTCTAGCAAAGCACCATTCCTCTCTGCAAGCAGGGAAACTCCTAGCGTACTAGGCTAGATTTGGGAGGCCAAGGTGGGAGGATCGCTCAGGGTCAGGAGTTTGAGACCAGTCTGAGCAGCAGAAGGAGATCCTCCCCATCTCTTCAAAACATACAAAATTATCTGGGCATGGCGTTGCACACCTGTAGTGCCAGCTGAAGGAGGAACTGAGGCAGGAGGCAGGAGGATCACTTGAGCCCAGGAGCTCAAGACTGCAGTCAGCCACAATTCTACCACACTCCAGCCGGGGCAACACAGCAAGACCCTGTCTCAAAGAAAAGAAAAGAAAAGAAAGAAAAGAAAAAGATTTAATGTAGGGTCGAATTATTTATTATCATTTAATGTTTTAAAAAGGCAAAAGTTCAAGGAGATTCTATTGTTCAGTATGATGCAGTTGCTAAGTGTCGTGAGGAGCCTATAATCCAGGCCCCTAATGATCCATGAAACCAAATGCCCTGGTGAGTGAACCTTAAAAATTACCTAGTCATACTAATGAGTATTAAGCACAAATAAAAACACTTGTTAAAAGCTGCAGACAGTATCAAAGTGTATTATTAGCCAGTTAAAACTCAAGCCCTTTAAAAAGAGGCAAGTCACAACAGGCTCTTCAAACACCTCTCTGACATAACTAAGGCAATCAGCCCATCGCACCGAAACCAGAAGACAATAACTAATTGCAGTTGCCACGTATAGTGTGAAGGCCTTTCCTTCTGGATTCAGAATGGAGCATGGACCACAGTTCTCAGAAGCAACTTCTAGAGAGGTGAACTGTGTTCTTCCCATTCCTCAGATAGAGAAAGATCAAAGCATGTATCTAAGTAATTTGCTTATTTTCAGAGTACGTTACGTAATTAAACTATATCCCACGGCAGATACTTTTTTGGGGGGGCAGGGGACAGAGTCTCACTGTCGTCTAACCTTGAGTGCAATGGTGCGATCTCTGCTCACTGCAACCTCCATCTCCCAGGTTCAAGCGGTTCTCATTCCTCAGCCTCCTGAGTAGCTGGAATTACAGGCGCTTGCCACCACACCTGGCTACACAGTCACCTTTTATTAAGCGTAGACAGTCACAACATTATTGTTCCAGAAGACAGAAGTTGTCTTTTTTTACCTGAATTTCCCAAAGATTGCTTCTCAGAAATAATTGCTTTAATAGACCCCAGCTGGTGTGAATGAAATAGTTAATTAAAATTCTATGATGAAGTGCATTAGAATTTGCAATACACCTCTTGCCTCTTATTCACTCAAGATGACTGCCCTCTGACATCATTGTTTTTTCCTTCTAGATGTTGGGTGTAATGCCAGCCATTGTTACAATAGGACATTGCATTTTATACCTGAGATCACAGACTGGTTGTCATCAGATAGAATCATGTAGTCCCCTGTTGTACAAACAGAACATTCTGATGACTATTCATTAAGTGAAATATAATGGAAACTTAAAGTGACCCCAAAATTAAACTCTTATTTGGGGTTTGTCTAATGACAAATGGTCACTACCACCAGTTTGGAGACATTACAACAAAACTCTACTGCTGACAAAAATATTAACCATAAATGATGAAAAATTTTCAGTTGGGACCAAAGGAACATCTGGAGGCCATTAAAGCAGGGGAATTTTCCCTCTATATCCTGATTGCCAAACGTAGAACCAACCACCCAGAAACTGTGGCCCCCATGCTAACTCAATGTTTATGTTTCATTAAAAATGATTTCAAGGGTTTACGTCTTGCACTTCATGGCCCAACTCCCATGCATACAGCTTTTCATCTCACTGGGCATGTCCTGGAGCAGACGAGCAATCCTCACCTCTTGGTTTCAGAAAAACGAACTTCTTGGGGAATAATTCCAAGTTCTTTATTTGCATCTAGAATCTAATCAAGAATCTGGAGGTCCTGCCATCCTAGGATAAATGAGGAGAAGAAAGCAAGGATGCAAGACATAAAATGCAGCAATAAAAATGTTAGATGCAACAATATTAGATTAGATGCAGAAATATTAGAATTTTAAAAATACTATACTAGGGGTTGCTTTTAAATACCTAGTACAGCTACAATAAGCCATGAAATTGATGAATGGAAAGTTGTATAATTTCAGCTGTGTATTAGTTGCTTTTTGCTGCTATAATACATCACCACAAACTTTGTGATTTAAGACGGATGTAGCCAGGCACGGTGGCTCATGCCTGTAATCCCAGCACTTTGGGAGGCTGAGGCAGGCGGATCACCTGAGGTCAGGCATTCAAGACCAGCCTGGCCAACATGGTGAAACTCCGTCTCTACTATATATACAAAAATTAACTGGGCATGGTGGCATGCACCTATAATTCCAGCTACTCGGGAGGCTGAGGCAGGAGAATCAGTGAACCGAGATCACACCACTGCACCCCAGCCTGGGCAACAGAGCAAGACTCCATCTCAAAAAGGAAAAAAAAACAAGACGATGTATTACCTTACAGTTCTTTAAGTTAGAAGTCCAACACAGGTTGCACTGGACTAAAATCAGGGTGTCAGCTGGGCTGCATTCCTTTCTGGAGGTTCTAGGGGGAAATATGTTTCTTTGTCTTTCAGCTTCTTGCAGCTGCTCCATTCCTTTGTTTATGGCCTATTCTCCATTTTCAAAGCCAGCGAAGTTGCATCTTTCTAACTTTTCTTCTGCAGGAATATTGCCTTCCAGCCATGGCAGGAAAAGGTTGTCTGATGTTAAAGATTTGTGTGGTTCATTTAGGCCCACGAAAATAATCCAAGATAATCTTCCCATCTCAAGATTCTTAATTTAACAACATCTGCAAAGTTCCTTACAAAAGCAACATATTCACAAATTGCAGGGATTAGGACGTGGACATCTTTGGGGGATCCATATTCTGCCTATCACGAGCTATTTGCAGACTCCAAGTAGTAAAGAGAGTTGAAACTCAAAAGCTCATCAATTACCTTTTTCATTGTCATTCCTTTTAGCATTGAGTTTTACCTTAGGACATAGGACAGATATTTTCAATACCTAAAACCTTAAACATGGAACAATTTCACAAATGTCATGAAACCAGAATGAACCTCTTGGCTGAAAGTTTTTCGATTTTCAAAGAATTAATTTTCATTTTACTAGTAAATTTGAAATGGATCCAGCTTGACTGTTGCACTTTTATATGAGACACTAAATCACGGTTCTTTGGAAACGACAACATGTTCATTGAAAGCATAAACTGTCATTTTCCCAGAATGTGTGGAAGGGCGGATGTGGTTGATATAATGTGTTTCTTAACACATCTTTCACCCTGAACTCACTCCCACCATGTGTTTAAATGCATTGCAGGGCATAGAGCAGCCTCGGTCAGTGCATGTGATCGCAAGTAGTTTCGCCTGTTTCTCAAGCATATATTCCTACGGGTGCCTGGCAAATGCCTGAGCTGAGGACAAGGTGTCCAAGGAATAAGTACCTGCTGCTTTTTCAACACACACCACGATTTCGGATGATTCTCAGCAAAGGGCATTTCTTCTACTCCAGGATCTGTGAATTTACTCATGGTTTTTAACAACCTGCAGCCCGGCTCAAGTCATAGCCTGGATCCCAATTTGAAATGAGCTACATTTTATTAGTAAGTGTCCAGAAATGGCTTGGTGGGTCTTTTCGGTCTTGTAAAAATGTGGTTCTTATTGGCGGTAACATGCTTTTTGGGCATTGACTCATGTTATCTCTTCAAGCAAATGATTCCTTCAGGAGGCACACACTATATCTAGGTTTGCTGTGTGCAACACATCAGATCCTGGCCGTACGATGACTTAGCAAAGGTACAGGCAGTTTATTGCACACTTTGGGTCCTTTGCTAAGAGTTTTAAGGGCATTATCTCATTTAACTTTACAAAACCCTGTAAGATAGAATCTATTAATCATCCCATTTTCAGACAATGAAAGCAAGATTTAAAGTGACTTGCACAACCTCATGAAACTGACATGCTTGGGCTGGACTATATTGAGACTAGGTGAGGTGAGTGAGCACTCAGTTTGGTGCAAAATATAAAGGAAAGCCAAAAGGCTCAGTAAGCAAGGTAAAGGATATTTCAGTGCAATTTTTTAAAAAACGCAAAATTAGTGAAAACATTCCATAATAAAATATTAAAATGTGAAAAAAAGACAGACTCTGATCTTGTACTTGTAAGACTCAGCCTTAATCACCTGACTCTAATCCTGGCCCTGCTGAATCCTGTCCCTTCCCTGGCTGCGATTTGAACCCAAGGTTGGCTGAGACTGAAGCCCGTGTTTGTACCCACTACTCTATAGGATGCATCTGCCTCCTCTGCCAACGGGGCAGCTGGGATGTACTTAAATTGCTTTTCAACAATGATGACAGGCCGGGTGCGGTGGCTCATGCCTGTAATCCCAGCACTTTGGGAGGCCAAGGTGGGAAGATTGTTTGAAGGCAGAAGTTTGAGACCAGCCTGGGCAACATAGCAAGACCTGCTTTCTTAAAAAAAAAAAAAAAAAAAAAAAAAAAAAAATGTAATTAGCAGGCATGACAGCATGCACCAGTAGTCCCAGCTACTCAGGAGG
This sequence comes from Rhinopithecus bieti, assembly GCF_001698545.2. NCBI lineage: Eukaryota > Metazoa > Chordata > Mammalia > Primates > Cercopithecidae > Rhinopithecus > Rhinopithecus bieti. The sequence continues at coordinate 1,473,016 of NW_016803215.1, forward strand.
TTGAGGTGGGAGGATACTTGGAGCTCAAGAGTTGGAGGCTCCAGTGAGCTCCACTGCACTCCATCAGTGATTATCCCCACTGAACTCCAGCCTGGGCAACACAGCAAGACCCTGTCTCTAAAAGAAAACAAACAAACAAAACAAAACAAAACAAAACAAAACAAATAATGATGAAAACAGAGCTGATCCTCTCTCCTACCCATTCCTGTGAAAGTTATACTGTAACGGGACTAAGAGGGGCATCAGTGATGGTGAGAAATCATGTGAAGTAGCCTCCGATCCTTGACATCAGCCAAGGAAACTCTTGGTAGAGTGAGTCCTAGTTTAGGGAGAGGGACTTTTCCCTGAGCAAATCAGTAGTAATCAGTCTGTGAGCAGATTTGCTTTAGTGCAAGTGCTGTGACTCAGTTCAGGTGGACCAAGGGCCCTCTTGCAGCTAATCTATTCCCAGGTGATTTTGTGACCTCTTCCTCCCTGCCCAGCCGGCCCCCTGCAGGTGGCACTGTGGACTCAGGGCCTCTGTTCCTCCTAAAATAGAAATTCCTTTGCACAAGTCAATTGGAAAGACAGTGTCCTCTTTAACTTCTTGTCTCTTGCAATTTGAGCAGCTGTTCAGCAGTTGCCAAACAATGCCCACAGCTCTTTTGGGTGCATCCCTCACTGCAGCCCCACCTGTCCAGCTTCCACGGCGGTGGAGGGGACGCACCAACCACACTTCTGTCAAAGCGGGTACTTCATAAAATTGTCATTCCTCCTGCCTCTTTCTCCTTTCCCAGCCAGATCTGAACTTCATATTGTATTAATTATTGTAGCAACTTCTTGTATATCTCAGTTTAAACTTTTGGCTATAACTCCAGTACCCAAGTTTTAAAAAACATATTTCTTTCTTTAAATGCCATCATGAAATTGAGCAGGATGCTTTGCTCTGAGGAAGCCATCCTTTTCCTGGAATCCACAGTGATATCTGTCCACCCGCTGAGCTCTCCCCGAGCTCAGGGTACTCACCCTACTTCATGTTCAACTCAAAGTCACTTTCTCTGTTGGACACTTCAGTTGTTCCAGTTCACAAATGAATTGTGCAATTTTTTTTTTTTTTTTTTTTTTTTTAAGAATTCTTGCTCTTTCTTCTTCTACTTTTTAAAAATTTTCTGTAGAGACGAGGTCTTGCTATGTTACCCGGGCTGGTCTTGAACTCCTGTCCTTAAGTGATCCTCCCACCTTAGCCTCCCAAAGTGCTGGGGTTACAGGTGTGAATAACTGAGTCTGGCCTTCCTCTTTCTCCTTAAAAACACAAACATAATTTTCTCTATGTTTTCTTCTGCTAAGAGTATTAACAAATATATTCTTCATTTATCAACAACAAATACATGTTGTCTGTCACAGGTCAGGCCCAATATCATCTCATGGATTTTCCTTACTCTCTGAGAGTTCGGCTGAGACTCTTCCCAAAAATTCCTCTGAACTTAGCTATTTGCTCTAGTCAAGGGCGATCTGGGTAGTTGAAAAAAAGAATGTCTTAATCTGTCCTGGAGACAACTGAGTTTAATAACAGCAACCAAAAAGGAGAATATTCTTCTCTGAAGACAGCTGAACAATTGTTCCAGCAAATACCATTATATATTATTAAAAAATAATATATGAAAGGTAGGTAAGGAATGGAGGTACTCATATTTTTAGACTGCATTTTCAATTAGCGTTTTCTTTTCTTTCTTTCTTTCTTTCTTTCTGTTCTTTCTTTCTTTCTTTCTTCTTTCTTTCTTTCTTCTTTCTTTCTTTCTTTCTTTCTTTCTTTCTTTCTTCTTTTTGAGACAGAGCCTCCCTCTGTGCACCCAGCCTGGACGTGCAGTGCACAATCTCAGCTCACTGCAACCTCTGTGGGTCTTCCAGGTTCAAGCAATTCTCTTTGATTCTCAGCCTTCCCAAGTAGCTGGGACTATAGGGCTGCATGCCACTGGAGTTAATTTTTTTTTTTTTTTTTTTTTTTTTTTTTTTTTTTTTGTTTTTTTGAGGCGGAGTCTCCTCTGGTCTCCCGGACTGGGACGTGCACGTGGGCCAGATCTCAGCCTCACTGCAAGCTCCGCCTTTCCCCGCAGTTTACGCGATGTCTCCCTGCCCTCAGCCCTCCGAGTAGCTGGGACTACAGGGCCGGCCCACCACTTCGGCCCCGGGGCGCTAGTTTTTGTATTTTTAGTAGAGACGGGGTGTTCACGCCGCTGTTAGCCAGGATGGTCTCGAGTCCGACCTCGGTGATTCCGCCCGCTCTCGGCCTCCCAAAGTGCTGGATTACAGGCTTGAGCCCGCGCCCGGCGCGCCCCCCCCAGGTTAATTTTCTGTAGTTCTTTAGTAAAGATGGGGTTTCACCCTATTAGTCAGTCTGGTCTCGAACTCCTGCCTGGGCCTCCCAAAGTGCTGGGATTATAGGTGTGAGCCACCTTGCCTGGCCTCAATTAGCATTTTCTGAAGACTACTTTATTATTGTTTCTAATTAAACAATAATACTCAAACAGAACATTTGAAAAACTCAGAAGAGCATTTTTAAAAATCAGTTAGAAAACCAACCATCCAATGTAACAACTGACAACATATATTTTTTGGGTTTTCTTTTGAGACGGAGTCTCGCTCTGTCGCCTAGGCTGGAGTACAGTGGTGCGATCTCGGCTCACTGCAAGCTCTGCCTCCCACATTTAAGCAATTTTCTGGCCTCAGCCTCCTGAGTAGCTAAGACTACACCCGCCACTATGCCTGGCTAATTTTTGTGTTTTTGTATTTTTTATTTTTTGTATTTTTAGTAGAGACAGGGTTTCACCATGTTGGCCAGGATGGTCTCGATCTCTTGACCTCATGATCCACCCGCCTTGGCCTCCCAAAGTGCTGGGATTATAGTCGTGAGCCACCGCACACGGCTGGCAACATATGTTTTAAAGCAAACTCTTTCAGTATTTTTCCGTACACATCTGAAAAATATATGTCTTTTAAATCTGAAATTAACTCTTACTATTCCTACTACAGTATTTTCTGTGCTGGTTAACATGCACCTAAATGTAAATTAATGATTGTATTCTCTCATATGAATATGCTTTCTCAAACATTTGCCAAGCATTAGATACCGACGTCACCTCCAAATTTTGCTGTCATAAGCAATGTTTTCACAAACTTCCATATACACGTCTTTGAACACAGTTCTTATTCCTCTGGAATAAAGTCCTAAGAATCAAAATGCTGGTCAAATAAATATGCAGTTTATAAAGTTTTTAATAATATAGTAATAAGTTGTCCTAAAAAGGAAATTATGCTAATCAACACTTTCACACTATAGTGTAAAATCACCAAAGAAATGAGCCTTCCACCAGAGGAACCTCAGTTAAGAATGAAAAAATTTGGCCAGGCACAGTGGTTCATGGCTACAATCCTAGCACTTTGAGAGACCAAGGTGGGCAGACTATTTGAGCTCAGGAGTTTGAGACCAGCCTGGGCAACATGGTGAAACCCAGTCTCTACAAAAAATACAAAAAATTAGCCAGGCATGGTGGCTGGCACCTGTAGTCCCAGCTACTCAGGAGGCTGAGGCAGGAGAATCCCTTGAATCTGGGAGGTGGAGGTTGCAGTGTGCCGAGATCGCACCACTGCACTCCAGCCTGGGCAACATATTGAGACTCAGTCTCAGAAAAAAAAAAAAAAAAAATTACGCAGGCATGGGGCACATGCCTGTGGTCTCAGCTACTTGGGAGGCTGAGGTGGGAGGGTCACTTGAGCCCAGCAAAAGGTGGAAGCTTCAGTGAGCTGTGATCATACCACTGCACTCCAGCCTGGACAACAGAGTGAGACCCTGTCCCAAAAAAAAAAAAAAAAAAAAAAAAAAAAGTAGTCCGGGCGTGGTGGCTCAAGCCTGCAATCCTAGCACTTTGGGAGGCCAAGGCGGGAGGATCATCTGAGGTCAGGAGTTCAAGAAGAGCCTTGCCAACATGGTAAAACCCCATCTCTACAAAAAATACAGAAAAATTAGCCAGGCATGGTGGTAAACACCTGTAGTCCCAGCTACTCGGAAGACATGAGAATCACTTGAACCCAGGTGACAGAGGTTTCAGTGAGCTGAGATCGTGCCACTGCACTCCAGCCTGGGTGACAGAGCAAGACTCTGTCTCAATTTAAAAAAAAAAAAAGAGAGAGAGAGAGAGAAATTTTTTTCTGAGAGCATCAGAAATCCAGCAGTGAAAAGGATTATTGAGAAAGGCTATCTAATCTTTATCTTTATCTAGCCTCAGTGATTATACACCAGGCTCCTCTGGTAAGCTTTTAAAAACCCCACCCCTGGAGATTCTGATTTTATTAGGTCTTGGGTATGGCCTGAGCGTGGTACTATCTTACAGCTTCCCAGGTAGCTTTAATGTCAGCCAAGGTTGAAAGCCACTGAGCGAAAGCAAATCCTAGCACTTTGGGAGGCCAAGGCGGGAGGATCATTAAGTGGAAGAAATTTCCAGAAGTTTGGTTAGGTTCAGGTGTGTGTCTGCTCAAGGGATGACCCGAACAAGTTCTTGTTTTTCCCCTTAATTCTTTGACTTTATGAAAAACATTTCTGAGAAAACTGTGACAATTTATAAACCTCTGAAAATAAATCATAAAAATGTCCAAGATAGGTTCTTTTCATAGCATTTAGGTAGCATTTAGGTGACCAAAAAATGGTAGCCTTAGAAGCATCACTAAGTTTGCAGTCAGAGAGAAGAAAGTCACACTGCAGTGATGGCTTCACAGTTGTAACTTGGCCAAAAGTGGAGTAAGTCCCTTTCTGGACACAGACCATCTTTGAAGACAGGGCAGTGTGGAAGAAGGAGAAAGAGCGTGGCTTCGGGGTCACACAGACCTATGGTTGAATTCAAGTTCTGTTATTTATTAATGTGTGGATAGGAGCAAATTCTTAACTTTCCTGGGTCTCAGTATTTTAGTTTTTTTAATGTATAAAATAGCAACCAGATAGCAACTTTCTCATAGGCTGGTCATGAAGGTTATAATGGAATAATGTATGTATGATTCCTAACCACTGGTCAAAGATAACTGCACTTTTTAAAACTGACGCCAGTAGTTCTTCATACATGGCCTTTGCAGCATACTTACTTCTTGATTTGCTTTCACTATAAGGGACCCACTTGTCCTAACTATACTCCAAGTTAGGGCAGGTGGATTCTAAGACTAGCCCTTCCACTCCCCAGAGGCATGACTTTGGGCAAGTCACAACTTTGCAGAGCCACAATTTAAGCCTTTAAACTCTTAGAAACCTCTTCTAACTTCAAAAATCTCTAAAGGAGATCTTTTCCCTTGCTTGGAGTTTTTGATATTCAAATTAAATACATCACCAGAACATCTCATATCATGATTTTTAAGAGCCATAGTTTATAGTGCCTATTATGTGCATTTGCATGTCATAGCATTTAAAGTTCCTGACAACTATGGGCATTATGAGGGAGTCGATATTCTTTTTTTCTTTTTTTTCTTTTTTTGAGACGGAGTCTTGCTCTGTCGCCCAGGCTGGAGTGCAGTGGCCGGATCTCAGCTCACTGCAAGCTCCGCCTCCCGGGTTCACGCCATTCTCCTGCCTCAGCCTCCCGAGTAGCTGGGACTACAGGCGCCCGCCAGGTCGCCCGGCTAGTTTTTTGTATTTTAGTAGAGACGGGGTTTCACCATGTTAGCCAGGATGGTCTCGATCTCCTGACCTCGTGATCCGCCCGTCTCGGCCTCCCAAAGTGCTGGGATTACAGGCTTGAGCCACCGCGCCCGGCGAGGGAGTCGATATTCTTATCCTCAGTAATGGGTGAGGGAACAGAGTCAAAGGAAAATAATTGATCCAAAGGCACACAGTTGATATATTGCACAACTGAAATTTGAATTTGATTCCAAAGCTCTTGGTCTCAACATGCCTGATTGCAGAGCACTGCTGGTTGCTAAAACAGCACTGATTATGCAAAGGTAAACCCTTCCATTTGAGGACCATTCCGGCTTTTTCATTTTCCTCTTCTTTGCTACTTCCCAAATTCTCACAATTGTTTTGATCCAATAACTCCCCAACCAGAGTTTTGGCAGGAATGGGAAAATCCTACACTCTCAATTTTCTAGAGTCCTTTGAGTGAACCACATCAATATAAGCTACTAAACCCAAAGTAAATGCATCCTGACTCATCTTTTATTAACTGGATCTTATAAACATCCACAATCACCCCAACACTAACCGAAGAGAATGGGAAACATGAATGAAAGGAGATGGCAACAGTAACAGATTGTAGCTACAAGAGCGTACTTTTTAAGATTATGAAATATATGAACATATAACTGCATTGCTAAAGTCCATCCCAGGCCCTTGGAAGGGGTCCATTCTTGAGGGATACCAAAGCGTTAACTTCATCTGCTGCAGGTAAATTCACCTCTAGCCCTGCCTCGCTCAATGGTATTTTTTAAAATGAGACTTGTTTACAAATTGCTACAGAGGCATTATGAGTTTTAAAGAAAAATAATGAAGGCTGTTAAACATGGTCTAGTTTTTCTATTGCTATCATACATGATGGATTTCCCTTTCTAACCTTAAAATAGAAAATTATTCGATTCTAATTATTTTCATCCATCACATAATCGCAAAAACTTCAGAGCTAGAAAGAATAGAGTTAGAAAGATACAGAGCTCATCTGTCCACAGATATCTGGGTTTTCAGGATGAGAAAACAGGCCTGCAGAGGCTGCATGACCCAGGCAAACTCTACAGACAGAGACAGGCTCTTGTTCTTAAAACAGCAGTGACGATCACTCCAGCCTGCATCTGTTGAGAGTTTATTCTGCCCAAGACAGGTAGAAGCACAAGGCATGCTCTCTGTTCCCAGAGAATTTTGCTGTAGTTGGGAAATTTATATATAATTAATAATGAGATAGTATCTGATAATAATAATAAATAAGGATAGTATTATTAATATCATAAATAATAATGACAGTATCCGATAAAGTGAGATTACTGTCAGAGGCAAGAAGTGTGATCTCAACACATTTAACACTTTTAACGCTCAATATGAGAAGTTTAGCAACTTCGATCAGATGTGGGGTTCCTATCACCTTGCCAATCAGCCTCTCCTGAACCAAAGGGGTTGTCAATTCTGCTAAGAAGCCCTTGGGGGCTGGGGATTATACGGCCGAAAGAAACTACCAAAGATTCCGTTTTTATCCAAATTTTATTGGTTTTGGCTAGAAGCACCATAAACTCTCTGCAATAGACAGGTACAGTGTATTCCATAAAGTACAAATGTGTGTGGGTGGGTGTGGGGGTGTGTGTATGTTTCAGTGGAAAAGAATACAATGTTTCTGGGAATATAAATACAAAATAGCTCAGTTAATCCTAAACCTAATATACTATGTTTCAAATTAATTGCTTCCTCTGAAATAATATTTGGATCAAGTTTTTGAAGAAATCTTCACAAATACAGAAACTCCAGATGGTAAGTCTAGGTCAATATTCAAGTGCAAATGACTTCTTGCTTCTAGTTGTGGTCTTAAGTAAGAAGGAATCTTGTCCAAATGACTTCCAGGACATGTGCTTCCCTCACCCCTCCGTTTTTGTTCCTGCAGCCCCTAAAGTACGGTTAATCCCTAGGAGCCCCTAAAGTACAATTTTTAAAACCTAGCTAATGAGTACAGCAAGTAAATACAAGCTCCAGAGCTAAAAGGGTCCAGTAGTACCCACCTGCACTCATAACCATGGCCAAGATGTGGGACAAAATTTTGCAAAAGCTTATTTAAAATTAGGAAAGGAACCAAGCATGGTGGCTCATACCTGTAATCCAACACTTTGGGAGGCTAAGGCAGGATTGCTTGAGGCCAGGAGTTCAAGACCAGAATGGCCAACCAATCAAGACCACATCTCAAAAAAAAAAAAAAAAAAAGAATTAATCAGCTAGATGTGGTGGTGCATACCTGTAGTCCCAGCTACTCAGGAGACTGAGGTGGGAGGATTCCTTGAGCCTAGGAGCTCAAAGCTGCAGCTCTATGTAATAGAACTTTTTGTAAGGGTGGAAATGCCCTCTATCTGGGCTGCCCAATGTATTAGCCACTCACCCTACTGGCTATGGAGCCCTTGAAAAGTGGCTGATGAGACTGGGAACTGAATTTTTAATTTGAAATAGTTTTGATTCCTCATATGGCTACTGGCTCCATTCTAGAGCATTTCGCTTCTGCAAGTAAAAATACAAGCACAGAATCTGCAATTAAATGGATGTCTATTATTTTGGTGGAAACATCTAAGGAAGCAGACCATCCCCTCCTCTTACTCTTATCCCTCTTCCACCAAAACGAAAGCTCAGACAAGAATGCTTTTGTATAAACTTCCTGTTCCTGCTGTAACAAATTACCATAGACTCAGTGGCCTAAAACAACACACACGTATTATCTGATGGTTCCGGAGCTCCGAAGTCAAGAATAGGTCAGCCAGGCTGTGTTGTTTCTGGTGGTTCTTGGGGTGAATCTGTGGTCTTGACTTTTCCAGCTACTGGGGCTTGGCTGTATTCCTTGGCTCATGGCCCCATCCTCCATCTTCCAAACCAGCAATGTAGCATCTTCAAATTCCTATCCAACTCTGCACCATCATCACCTCTCCTTCTCTGACTCTGACCTCCTGTCTCTCTTTTATAAAAATCCTTTCTGATTAACTGGAGCCCTACTGGATAATCCAGGTTAATATCCCACCTCAAGACACTTAATCACATCTGCAAAGTCCCTTTTGTCATGTGAGGTGACATAGTCAAAGGTTTCTGGGATTAGCACATGGACATTGTGGGGCCGTGGGGGATCATTCTGCCTACTGCACCTTTGCTATGGATTAACTTGAAGTAAGGCCATTATCTCTCAGTGGATTCATGAAAACTCAGCTTCTAGATTCTAGAAGGTAGCCCTGGCTGGTAAGGCTGCACTACAAGTAAGTTGAGGTTTTCTCAGTGTTGTTTTGTCCAACCTGGTGGTTCCCCGACTTCAGCCAGCACCAAAATCACCCAGAAGACTTTTGAAAACAGATTGATGGACCCAACCCCACAGTGTCTCATTCAGTGGGTATGGAGTGTGGCCCAAGAAAATGCATTTCTTGGCCAGGTGTGTTATTTTTAAAACACGTCCACACGTCCACAAACTTTTCGACATTCCTCCCTTCAAAAGGTGGAGGCTTCTTTTCCTTCCTTTAAGTGTGATCTACATTAAATGACTTGTTTCTAACCACGTTCGATGTTAAGAGATGGCCATGTGATTTCAAGACAAGGCTTTAAAAAGCACAGCAGTTTCCACACCCTCTCTCTTGGATCACACCCTCTGGGAAAGGCCGACCCTCGTGTCTGGAGGACACGTGGGCAACCTAGGGAGGAAATGAGGCATCTCACCGACACCTGGCACAAATTTGCCAGCCACCTGTGTGTGCCACCTTGGAAATGGATTTCATAAAGCATTCAGATGAGACCGCAGCTCTGGGTAACATCTTGTCTATAATCTCATGGGACTCCAACCAGTTAAGCTAAATTCCTGACCCACAGAAACTGTGAGAAATAATAAATGTTCACTGGTGTTTAATACCACTGTGTTTTAGGATACATGTGATGCAGCAATAGATAACAATATGCCAGGTGACACTGATGGCACTGGCCTAAGGATTACATTTTGAGAACCACTGGTCTAGCCTTTATACTGTGTAAGGCAAGGGACATTTCCCTCCTGTCTGCACTGTATACACCAGGAAGCCAGAGGAGGGAAAATGTTCTCATGTTGAAATGTACTGCATATTTATTTTCTTTTTTTCTGCAGGCATATTCAGTTACCACCAGTTGCTCTTTTGTGGAAGTGTTTTTACTGGGAAGAATAACAACAATATGTCAAATGATAGCTGGGTTCCAGAAGCCCATTTCTGTCTACTCAGTCATAAAAAATGTTCTGCATATGGATGAAGGACCAGACAGGTTTAGCGAGAAGAGGAAATGATTAGAAGACTAGACCATCATTCTCTCTCACACTCTCTTAAATCTGAAGGTGAACAAGATGAAGAAAGAAAACAAAACCCTGGACAAAAGAGGGAAAGATAGCCCTAGGATCCAGGACAGCAAGGGGGTGTCCAACTGTTAAATAATGAGAAACTGAAGCTTCCTTCATTGTGTCAGAGAGGCCAATTCCTGAGCCAGCTGCACAGGAAGTGGGGAGTTTACATTATCTGGGATGTCAGTGAGAACCGAGGGGACATGCTTCCTGTCTGGTTCTCCCCAAAGATTAGCAGACTCTCCAGCAAAGATGCCTTTCCAGGGGTTTCATTTTTTTGTTTTCTTTTCCAGTTGGTAGATGTGGGCCAAGAAGGGAAAGGCAGCTCCAAGAGCGAGGGAGAAATGGCCGTGAGTACAGAGTGCCACAGAAAGAAGCCTGAGCTAGAGTGTGGTGGGACCGCGAGCCGGGGAAGAGCAAGAGCTGTGCCTGTAGGATAGTCTGTCTCCAATTTGAGCACTGCCAAGAAAAGCTGGCCAAGCAGATCCAGATCTGGATTGGTAGACCCCATTCCAATGCATGGGGTTTCTCTGGCTTTTCCATTTGTTTTATAGAAGCTTAAAATACGACATATGATTCCATTTATAGGAAATTCTTGAAAAGGCAAAACTAATCTGGAGTGACAGAAACCAAGAAAGTGATTTGGCCTGAGGCCCAGTATGGGTGGGGAGGTGCGCAGAGGGAGGCATGTGAGCGTTGCTGCCTTTATTTATTTATTTATTTATTTATTTATTATATTTAATTTATTTAGACAGAGTGTTCGGGCTCTTGCTGCCCAGGCCGGAGTGCAATGGAGTGCATCTCGGCTCACTGCAACCTCCACCTCCCAGGTTCAAACACTTCTCTTGCCTCAGCCTCCCAAGTAGCCAGGATTACAGGCGCCTGCCACCACACCTGCCTTTTTTTTTTTTTTTTTTTTGAGATGAAGTTTCACTCTTGTTGCCCAGACTGGAATGCAATGACTCGATCTCGGCTCACCGCAAGCTCCACCTCCTGGGTTCAAGTGATTCTATTGCCTCAGCCTCCAGAGTAGCTGGGATTACAGGCATGCACCACCATACCCGGGTAAATGTTTTGTTTTGTTTTGTTTAGTAGAGACAGGGTCAGACTGGTCTCGAACTCCTGACCTCAGGTGATCTGCCTGTTTCTGCCTCCCAAAGTGCTGGGATTACAGGTGTGAGCCACCGTGCCTGGCCGTGTTCTGCATTTTGATTGTGGTAGTGGTTACACGAGTGGAGATGTTTGTCAAGATTCATTGAACTGTACACTTATAATGGGTACATGTTATCATATATGAATTATATCTCAATGCAGTTGATCTTCAAAAAACATACATGACGTATGAGGAGCCCTTTGATGGGGTTGCCAATGACTGGTATGCAAAAAAAAAAAAACAAGAGTTATTTGGTAGAATAAGGATTCGACTTACTCATTGCAGCCCAAGAAGTGGAACTAGAACAAACGCACATACACTATAGAAAGTGGATTTTTACTCAATGGATTTTTTTATGAATGGTCTTGCTCTGTCTGCCCTGACTTGAATTTGTTGCAAGCCAGTGATCTGAAGGTTTTTTGGTTTTGTTTTTGTTTTTCTGCTGTCCTGGAAACTTTGCAAAGGTGTAACCTTCAGCCTGATAGCAGCAGGAACTCTGCTTCCATGTGAGCTTGTTGGTGAATTATAATATCTCAAACAATTCAGAGAGGAAAGTGATCCTATTCCGAGTGTCCTTTACCAATGAGGAGACTAAGGTTAAACAGTTGATAGTTTTGACTCTTCTTGAAAAGTAGATGGGGTGTATCAGGTACCAATTAGGATGCTTAAGCTTGGAAATAATAGAAATTCTAACTCAAAAATGGCCTAAAATGGGAGACTGAGGCAGGAGGATCACTTGATGCCAGGAGTTTGAGACCAGCCAGGGCAACACAGCAAGACTCTGTCTCTGCAAATAATAAAAAAGTTAGCCAGGCATGGTGGTTTGCACCTGTAGTCCCAGCTACTGGGGAGGCTGAAGCAGGAGGATCGGTTGAGCCCAGGAGTTCAAGCCTGCAGTGAGCTATGATGACATCATTGCACTCCAGCCTGGGTGACAGAGGAAGATCCTAACTCTATTTTTTTAAAAATGTTTGAGAAAATGAAAGGAACTTGTCAAGCTCAGAGGTCCAATGGGCTTCCAGTTTGCATTGACCAAGGCTCTGGCCCCATTTTTCTGCAATTTTCTGGTCCTCTTCTCTTCCATATTTTGCCTTATCCCTTAGATTGGTTTCCTTTCTGGTAGCAAATTGCTGCAGTTAACCTAAGTCTCATATCCTTATACTTACCATACCACACAGAAGAAGAGAAATCTTTTTTAACCCCAAGAACCAGAAAAGCATTCTGAGTTGCAGTCTGATTGGAACAATTCAAGCCACATGTCTTCCCCTGAACTGATTGCTAGGATTATCCTGACTGGCATTAGATCAGTCAAGTCCCACCCTGGAGCACAGATGGGGTCCAACCACCAAACTAAATGTGGCTCTACCCAGCAGGGGAGAGACGGAATTTTTGCAGAGGAGGCCACCGTGTCTCACTACTGCCCCCTCAACCAAAGCAACCAATGTTCCTCCTTGGTGAGAATTTCTTCCTCTATGTGTTCACGAATATTTTTACTATCTTCAAAGGTGTAAAAGGAAAATAAATATTGGGCCCCCAAATCACTAAACTAAAGGGAAAAGTCAAGCTGGGAACTGCATAGGGAAAACCTGCCTCCCATTCTATTCAAAGTCACCCCTCTGCTCACTGAGATAAATCTATATCTGATTGCCTCCTTTGGAAAGGCTAACCAGAAACTCAAAAGAATGCAACTATTTGTCCCTTATCTACCTAGGACCTGGAAGCTCCCCCCTCCCAACCCTTGGAGTCTTCCTGCCTTTGCTTTCAGTTGTCCTGCCTTTCCAGACGGAAACGGTGCTCATCTTGCATATGTTGATTGATGTCTCATGTCTCCCTAGAATGTGTAAAAGCAAACTGTGCTCTGACCACCTTGGCCCCATGTCATCAGGACCTCCTGGGACTGTGTCAGTGGGCGTGCGTCCTCAACTTTGGCCAAATAAACTTCCAAATTAACTGAGACGCGTCTCAGATTTTGGGAGTTCACAAAGGATATTTACTTAAGGTGTCTACATGAAAATTACATAGTCACACAGTACATTTCATAAGTATTTACGGTTGAAATTTTTAAGAATTACACAATCCAATAACCTGTGATCCTTTCAAAATTACTTTCCTCTGATCTGTGGCACAGAACAATGAAGTCCCAGAGCCTCAGGGTGTTTAAGAACATGCTTTTGGTTTCTGTGAATTTTGCCTATAAGAATAAACATCTTGCCAAAGTTGCCTGTAAGAGGTAATAAGGTGAAAGAACAACACAAAATTAAACAAAATTAAAATTAACCCAGTGGGAAAAACTGAGGCTCAGAGGAATTAGGTTGGCTGATGATGACGTTAGTGGCAGTAGTTGGATTAAAATGCAAGTCTCTTTATTCTCTAGTCTGGTTCTCTCTTCAAAAATCACATACTGACCTCTGGGTGAAATCAAAGAAAACCTATTTTCTGCCAATGGATGGTGTGATGGTTAATTTTATGTCAACTTGGCTGGGCCACAGTGCCCAGATATGTAGTCCAAACATTGTTCTGGATGCTTCTCTGAGGGTGTTTTTGGATGAGATTTGTGTTTAAATCTGCAAACTTTTAGTAAAGTACATTGTCCGCACTGTGGGTGGGCCCCCTCCAATCATCAATTAAAGTCTAGAACAAAAGGCTGACCTCCAGATTTGGAGACCAGCCTGGGCAACAAAGCAAGACCTCCATCTCTACCAAAAAAAAAAATTTTTTTTTAATTAGCCAAGTAGCACAAGCTTACAGTCCCAGTTACTTGGCAGGCAGAGGCAGGAGGATCACTTGAGTCCAGGAGTTTGATTGTGCCACTGCATCCAACCTGGGCAACAGAGGAGACCCTGTCTCAAAAAAAAAAAAAAAAAAAAAAAAATGCTGAACTCCCTCAAGCAAGAGGGAATTCCCCATGAGACTGCCTGCCTTCAGACTTCAACTGCAACACTAGCCCTTCCTGGTCTTTCACCAGACTGCCCTTGGACTCAAACTGTAATTTTTTTCCTGAACCCCCAGCCTGATGGCCTCCCCCATCAGATGTTGGGACTCACCAAGCCTCCACAATTATACGAACCCATTCTCTAAAATAAGTATTTTTTATATACACACACACATAGTATTGTTTCTCTTTCTCTGGAAAACTCAGACTTATACAGATGGTTATATACTCAAATATCCACATGAGAGGTGAAGCTAAAATATTTGTCCTGAGAACTGGGTTGTTTTGGTCATAATAAACTACACCAAAACTCAGTGACTTAAAATAACAATTCTGTTACTATTTCTTGTAATTCTTCCATTGTGGCTGGGCTTAGCTGAATGGTTGTTCTGCTGATCTTACCAGAGGTCACTTGTATCAGTGCATTCAACTGAACAGTCTGCTAGGAACTGGGCTCAGTTGGGGTGCTGGGATGGTTGGTCTTTCTATCCATTTTGTCTCAGGGCTTCTCCCTTCCTTCTGACCTCCCTGAGTGCCCCTCTAGGGGTCTCTCCATGTGATCCCTTCATCAGGGTAGGTGAACTTCTTACATAGAAGCTCAGGGTATCAAAGTGCAAAAGCAGAAGCTGCAAGGCCTTCTTAAGGCTAAAGCCCAGAATTGGTATAGTGTAACTTCCATCACAGTTTATTGGTTAAAACAAATCACAGAACCAGCCCAGATTCAATATGCATCCAAGAATGTGTATACTGGCAGGCAAGGTTTATTGAGGGCCATGGCCTTATTTAACAACACCACAGCCTGAGTGTACCCCTTATGTAATGACATCCTTCAGTTCTATCACCATAGAAGATAAATTGAGGTCCACTGACTTTAAAATGATGCCATATGGTAGCCAATGGAAAACCAGTGTGGTGAGATGGATTTCCTCACTGGGCCACAGACTCAGTCTCACAAAATCCTAGTGGCATTGCGAATGGTGTTTTCTCATTAGCCTTCATCAGCACCTAGCATCTGTGTATTTATCATTTCACTCTCCCTGCTCAGATGGGTCTGTTGACTCTTACTTCGTGATTGACTATAACCAGATTCTCACCAATAATGGAGCATAGAGGATTAAAGCAATTAACCTGATAGTTCATTCCGACAGAGTATTTCCTATAGTATGTATTAATATCTTCATTTTATCACTCAAATAATCAAGTGCAAGTTGGAACTCTGGATAACTTATCCTAAGACAGCCTTGATGCTCCGTTGGCTTTAGTAACCAGGTTTCCTTGCCTGGTGTTGTCTGTGAAACCCCATCTACTTTGCAATTTCCAAAATGGTGAAGCACTTTTGAGTTACTGTGAATGTCATCAGTAGTCGCTAAGAAGAGCATCTGGGAGCTGCTGAAGGCAAGAACAGGGCAAGACAGCCAGGTGGGGGAGCACATAGCATAGGGCATCCCAGGCCAGGCTGTGGGATGTTTGGGGCACTAGACCCTCTGGGTAGCTGGCTTGGCAAGGCAAGAAACATGGCAACCAGAACCTTCTCCAAGACTCCAAGCCAAAATCTGCCCCAGACTTGGCTACTTGGTTGTGCCTGTAAGAGCTCAGGAGTACATTTGATATGGTTTGGATTTGTGCCCCCATCCAAACCTCATGTTGAAATACAATCCCCAGTGTTGGTGGTGGGGCCTGGTGGGAGGTGACTGGATCATGAGGGTGAATTTTCCCCTTTGCTATTCTCATAATAGAGTTTTCACAAAATCCAGTTGTTTAAATGTGTGTGGGACCTGCCCCCTCACTCCCTTTCTCCTGCTCCAGCCATGTGATGTGCATGTGCTTCCCCTTCACATTCCACCATGATTATAAGTTTCCTGAGGCCTCCCTATAAGCAGAAGCCATCATGCTTCCTATAAAGCCTGCGGAACCATTTGCCCATTAAACCTCTTTTTTTATTACCCAGTCTCAGGTATTTCTTTATTGTAGTGTAAGAACTGACTAATACAACATCCCCTTTTTTTTTTTTTTCAATTTGAAACAGGGTCTGGCTGTCCATTCCAGGCTGAAGTGCAGTGGTACAATCTCAGCTTACTGCAAGCTCCACCTCCTGGGCTCAAGCAATCCTCCCACCTCAGCCTCCTGAGTAGCTGAGACTACAGACACATCCTGCCACACCCAGCTATTTTTGTTTTCATTTTTTTAGGGACAGGATCTTGCTATGTTGCCCAAACTTGTCTAGAACTCTTGGGCTGAAGCCACCCTCCCTCCTCAGTCTCCCAAAACACTGGGATTACAGGCGTGAGCCACTGTGCCTGGCTAGGAATAAATTTCTAACCCATCCCATGACTCCCAGCAGAAGGAAAGTCTAAATTTAGCCATAGTTTCAGAAACAATGCCTTACATGACATGAAATAAACGGATCTTCAAAAGAGAGGTGCCAGCTCCTCGTTCAAGGATGCATTTGTCCACCTAGGAACAGACACATGCTGCACACTTCCTGCATGCTGGGCTCTGTAAAGAGGAAGGGAGAGGCCCCTGCTTGGAGAAGCTTTCCATCCAATGGATGTGGATGCCGCCAGTGTCAAACGTGACTTCAGGATCACAGAAGAGGCCAAACATGCTAAAAGGTCACGCTGGAATGAAGCATATAAGGTAATATTAAGAGAAGTAGTGAGAGTCGGTGCTAGGGTCTGAATGTCTGTGTCTCCCCCGAAATTCAGACATTGAAACCTAATCCCCAAGGTGATGGTATTAGGAAGTGGGGAATTTGGGAGGTGATTAGGTCATGAGGGCAGGGCTCTTGTGAATAGGATGAGCATCCTTATAAAAGAGACCCCAGAGAGCTGCCTGGGGTTCTCACCTTCCACCGGGTGAGCACATAGCAAGAAGCCACCATCTACGCACCAGGAAATGGATCCTCACAAGACATCAAATCTGCCAGCCACCTCAACATTGAGCTTTCCAGCCTCCAGAACTGTGAGAAATAAATTTCTGTTGTTTATAAGCCACCTGGTTTGTGGATTTTGTTATAGCAACCTAAACAGACTAAGACAATTGGCAAGATCAGATGTGTTGGCAAAGATTTGCACAGACTAGCATCCTGCTGTGTGGCTGGAGCGAGGGAAGCTCGTGCTGTGCCTCACTTTGATCTAGTCCTTACCTTGTGGCCTTGCCCAATCCTCGCAGCATCCCTCAGTGGTGAGAATGATTATCTCCATTCTATGGATGAGGATATGGATAACCAGAGAGGTGAAGTGACCAGCCTTAGATCACACAGCCAATTCAAGGCAGGACTGCTGCAGAGAGCCTGAAACAGGGGCATCCTGGGAGGGAAGGAAGAGCGTGCATCCTTTCACCCAAAACAGACGTCCGGCTGAGTCTCAAAAGCAAAAGTACTCTGAGTGGGTGCCACCCCTGATGGGGAAGGCAGCCCCCTGGCCACCAGCCTGGGGAGGCCAGACAGCTGCTGCTGTCCCGTGGGCAGCTGGCCCCTTCCTCTTACAGACAGCAGCACCTGCTCACCAGATCACCAGGCAGAGGCAAGATGAATGTTCGCAGCGCCACGTTCTGCTGAAGCTCTGCACAAACACAGCGCCCATGGTAACCAAACAGAGGGCAAACACAGGAGCAGGAATGCCGCTGTGAGAACAAGGCCCAGGAGTGACAGCCATGAGCCACCCACTTTATGGGCACTTACTAAGTGCCAGGCGCCACATCAAGGATTAAATACCTTATTTAATCATCGACGCAGCCAGATGAGAATTGTGCCATTGCTGTCCCCTTTAATGACAAGGAAACAGAGATGAGCAGAGTCGATGGAAGCTGTGTAAGGAGAGAACCAAAGGCTCTGTCTGAGCCCAGGTGTCTGATGCCACAACCCAGCCACAATCTCCACGCTACCATTTCCCCTGACAGACACCCAAGTAACACAGCCCCTCAGGAGAGCTGGGCCCCCAAGTTAATGATGACACAGAATATAAGCTCCTCCAAGGCAGGAATTTTGTGTTTGCTCATTGATGGGAAGCAAGCTTCTACAATAATGCCAGGCATGTGGCTGACTTTGAGTATCTGTTGGCCAGGTGCAGTGGCTCACACTTGAAATCCTAGCACTTTGGGAGGCTGAGGCAGGTGGGTTGCTTGAGCCCAGGGGTTTGAGACCAGCCTGGGCAGCATGGTGAAACCCCGTCTCTACAAAAAATACACATGCAAAAATTAACCAAGCATGGCGGCGGTTGCCGGTAGTCCCAGCTACTTGGGAGTCTGAGGTGGGAGATCTCCTGAGCCCAGGAGGTCATGAATGTGGTGAGCCATGATCGTGTCACTGTACTCCAGCCTGGGTGACAGAGTGAGACCCTGTATTAAAAAAAAAAATTGTATTTGATGAGGAAAATCAAGAACCAGAAAGCCATCCTGAGATGTAAATGCTGAATTGGCCAAGTGACTTGATCTCACACATTAGGCTTGCAGTCTGAAATTCAGATTATTCCTTACTAAGGCCTAATAGTAAAGTCCCTTAAAAATATTGTTTTAAATATAGTATAATTGGTCAAGGAACTACATCTTTAGCTCTGTTCTTGTTCCATACGGGAGAAGGCCAGGGGAGGAAAGTGACACATTTATTGTCCTAGAAAGCCGTTGGCCCGAGAAGGACTTTGACCCCAGCACCTTCCTCAACCAGCCACACAGGCTCACCCTGGGTCATCTCATTTAATCTTCAGTAATGCAACCCCTGCTTTCATGACATGGAATTTGGGGTTCTCATTGACTGTATGATGGTGGGATTTTCCATGTCGCCATGTGTCACAGATGGTTCATTTCCACGTAAACAATCACCCACATATTGCATCTACTCATGACAAAGCCAGTGGCCCTCAGAGGCTTTCCATGGTTCCTGCCCACAGCCCCAGGGGTCAGCCCTGACCTGCTCTGCTTAGGTATGTCCTGGTGACAGCAAGTGTAGAATCTGCTGGAAATAATAAATACCATCGAGCAGCAGAGAGGGTTTCTGCCACATTGGTGTTTTGTTAGACCTGCAGGATCTGTCAAGTGCGTTTGTTTTGCTCTCTAGATAAATGTGGAGCCAAAGGGTGTTTTTCTGACTGTGAATTCTTGGCATTTGTTCAGGCTTCTAAATAAGCAAAGTGAACACGGCCAGTCTCCTCTGGCACTGCTTGGAACCATTTAATGAATAATAGGATCATGGATGGGACCTGATGCAGGGGTTTCCAAACTTTGCAGGCAGTGGAACTCTTCTTTCCCTTACCCTGAAGTCCATCATTGTATTATAGTATCACATCGTATGTATTACATCATCTTATAGAGCTGGCAGTTCTGTGGATGAAGTCAGGTGGCATCTGGGGACTTTCCGTCTGAGCTCTCCTTAGCCTTCCTCTTGCCCTGGGCCACGGCTTCTCTGGGATATCCGGGGCCTCAATGAGCACATTTCCAGAAAACTAGTCTAATCCAACCCCTTCATTACAATGGTGGTCAACAAAGGGCCCCAGAGGCCAAGAAACTCAGCCAGGATCACACAGTGAATTCATGACCAAGATGGGGCCAGCACCACCTCCCCGACTCAGGAGACGGTGCTCTCTGTGTAGCCCCTCACCAGTCCAAACCTGCTTTGTTTCTAACCTGCGGCACTGGGAAACACACCTGCCTGGGACAAGTGCCTGGAAAGAATGCAGCTCTCCCTGGCCGGAAGGCTCCCGGCAGGTCTTGTGCAAGTGGGTACATGCAAATGACCGCACCTGGCTTACTTGTGAAATGTGTAGATTGTAAGAAAGACAGCTTCTGTGTAAAATCTCAACTCCAGGGTGGACTGCCTCACCCCCAAACCCACCCTAGTTTAGATGTAAGAACCTCTCACAGGCGACAAAGCTCTCCCTGGTTGGCCTGACTTCCCACCTCTCAGTGAACATTTTTTCTTCTAAGTGTGTGTGTGTGTGTGTGTGTGTGTGTGTGTGTGTGTGTGTGTGTGTTTTGAGACGGAGTCTCACTCAGTCACCCAGGCTGGAGTGCAGTGCCAGGATCTCAGCTCACTGCAAGCTCCGCCTCCCGGGTTGACGCCATTCTCCTGCCTCAGCCTCCCAAGTAGCTAAATGTGTTCTTTAATGCTCTCCTTCCTTTCCTCCACAAAAAACAAACTCAAAACTTTCTGTTTCAGCCGTTTACTTACTGGAAGCGTATCAGAGACGCACCTTGCAAAAATGACACCGTGAAAATTGAGTTAGAACCGGGAAGGACTTATTCAGTACCGAGGCCTGTGTTCACCAGAGCAGCCCCTCATGAGGCCCTGGCGTCCGCATCATCTCGAAGCTCCCTCCCAGCTTCAGCATGCTAAGAGCCTAAAAGAAATTGGAAACAAACCAGTTGCCCTCTGTCCAGGTGGAGGAGTCCCTCTCTGACCAGGAAAGAGGTGCCACCCAGGAGCCCCCAGCCCTGCTGCAGGGGCAAATGAGCTCTTGGAAGAGTAAGCGCTGTGACTGATACAAAAACACAACAGAAATGCCTCCAATCCCCCCATAGTTTGTGGTTTATCTTCTGCCTCATACGCTAGAACGTAAACTCCTTGAGGAAGGCATTGTGTCCCACAGAGCACACCTATTTCAGTAGTCTCTTATTTTCTTCACCTTCTCAGTTACCTTTCTCCTTAGTTTTAACTACTTTAGGAAAGCTGGCCAGATACAGCTGGGCCCTAGCATTTGTTCTGATACCCCTCTCCTGTCCACCTTGTCTCAGCTGATAGCCTAGTGCCAAGGCCTGAAATGGGAAGCTCCTCCTCCCTCCCTACACCCTCCTTCCCCCTCCCTCCCACACCCCTCCCCTTCTCTCCCTGCACCCCTTCTCTTCCCTTTTGCAATCTTCTCCTCCCTCCTGCATGCCTCTCCCTCCCTCCCTCACCCCTACCCCCTCCCCCTTCCTCTGGAACCCTTACCTCTCCCCCTTCCTCCTTGCACCCTTCTTCTCCCTCCAGCACCCCTCCCCTCCTCCCTCCTGCACTCCTCCCCATCTCTGTATCTCCACCCTCCCTCTCCCATTCCCCCTTCACCCCTCTCCCTCCCTTCCTTCCTGCACCCCTCACCCATGCTTGGAGGAAAGTCACATGGGGTCTTTGGCTGGAACACTCAGTGGCGCTCAGAAATCCTAAACACTGTGGGCTCTGCAGCGCCTGCCAGAGAGAACAGGGAGTCCTCGGAGGCCAGACTCAAAGCAGGCAAGATGGAAGAAGCCTTATTAGGTCATCCAGCTAGAGCAAGGGGTGAGCCTCTTTCTTCTGCTCCCCAGCCCACAAGAAATGCCTGATCTGGCTATCTCTGTCCCTCCATTTGCTACTAACTCCTCTTTGGGAATGTGCCCTCCTCCCAGTGATCCACAGTCCTTCTCTGGCTGCATCTTGTCCTTCTCCAGACTTGGAAAGGAAACGCAGGGAATGTCTTCTGCCCCAGAGCCTGAATCCTCTTTTTCCCATCCTCCTGACCTCCCTTGTGTTATCTCCAGCACTTAGCACCTTTTACCTTCCATATGGCTGCTTTATTTGTTAGGTTTGTGGTTTATCCCCTGCCTCCTATGCTAAAATATAAACTCCTTGAGGAAGGCATTGTGTCCATTTGGGTCAGGCGTATATCTCAAGTGCAGTTTCCCAAAATATTTATTGAATGAACTTCTTAGGCACTAAGATAACCTTCAATGCATATTCTCTCACCCCCTACCCTGTGCTGTGGCTTCTAAGCTCTTCCGGCACATAGAGCCATTTATATCACATGCTGTGTGGAAGGACGGTATCCTTGTCATTTCCTAACTCATTCTATCTGGAGGGCAACAGCTCCCTTCATCTTATTGGAGCTGGTGAACTGATCTGAGCAAACCCTGCACTCAAGTTCCCCATGCCATGAGCAGGTGAGTTTCCAAAGGCTACAAACAACTGTCAGAACTCAAGGGGGTAAGAAAACATCAGCAAGCCAGCAATGAGCAATACAGCTCAGCAACCCTGACAGCCCCCAGTGCTGCTTGGCCCTGGCCTTGCCTTGACCTCTGCACCCAGTTTCCCTTGACCCATCACCTCGCATCTACTGCAATTGCTCCCAAGGAATAATTTTACAACCTCTGCCACACTCATGCATGAACACTCAGTTAGGCTTGGCATGCTCCCTCTGTGAGAGCAGTTGTACTTTCAGCAGTCAAGCTCAAGGTCAAGAATGGACCCCTGCCAGTAAGATGTGAACATCTATAGGTGGGCTGGGTCTGGCTGATCAGACAGCTTAGATTTTTGGTCCTTGAGTCCACAAACCTCCAGTGTCGAACCTACTCTCAAAATATGAATTTGTGATTTCTTATGAAAATAATATATCCTTATTGAAAGTGTTGCTACAATTCTTTTTTAATTTAAAGTCTCTGCCAGTAACTATTCATCGATAACCCTGTGTATTAGTTCGTTTTCATGCTGCTGATAAAGACATACTTGAGACTGGGCAATTTACAAAAGAAAGAGGCTTAATGACTCACAGTTCCACGTGGCTGGGGAGGCCTCACAATCATGGCAGAAGGTGAAAGGAAAGGCACATCTCACATGGTAGCAGACAAGAGAAGAGAACTAGTGCAGGGAAACTCCCCATTATAAAACGATCAGATCTCATGAGACTTATTCACTATCAGGAGAATAGCATGAGAAAGACCCGCTCCCACGATTCAATTATCTCCCGCTGGATCCCTCCCACGACATGTGGGAACTATGGGAGCTACAATTCAAAATGAGATTTGGATGGGGACACAGCCAAACCATATCACCCTGTAACATTCTACAATTTTTTTTTTCTCCCTCTTGCACAATCATTACCATTTTTCTTGTTTTCTCCTTCTGAGAAAAATAAATTTTTTTAGCCTATCTTTTTTAATGGGGGTGGCTCACAGCTAACTCGGATTCCTAGGAAGCATGGAAGAGCTTATAATGGTGGAATAGCCTGAAGGCTGGTACAAACCCCTGAGGACAGGGCCTTGACGTGGCTTCCTTAATGACACAGAACAGGCCCTAAATCAATGCTGTGGACTAAACACATCTTTGGGCAAGTCCACAGCAAAGTGCAGCAGCATGGGTCACTCTGTATGATTTCAAGGGTATGAAAGTTATCTTCCTTGGGTTAGAATTCCTTCTCTACCCATTTGCTAATACCTACATTTCCACTGTAAGAACCGTAGTTTGGAAAGGCCAACTCTGTCTACAAGTGATAAGACTGAAATCCCAGAATGGTGAAGTGACTTTATAAGCTTTGACATATGTTTAAATATCCAGGGAAGGGAAATACTTAGAGCTGTCATTCGTTAGTCAACACACAGCAATCACAGTGATGGCGAATGGGTCTTTCTTAAACGCTAAAGGGCAATGGGAAGAGTAGGAACCTGGAGGGCTCGGCACTGGAAGATTAGGGTGGGAGTGAGAATTCAACCAAAGAAGTAAATGTGGAAGAGTGGAAAGGCAGGTGACACCAACAACTAACTTTATCCTCTTCCTTTTCTGGGTTAGTTGTATTTAAAAAGGACACACCTGAAGATTCTACCTCCAATCTGGCCCTAGTTAACTAGTCGACCTCAATATGTAAGAAAAAGGGATTGGACCAGACCAGTGATTCTTTTATCTTAATGTACAACAGCATTACCTGGGTAGCTTAGAAAATAGAAAATAGAATTTCTGGTCCCTACTTCCAGAAATTCATATTCAAATGGTCTGGTTTACCGCTCAGGTATTGTTTCTTGTTTGTTTTTTGTAAGGCTCCCCAGCAGATTCTGACATTCAACAAGGTCATTTCTGAAGTCGCTTTTTAATTCTAAATTCAGATGGCGTAGAATTTGAGAACCAAAAAGCCTTGTGTTTGGTTAATTTTCACTGCAAGAGGGGGGCACCCAGTCCACCTACACACATCTCTAGCCTTCACAGATGCACACGTGTGCACACATATGTATCTGCACACAGTGGGGCTGTGCTCATAGAGAGCTGGAAGTTTCTGTGAGGCCACATCACAAGACAACTTCCAATGGCAGTACATGCATGCTATCCCTATTCTCTCTTCATCTGAGGGTTTAACAAAGTGGATACAAGGGAGTCCCTCATGGGTAAACTCTTGATTGACCTTTTGAGAAGATAGAGTACATTTCCCTACTAGTACCCACCAAGAGTTCATTGATTTAGTAAAACACTGTATGTGTCATCTATGAGGTTGTCTCTTTCTCGGACTCCTAGAAATCAGTAAAACATTGAAAGGACATTTTTAAATGTAAAAAACAAAACAAAAAAAGAGTTGGAGGGGGTGATAACAGTAAATGCAATCATAATTTATCATATTGCCAAACACCGTAAACCTCATTTTGATGTAGTAATGTCAGCTAATGAAGACAGTAGGCTCTGTCTTCGTCTGAGTTTGGAAAGAGCATTATCAGCACGAGCATAATCTACCGATTTTTCTGTTAACCTCTGAGGATCTGCTGTGCATATGTCTACCAGAACCCTAACAGCACATACATTTACACAGTTAGGGAAAAATGAGTCTCATTCTCAGAGAAGTCAGCCTTGTAAGTATTTGGGAGATATTTTATCCATCCCTGCAGGCCCTGAAACACCCAAGAGCTTTCTTAAGTTTATGCAAATGTATAGATTCTCCTGTTGCTTCTGAAAGTGTCCATTTCACAATAATTAGCATCTTAGCCTGAAGGCACAGGCATCTATTATTGTTATTTTCCCATCTCTTAAGTAAAACTCTATTGGCAAACTACCACTTATGACCTCAAACTCCATCTGATTCTCATCAAATGTACTCTTTGCAGTGACAAGAAAAGCCAAGTTGAACTTTTACGAGGTCAGCACAGATATATCTTTGCAGGTGCCACATCTTGTATATGGAAAATATAGAGGCACAATTTCTAGAAAATAGCTGGTTTTTATAGCTGCTGTGAATTTTATAGAGATATGGGTAAAAGAAGGCAGCCCCTGGGCCATCTCAACATCTCATCAGCCACAAATAGGAGACCATGAGCAGTGCAGATGTTTGAAACATACAAAAAAGAAATCCAATCCAGGAAAAAGGAAGAAGGACGTGGGCTTTCTGCACACCTGACCATATGGAAAGTGAGTTAATTTTATTCCAATTGCATTACAGTCAAATGAGAGTGTGTTTTTGCCAATGTGAAAAGCCAGAATCTCAGTCTGGGTGCAACAAAGCTATTGATTTATTACAAACCTTTAAGACTAAAGGGGAAAAGTAATCTAGTTCTGGGACCAGAGCCATCCCTTCGTTACTGCAGGGGCAGCCAATAGCTGCCTTCGTGGTCTAGTTTGATGAGCACTGCAGCCTGCCACCATGCTTGAAGCGTCCACCATCAGGAATCCGCCATTGTATTCAGATATTGTATCTCCCTGGATTCCAAAAACCTTCTCTGCAATATCCCAGGTGGACACTTCCAGGAATGGGAAGCTAACTGCTATATAAGACATGAATCTGGGAAACTTCTTCCCTGTATTGAGTTGAACTCTTCCTGTAATCTTCATTCATACATCCTAATCTTGCCACTCCAGAGTTCCATAGAATAAATCTACTACCCTCTCCCCGTGACAGCCCCTCAAATATTACAGGGCAGCCACAGGTCTCCTCTAAGCCTTCTCTTTCCAGACTCAAAACTCTGAGCTTTTTCAGTCCTAAATGATGCCATTTCCAAAGTTATTATCATTTGGACCACCTCTCTCTGGACCTGATGGTTAAAATACAAAGCTGAAATGCTGGTCTTCCAGAAGGTGTCTAAGGTCCTGTTTATAGTTTGGAGTAACTATACTGTGCATTCACACAGAGCTTAAAGTTAACCAAAAGCCCCTCAAGGTTCTTCACATGAATTCCTATGAAGCCGGGTCTCCCTGGTTGCATGTATAACCTAAACTTGTACATACAAAACATATATATATGTTTATACAAATTTATATATTCTCATGTTGCCTCTGAAAGTGTTCATTTCACAATAATTAGCATCTTATTTTAAAATCCATTTTAAATTAGCCATTTAGCCATCTGAATTTAGAATTTTATATATACATATACATATGTGACAATTAAATTGTCATACATGACAATTAAATTCCCTTTGTTGTTATGTTACATTCTGC
Source organism: Rhinopithecus bieti (assembly GCF_001698545.2). Lineage (NCBI taxonomy): Eukaryota > Metazoa > Chordata > Mammalia > Primates > Cercopithecidae > Rhinopithecus > Rhinopithecus bieti. The sequence continues at coordinate 1,499,259 of NW_016803215.1, forward strand.
CAAGATCCTTTTTTTTTTTCCTTTTTTGAGATGGGCATCTCACTCTGTCACCCAGGCTGGAGTGCAGTGGCACATGCCATCATGGCTCACTGCAGCCTCCAATTCCTGGGCTCAAGAGATTCTCTCGCCTCAGCCCCCCAAGTAGCTGGGACTACAATTGCATGCCACCACACCCAGCTAAATTTTTAAAATTTTTTGTAGAAATTGGGTCTTGCTATGTTGCCCAGGTTAGTCTCAAACTCTTGGGCTCAGGTGATCCTCCCACCTCGACCTCCCAAAGTGCTGGGGCTCCAGGTGTGAGCCGCTGAACTCAACCTGTGATCTTGAATCTTGATTCTTCTACCAGGTATCAGTGATCCTTCCCAGCTTCATGTCATCTGTGCAGTGATAAGAATAGCTTCAATTTTTTTATCCAAGTTGGCAATAAAATAAGGAATTTAAACAACCAATGGAGGAGCCCTCCAGGTGGACACCTTTGAGCATGGTGCTCTACAACCAGGTGTGACTTTCCTGCCAATTCTGTCTCCTACTTTACGTTTCCCCATTTTGCTCTGAAAAAAATGCAATAAGGGAGCTTTGCAGATTCCCAGCCAAATTCAGATGGGCTGCAAACATTTGACCTTCCCTCCTTAGCCTCTTGCTCTCTTTGGCTCTAATTTTCTCATAGTTTTGTTGCTTTTCTAACTGGGTAAGTGACCAGATACCTCTACTTCATGGAACTTTTTGGGGCAAGAGAGCCAATTTCCCACACTGCTGCATCATACCATCACCCAGAGAAGACCTTTCTTGGTGTTTCTTCTTGGAATGTTGCTAAAAAGCCCATTTTGGGCCAGGCCTGGTGGCTCACACATGTAATCCCAGCACTTTGGGAGACCAAGGCAAGAGGATTGCTTGAGTCTAGGAGTTCGAGACCAGCCTAGACAACACAGCAAGACCCCATCTGTACAAAAATTCAAATTAAAAAAATTAGTTGGGCATGGTGGCATGCGCTTGTAATCCCAGCTTGTAGTCCCAGTTACTCAGGAGGCTGAAGTAGGAGGATCACTTGAGCTCAGGAAGTTGAGGCTGCAGTGAGTCATGATCCTGCGACTGCACTCTAGCCTGACACTGTCTTTCCCCTGCCCCTAAAAGCCCATTTGGCCTGGTGCTTTTCACTAGCCTTAGCTCATTCTGGCCTTCCCAATATTTTTCCTGCTAAGCACTGCCATTTTTTGCATCTCTTCTTGGACTGGGATTCTCCTTCCATTTCTTCCATCTCTTTAAATGTAGAGTCCTTGGAGAGTTCAATATGCAGCCACATCATTTCTTCTGCTGTCTTGCTCCTTTTGGGTTTATGTCACGCATTGAGAGTATTTCTGAAAAATATCATTCTAGATCTAGGCAAGAGTGTCCCAACCCTGGGCCCTGGGGAAGTGGAGGATTAGCCTTCCTGAAAGAGAAGTTTGGCTTTTGCTCTTGGCCGCTGAGTGGTGATCTCCAAGCCCCTGGAATGTCCTGCCCAATAAGAGGGTCTTTGTTGGCCTGGGGACTTTAGCCACTGGATAGTGTAATGATATGATTTATGATGGGGGCTTGGAGACACATCATATCAGTTCCAACCTCCAGAATTATTAGCCTGAACCTCTAAAAGGGGAAACTGAAGGTCACCCACATGAGTAGTATATGATAGACCCCAAGCAAAAACTGTGGATAGCCAAGGCTCAGGTGAGCATCCCCGGTTGGTTGTACCCTGTGTGCATTGTCATGGCCAGGAGGAGGCAATGCCATCTGATACAGTGTGGAGCTGCCCAATTACAATTCATGTCAAAATGTAATTCCCAATGTTGGAGGTGAGGCCTGGTGGGAGGTGATTGGATCATAGGGGTGGTTTCTCATAGTTTAACACTATGCTCCTTGGTGTTACTGTGGCAATAGTGAGTGAGTTCCTGTGAGATCTGGCTGTTTAAAAGTGCGTTGCACTTCCCCTCTCTCTCTTCTCCTGCTCTGGCCACGTGAAGTGCTGGCTCCTTCTTTGCCTTCTGCCATGACTGTAAGTTTCCTGAGGCCTTCTCAGAAGCCAAGCAGACGCCCGCATCATGCTTCCTGTATAGCCTGCAGAACTGTGAGCTCATTAAACCTCTTTTCCTTATAAATTACCCAGTCTCAGGTATTTCTTTACAGCAATGTGAGAATGGACCAATACACTGATCATAAATGCATGGGAAGAGAACCAAAGGATCTTTTTCTTTTGGATCCCAACTGGACTTTGTCCTGTGTGTCTCTTCCCTTGATCAATTTTCTTGTGTAAATTTTAACTGTGAAAACAAACACACACACACACACTCTCTCATCTATGCATAGTGCTTTCTTGGGTTCTCTGAACCATTCTAGAGAATTATTGAACTTGAGGGTGGTCCTGGGGACCCCTAAACTTGCAACTATTGTCTGAAGTAAGGGACTATTCCATCAGACTTTGCAGTTTGCTAAACTGTACTACAGCCCCCAACTCTAGGGAAATAACCCTGACTCTTATCCAGTTTTGTGCCTCCCTCCAGAACAAGCCATCCCCAGAGCTAAGAGGACATAACTTTCCTCTTTCTGAATCACACCCCTGCATGTTCTGGTGACTGGAGTTTGGATGAGTGTGCTGGGATGTCCCCATGGGTGAGAATGAGTCCTCCCGCAGCATGGAAGGAATGAGAGAACAGAGGGTGAGCTTGGAACAAAGGCCTGGAGCCAAGGCCAGCTCTCCCCACACCACCATATTCCACTGCGGAATTCCAGACAGTTGAGAATTCTAAATTTGAACTTGGACTTCAAGATCATCATGACAGTATTTTTTTCAAAGCAGCAAGCTACAGCATATTTTATTTAATAGGTTGTTGGCTTGATTTACAGCCTTTAAGTATCTAGACATGTGGTATGTAGGTCTCTATTTGTATTCTTGCCTCAGCCCCTGAAGTGTCAGGAGCCAGCCTGTTGCTGATTGTAAAGATTCTGTTTGTAGAGGCTTCTGCCCGATGATAGTGTCTTTTAAGACAGGGTGCTAAAGGTTAACAAAGCATCACATCTACATTTTCACAGATGATCTTGAAATGTATGTAGCAGGATGTTAAAATGGGATTTTATTTGTCTTATTTTCTGCTGAGGTTTCAAAAGGCTAAGAATAAAACAGTAAACTAAGTATTCCCACATTCCAAAATGAAGTGCTAGACCACTGCTCTAGGTTTTCTATTGCTGCATAACAAGATGCACCAAAACTTTACAGCATAAAACAGATCTTTTATTTTCTCAAAATTCTTTGGCTCAGAAATTTGTACAGGGCACAGAGGGAATGGCTCACCTCCATGACTAAAGTCTGGGACTTTACCTGGAATACCACATAGCAGGGAACCAGCTAAGGTGGCTTAACTGGGTCATTTGGCTGGGGACTTCAGGCTTCTGTTGGTTTGGTTCCTCAGCTCTCTGTGTGCCCTTTCCATGCAGCTAGCTTGGGCTTCCTCATAATATGGTGGTCTGATTCATCAGCCTTCTTACATGTCTGCTGCATTCTCTCCTGAGAGAGAGCTGAAGATGTCAGGTCTCTCAAAGGCCAGGCTAAGCACGGGCACCGTATCACTTCCTCCACGTCCAATTGGTCAAGGCAAATCACAGGGCTAGCCCAAGTTCAAAGAGGAAGAGCAGGAATCGCCTCTACTTCTTGATGAATGGAGCCAATAGAGAAGGAAATCACATATAGGGAGAGAAGGAAATGATGGTAGCCACCTTTGGAGATAATATACAACTATCTACACAGACTTGCAAAGGAGGGAAGTGATGATGTTTTCCAACCCTTAGCTCTATGCTAATCAAAGCTTTAAAAGGTTTAAAGTTAGAAATGAGAAAGAGGGTTTCTTTGGAAAAAGTTGTTGGAGCACTGAGGCACTTTTCTTCCTGTGCTTCTCCTTCACCTCAAGTCTAGTAGAGGGGCTTCAGGGAGACATCACGCTTTGATCCATCTTTCCAGTTTTGACTTTACTGTTTCTCATAATGCAGCTTTTGGCATTTTCCCTCTAGCTACATACACCATGGTTGAGGAGAATGAGCCTTTTGTGCACCCATGTTTGTAGGAGTGTTGGTGTTATCCACAACACCCTAAAGGTGGAAGCAATCCAAGTGTCTGTCAATGGGTGAATGGAAAAATCAGTCATGATAGGAATCTCTCCAGCCCATGTGAAGAGTGTGAACCTTGAAAGGCCAGCTCTCTCAAGGTTCACACTCTGGCTAACGGGGCTTAAATTCAATTTAGAACCAAGCGGCAACTTGCTGACTAGAAGTCACGCGTGTATTTTGAGTTGCCGGAAAAACCCACATCTGCTTAACTTTGGGACTTTCATAGCTTCCTGTTCCTGTTTATGTTGCCCAAACCAACCAATAGACTATGACCTGTGTCAACAAATCAGAACTCAGCAAGCATCAACCAATCAGATTAAGCAAGTTTGAATCTTTTATTTGCGTAAGTGGACCTGAGTGGGAATATGGGCAGGAATTTTCTCTATGAAAGCCTAGTCCCTCCTGTGTTGTCTGGAAAGCGCCTTCATTTTACACCGAAGGCTGCCTTTCCCTAGTTTGAAAACTGTTTACAGGAATAAAGTCTCTTTCCTCTAAATCCCTTTTCAGAGAACTATTGTTCACAGGGGTTATCCACCAAATCAGAGGATCCCTGAGCTGTGTGCTCGCAGCCTTCAATACTAACAAGGCTGGGAGTTGGGGCGCTCCCCTACACACTCCAGGTCTTATTTATGTAATGTGAATTTCCTGCTGGACCTCAGTTCTCTAATTGCGTTTTTATTTCTTGTTGCACAATTAGGCCTCTGGGAAATATCAGTGTAAGAAGTTGGGTTTTTCATGAGAGTTCTGAGTCAGACAGCAGTAGGATGTGGGGAGGTTAGGGACAAAGGAGAGAAAGGACCCGTCCTCCCCCATTTCTCTTTTGGCCCAGGCCCAGCACCATCTGGATCCATTCCCACTGGGGCTCCCCCAGGCACTGGAGAGTATGGCATCCTTCGTTAGGTTACGATACTTATCAAGTCCAACCATGTGTGGGTGACCCAGCTTTGTAGTCCTGAGAACACTGCATTCTGCTCTGGCCGGCTGCAAGGAAACACAGGGCAGTCTTTGCTTTTGTTTGTTTGGTTGGTTTTTTGTTTTGTTTTTCTGAGATGGAGTCTCACTCTGTCACCCAGGCTGGAATGCAGTGGTGGCAATCTCAGCTGACTGCAACCTCTGTCTCCTGGTTCAAGCAATTCTCCTGCCTCAGCCTCCCAAGTAGCTGGGATTACAGGTGTGCACCACCACACCCAGCTAATTTTTGTATTTTTAGTAGAGATGGGATTTCACCATTTTTGCCAGGCTGGTCTTGAACTCCTGACCTCAGCTGATCCATCCGCCTCAACTTCTCAAAGTGCTGGGATTATAGGCACGAGCCACTGTGCCCAGCCTCATGAAGAGCAGTCATCTGAGAGCTGTATTTGAAACCCAGATGATAGATCCGTTGTGATGAACGCTTAGAATGACTGAATCTGGGCTTCTCCAAGACTCTCCTGCTGCCATCACCCATAAATCTCCCCGAAAGCCATTCACTAGCCTGTCATGGTTTTAAATGTGGCCCACAGTTCCTTGTTACTGACACCACCTTGGGAGGTGAGGTCTATACCCCTCCCTTGAATCTGGGATTGCTAGGGACTGCTCCCACCAATGACAGATAGTGGAAAGCAAGTCAAGGTGATGGTAGGGACAGGGTCTATAAGGCAGGCAGTGGGTACCGCCTCCCCTAAGGTCTGCCCCTCTGGGCTCTTTAGCTGCCAGTTTGAGCTTGGCCCTCTGGCCATCCTTGTTCCTGCCCAGTGCATAACCACGTGCATTAACAAGCCATGTGGAAGTGTGTCCTCCTTCCTCCACTCTCTCAGCCCCCAGACCTCTGAGTTATCTAAGAACCACAGAGCAGGGACAAGCCACCCTTGCTTTGGCCTTTCCAAATTCCCCAGCCCCGATCAGCCGGCATCTTAAGATAGTTGTTTCACCTACGACCCTCTGGGGTGCTTTCTTACACAGCGTTAGCAACTAGAACACTGTCTCTGCATCTGCCCTTCAACTAGAATTAATAGAGCGCTTTGTTGGTTAAATAAATATTTAAAATCAAGAACAAGGACTTACCCCTAGTGAAGATCCAGGTACAAGTATTCTGGAGTGGCTCTTGACGGGCACTGTGACTCCAGGCTGGACAAAGTCCAGTCCAAAGACAGTATCTCTTGTTTTGTTTTGGGGTTTGTTTGCACAAGAACACGCGTTTCTCCAGTCCTTACATAGCTTCCACAAAGGCTGCCTGGCCCTGGAAAATTTCCTGAGCCTGGTTTGGATGGGGGTGATGCCAGCAGATTCCCCTTTTTTTTTAATTGTTGTTGCTTCCTGGAGCTGCTGGGAGATGAAAGAGTCAGCAAAGAGTTGGGTCTGACAGGCTTCCTGTTACTAGGACACGGATCACAGCCCATCATTTTTTCAAAGGTGTGGGGCCGGAGAGGGGGAAGGAAAACAACAATATGAGGAAATTTACATGGCAGCCTCGGGATTCACCTCGGATTTCCTTTACAGGCAGGAGGGGACAATATTATTACTGATTCATTGATTTTTCCAATGGGAGAGAGTTGAAGACATACAGGCAGGAGCTGATGGTACCCGTCAGCATTCATTCTGCAGTTGGAATTGATTTTTATACATCATACATCTTTAAGGAGCCTCCAGAGAGTGTGTGAAGCAGTGTAAACTCAATCCGTATTGCTCGTCAGATTGGGGATTTCACATTTGCTGACTCCATAGGACAGGTTGTGTCCTGTTTGTTCTAGGGTTGAGTGAAGTGAGTTGTTCAAGACCACTCAGCTATGGTGTGGCAGCCCCAGCGTTTAGGCTTCAAGTTCTTTGATGGCAAGTAATAGACGGAGAGTCTAGCTAAGTTAACCACAAAGTCACAGGGGAATTTATTGGAAGAGTTTGAGGGGGCTCCTAGGATTTTAGAACCAGGCTTAGAGAAGGACGGGGACCAGGTGCTTTCTCAGGGTTTTGGGATTTGGGGGCAGTCTTATCCGAGTACCACCACTCTAATGAATGAACTCTGAGGCTTTCTGTCTTTTCATCACTCTGTTTCTTGTCTTCCTCCACACAAGGAGGGATTGGGATTCCAATCCCACAGAGGCTCCTGGGTTAGAAAGAGCTCACTTGGTCTTGCTTGTGTCAAGTGAATATCCCTTAACCAGAGAAAGGCATGGAGCCTTGAGTAACAATCTCCCCCAAACTCATCTCATAAGACAGGAGTAATTCTATCCTCCCTCCCCCAAATTAGAATGCAATTAGCAAAGAAGGAGGAGTGGCTGCTAAATGACCACAAGAACAAAACATGCCCACTCCATCAGCACCACCCAGTGCCCAGTTCAGAGTCTTCTCGCTGCCTTAGCTCCACAGGGGACTTTGTACTCCTACAGAGCTCTGTACCTAAGATGATATTACCCCACTCCTCCATGAAAGGTATTCCAAGAGGGAAGAATGCCTAAGGGAACAGACAGAGGGTCTTCTCCTCTGGGTTACATATGGACTCAGCTGGAATAAACTTTCGAACCCGGGGCAGATTAGAAGTACATCTTACTTATTACCTTCTAGGCTGCTCTCTATAAGGCATTTTTGCCTGAGCCACAGGCTTGATAACAAATGCACTAAAAGTGGGGAAAATGCTGATTTAATGTAACAATATGGGATGGTGATGTAATCTATGTAGTAAACAAGAGTAGCTATTGAGTTATAAATAATCATTTTATAGCAATCTTGAATATCTCTGATACCAGATGTGTAGTAAATACAATCACTTTATAGAAATTCCTTTCCTTTGAAAAGATGAGGAAGCGATTTATAATATGAAGTTACATGTGTGCCGTGTGCCGCTCACATGGGCTTTATTTTGTCCTTTTGGTTTGATTTGTTTAACTCTTCTTTGGTCACCCCAATAGAACAGGCCTGGTTAAGTGTTCCCTGGTTTTGTGTCCCTAAACCGTGGTATAAAAAACTTGGGTTGTTTTGCTACATCTAGTCAGTCCCAACGCTGGCCTATTGCTTTGGGGAATCTAAGTTGCATATTCACTGAATAAAGTGTCACCCCAGAAACTAGCTTTGTGAATCCAGATTGCATACTCACTGAATGAAGTATATGAAGCACATTGTCCAAAAAGTTCATTGTCTTTTTTTTTTTTTTTTTTTTTTTTTTTTTT
>NW_016803215.1:1507771-1531210 GCF_001698545.2 Rhinopithecus bieti
TTTTTTTTTGAGACAGAGTCTTGCCTTGTCGCCCTGGCTGGAGAGCAGTGGTGTCATCTCGGCTCACTGCAGCTTCCACCTCCCGGGTTCAAACGATTCTCCTGCCTCAGCCTCCCAAGTAGCTGTGATTATAGGCATGCACCACAGCCCCTGGCTAATTTTTGTATTTTTAGTAGAGACAGGGTTTCACCATGTTGCACAGGCTGGTCTCGAACTCCTGACCTCAGGTGATCTGTCCGCCTTGGCCTCCCAAAATGCTGGGATTACAGGCATGAGCCACTGCACCCGACCTTATTATGTTTTCTTAGACCTGTGATTTTTGAAGAGCTCAAGAATTTTCTCTCACCTGGGCTTTAAGTCTTTTAGAGGAAGACTTGATAGAATTTTGGAGGCAGAATTTCTAATAGATTTTGATTCATGATACCCTCTAAGAAGGCTAAATCCTGGACAATCCCTCTCGCTCCGTGATCCTTTTTTGTTTCCTTGCTTCTCCACTCAACATAACTACCATCCTGAAGTCTGTGTTCAGGATTCTCTTACTTTCCTTTTTTGTATTGTTATTTCATCAATATGCCTTTTAGGAATTTTTTTTTTTTTTTTTTTTGGAGACAGGGTCTCACTCTGCTGCCCAGGCTGGAGTGCAGTGGAGCACTCCATAGCTCACTGCAGTCTCCACCTCCTGAGTGCAAGCGATCTTCCTACCTCAGCCTCCTGACTAGCTGGGACTGCAGGTGTGTGCCACCACACTTGGCAACTTCTAAATTTTTTGTAGAGATGGGGGTCTCACTATGTCACCCACTGGTCTCGAACTCTTGGACTTGAGTGATCTGCCTGCCTTGGCCTCCCAAAGTGTTGGGATTATAGGCATAAACCACCTCGCCCAGCCTGAAAATATTTTATATTTATTGTTTTAACCCTATAAAATTAAACTGGTTAACAGCTACATGGGTGTATTCATTATATTATTTTGGCTCCTTTTGAGTATCTTAAATATTTGATACATTTTATGATTTGCCGATTTCTAAAAAAATTGTTTCTAAAAATTCTTCTAAATATTTCTATGGTATAAGAAAGAGAAATGGTGGTTTTAAAAGTTGGTGTCCAGGAATATCTGTGGACATATGTTTTTCAAGATAGCATCACATGGTGAAAATTTGGCTTCTCATAAAACTGGGATTTCTACTGAGATCATTTAGAAAATCTTTATAAAGTATAACGGCCAGTGTGGGAAGAGATTCCACTATAAATGTATCAGGTTTATCATCCATCAAATAAATGGCATGACACCAGAGAGCAAAGCCACACCAATTTTCCGAGGCCTATGCCTCGCTTTTCTGACTTGTTGTCACACTTGTTTCCCCATCTCCCCTCTCATCTGTCAGCATTTTATCCCCAGCCCCACTCAGTCTTCTCAGGAAGTCAGGCACTTCCAGGGATTAGAAAAGCACATCCCAGACATGCATCCCTATGTGGCGCCCGGAACTCAGCATTCTTTTTCTCCTAGGAGAATTCGCACTTCTGAAAAAAGACCTAATTCCATTAGGGAGGTTGGTGCTCGTAGCCATGATTTTCACAAAGCTGGATAAAGAGTTGGGAAAGCATGTCTCATTACCCGGCTTGAGGCACTTGGGAAGTTGGGAGGACAGTTAGGTAGGCTTAAAAAAAGTCATTGTGAAGGGCCGGATGCAGTAGCCCACACCTGTAATCCTAGCACTGCTGTGGGAGGCCGAGGTGGGTGGATCACTGGAGGTCAGGAATTCGAGACCAGCCTGCCCAACATGGTGAAACTCCGTCTCTACTAAGAAATACAAAAAAAAAGTTAGCGGGGAATGGCAGCATGTGCCTGTAATCCCAGCTACTTGGGAGGCTGAGGCACGAGAATCACTTGAACCTTGGAGGTGGAGGTTGCAGTGAGCCGAAATTGGGCCATTGCACTCCAGCCTGGGTGACAGAGTGAGACCTTGTCTCAAAAGAAAAAAAAAAAAAGTCATGGTGAAGCCACCCTTTCTCTCGCACATCTCCATGGAAAATCTTTGATGCCAATAAAGAGAGAATACTTCCCAGCACCCAACACCATGGCAGGCACAGAATTAGGAGCTTTTCGGATGTTCCTATATTAAATCAACCAACTTTTGCAGTGGAGTTTGCTATTTCCATTTTACAACTACAGAGGCTGGGACTCAGAAAGGATAACTCCCTTACCCAATCTCACAGCTTGCAGGTGGCAGCATTAAAATGCCCACTTAGCTGTCCCTGTCTCCCAAGCCCATGTCCCTGCCAGTATGCTGGGATATACTGCATTTCCTCTGTCCAGAGGTTGCATGAAAAACACCTTGCTTCTGCTTCCAAAATAAAAAGAGAGATGCTTATTGCTTCTGGCCAGAAGAGCCTTCTTAACAGTGAGGGACAGACTAATCTTTGCTTTGCCCTTTAGAGAACCATTGAGTTCAGTTTGGGCCAATTACCAAGGTGGGTGAATGACAGGTAGTGAGTTGAAATACTTAGCAGCTCAAGCCAGTAGCTTCTGGGCCTGTTGATCTGTCTTCGTCTGGACCTGGAATGATGTGTCCACACTTTGTAGGATGCTTTCTTCAAGAAAACAGCTAGAGGCCGGGCGCGGTGGCTCACACCTGTAATCCCAGCACTTTGGGGGGCTGAGGTGGGTGGATCACTTGAGGTCAGGAGTTCGAGACCAGCCTGGCTAACATGGTGAAATCCTGTCTGTACTAAAAATACAAAAATCACCCAGGTATGGTGGTACATGCCTGTAGTCACAGGTACTTGGGAGGCTGAGGCTTGAGAATTGCTGGAACCAGGGAGGTGGAGGTTGCAGTGAGTTGAGATTATGCCACTGCACTCCAGCCTGGTCTACAGAGCAAAAGAAAAGAGAAGGAAAGAGAAAAAGAAAGAAAGTTGGGGGAGAGAGCGAGAAAGCTAGAGGTTGCCTATGATTCATTTAGAATAAACCTCTGAACCTCCAGAAATGTTTCCCTCATTGCAACAGTATTTTACCTCTTCATAAAATCCAACTTTATTCAACAACCTTGGATACAATTAAAATTGGATGACACCAAAGGAGTTCAGGAAATGCCACCCCAAAACATGATGTTTTGTATGCTGAGTACTTTGAACTGAAGGCTCCTGGGGAGTAGCAGATGCCGGCAGACGTTTCCCTGAGATCCCCTTATCTGCCAAGAGACAGATCCTCCAAAAGGAACTCGAAGGTCATGAATCCCCTCTGGGAATCTTACCAACCAGGAAAGAAGAACTCAGATCATAAGAAAGGAAAATGAAGGTTGTGTTACCACCACCCTTAAGAAGCCCCAAGTCCCTATTCCTTTCAGTCGCTCAGGATGCTAAATAAAAGCTTCAATCATCTGACTCCTTTTGGAGGCTCCCAATTTGTGGGACTCCCATGCATAATTAACTATGGTTTTTGCCTGTTCATCCGCCTTATGTCAATTGAATTCATAGCCCAGCCAGGGAACCTAGAAGGCTAGAGAAAGGCATTTTCCGCTGTCCTACGGTACTTACCTCTGTTATTTCAGACAGACTGGCAGAAGTCTGTTGGATAAATTTAAGGTGCTGGAGAGGCTGTATCCTTGGAAGCTTTATCTTGACAGCACTGTCTGTCCCAGTCACAGAGTCAAGTTTCTGCAGCTCAAGACAGACACTCTGTAGCCCAGTTCAGCCCTGCTTCAGACTAGATGGGATGAGGACTACAGAAGTGGGGGTGGAGAGACAAGGAGAGCAGAGCTGCTCCCTGAGCCTTTCAAGTGACAGAGCTGTTGCACCCCTGTGACTCACTGTGGCCCTGCCTCCCTGTGGGCATTGGGGGCACAACCCCAAGGAGACACTGCCCTGGGCCCTGCCTGAGAGGGTTGGCCCAGCTCAGAACCCTGGCCGAGGACAGCATGCATTCGCACTCCATTGGAAAGCAGCAAGGAGCTTACAAGCATGACTCGGGCTTGGAATCGAGGCCTCGTTTTCCACTCCTGCCTGCCAGGGCCCCTCAATCATGATCCTGGACACCCCTGCAGAGACCGCCCCGGCCCGTCTGTGAAGAGCTGGCAGGCAGTGGCCGATTTCATGGGGCTCTAGGAGTGTGGCCAGTAGAGAGGAGGGTGAGACGGCAGCCTTCTTTGTCCTTGGAAGCCAAACTGGGCTCTAAGCTACTCCCAAATGGAAAACACTCCCAACCAGTTGACTTCTCAGGGCCACCCAGCCTTGCTACAGGTGCAGGGTATGAAGGGTTAACAGCCTAAAGAGGGGGCCTTCTTGCATTAATCCTGACCATCCCAGTAGAGGCCGAAACCAGGCAAAGCAAAAGGAGAAAACAAAGGATCAGTCACAACGTGAAAACTCAGATATTTTATCCTTGATTTAAAAAAAAAAAAAGACAGCAAAAACCCTCCAAAAAATCTATCCTTGCTGGCAAAAGTTTGCTGTTGCTCAGAACATCCTCTTCTGGTCCATTCTCAAGCAAAACCTTGAAACCCTATAATTAGGTAACAAAGAGGCAGAAAAAAGCATTAAACCCAGAAGTTAAAAAATATATACATAGCAAGGCTGGGCACGGTGGCTCACTCTTGTAATCCCAGCACTTTGGGAGGCTGAGGCAGGCAGATCATTTGAGGTCAGGAGTTTGAGACCAACCTGGCCAACATGGTGAAACCCTGTCTCTACTAAAAATACAAAAATTAGCCAGGTATGGTGGCATGTGCTTGTAATCTCAGCTACTTGGGAGGCTGAGACAAGAGAACCGCTTGAACCCGGGAGGTGGAGGTTGCAGCAAGCTGAGACCATGCAACTGCACTCCAGCCTGGGCAACAAAGTGAGACTCCATTTCGAGAAAAAAAAAGAAAAGAAAAGTGGCAGCCAAGTACTTCCCTCCGAAACAGTGCTTCTCACACTTGGCCATGCATAAGAATTCCTGGGGGTCAGAGACAAGTACTGATCTGATTCAGCAGCTGGGGCTAAGGGTGACATGGGTATAGTCATAACGAGATCCTGCCTTTCTAAGGAGCTCTTGCATGAAACCATTGCTGCTGGTCCTCAGACCAAACTTGGATAGAAGGGTCTAACATATGATGGTTTTGAACATAGAACATTTTCGCAAACACAAATGTTTTGAAAGATGTATGGATATACTCATTATTTCATTAATCCATTCATCCAATATTTATTGACTATGTGCAACATGACTTCTGTGCTAAGCACCAAGGAAATAGATGACCCGAATAAAGACCTCAAGATGCCCCGAGTTCTGCTGTGAACGCTTCCACTAATTTACCTTGAGCACTCAAGTGTCTTAAGCTCTCCTAATTAATAGGTAAAGTGGGCACAGAACAAGTGTTGTTAGTCCAACAAATGCAGCAATCAAAAGCAAGTGTGTTAGCAAGTATCGTTGAAGCAACTTCTCAGTTAAGTGCTCTTTGATACTTACTCCATACTTGATGTTATGCTGGGAACTCTGCAGGATAAAGAATACCTATGGGGCAGGCACAACCGCTCACATCGATAATCCCAGCGCTTTGGGAAGCCAAGGTGGGAGGATCTTTTGAGGCCAGGAGTTTGAGATCAGCCTGGGCAATGGAGCAAGACTCCATCTCTACAAGAAATAAAAAATTAGCTAAGCATGGTAGTATATGCGTGTAGTCCTAGCTACTTGGGAGAATGAGGCAGTAGGTCTCTTAATTTTAATTACATGAAATTTTATTTTACATTTTATTTATTTTGTGACTATAAAATATATTCAGTGCAAGATAACTTAAATAATGGCACATAGAAAATAAAAGTAAAAGTCCCCAAAATCCCATGTACCAAAGAACAGTAAATTTTGTGTATATTATTCTATAATTTTTATATACTTATGTGTATATGTGTGTGTATTATAGATGCTAAATACTCTACATACTGAGTGAACCTACTTTATTCTCTAAACAAGATACTGTAGACTTTTTCAAAGTCAATTCTTTTGCTTCTTATACAGTCCATTTGTGCTTCTGTAACAAAATGCCTAAACTGGGTAATTTGTAAATAATACAAATGTATCACAGTTCTGGAGGCTGGGAAGTCCAAGATCAATGGCCAATAGGTTTGGTGTCTGGCGAGGGCTGCTCTCCACTTCCAAGATGGCACCTTGAATGCTGTGTGTTCTCACCTGGTGGAAGGGCTAGAAAGGCAAAGGGGCCTATCTGGTTCTCTCCAGCCATTTATAAGTGACTAATCCCATCCTGAGGACAGAACCCTCATGGTATAACCACCTCCTAAAGCCTCCACCTCTTAATACTATCACACTGGCCATTACGTTTCAATATATGAATTTTGGGAACACATTCAGACACACAGCAGTCTCAATATTTTTAACATTTTGCATTGAGTTTCATTTTGTAGTTTACATAGTTTGTCACCAGTACCTTATTGGTGGACATTTGAACAGTTTCCTTTTTTTCTATAATAAAGAATGTGATAACAAAACCTTGGAACGTATATCTTTGCATGTTTCATTTCCATTAAATACATTTTAAAGAGGAATTATTGGGTAAAAGGAGATGACCTCAAATATTGCCAAATTGCTCATTACAAAAGCTGTAGCAATTTTAGCCAGGTGTGGTGGTATGTACCTGTAGTCCCAGCTACTCAGGAGGCTGAGGCAGGAGAATCGCTTGAACCCGGGAGCCAGAGGTTGCAGTGAGCAAAGATCTGATCGTGCCACTGCACTCCAGCCTGGGCAACAGAGTAAGACTCTGTCAAAAGAAAAAGAAAAAAAAAAGAAGGTGTACCAGTTTAAACTCTGACAAAATGTATGACAGCAGCAACTCTCAGTACGTTTTTAATCTTTGTTAATCAAATAGGATTTTATTATTTTTGTAATTTTGCATTTCTTAACTACTTAGTGATGCTGAGAATCATAGTTTTAGCCATTTGTATTTCCTTCTTTAGCGCCTTCCCTGGTTGTAGCTTCTTGCTTATTTTTCTGTTAGGTTCTTCTTTTCTTACTGATTTATAGGAGCTTTTAATAATCCCTGCATATTCAGTCTTTTAAAATTGCCTTATATGTTGTAAATATTCTTTCCAGGTTGGAAGAAGCATTATAACTTAGTTTAAAATGTGAACTTTAAAGTTCAAGTCTTGTACCTATAGTAAAGTACTATACAGAGGATTAAATCAAAATAATGCTTATAAATTTCTTACTGCAGGGCTTGAACTTAGTAAGTGCTTTAAAAACTAATTTATAAAATAAGTGTTCGCTTGCAATTTCCCTGACAGTATCTTTGGCATGTGTGTGCATATACATACACATTACAGAATATTTGGTGTGTGTGCATATACACATATATATTTAGTTTAGTTGAATAGCTCTCTTAATACTTCCTCCCACTGTGACTTAGTTAAGAAAGGTTTTGTTTGCCCAAAAATTATAATTATACTCTGATATGTTTACTTCAGACTTTTCCCTTTTTTGTTTTGTTTTGTTTGTTTTTGTTTTTAAGAGTCTGTGCCCTTTGCTCTAATTATTTCCCTGCATATTCCATGCAGTCCCTTGCTTTCTCGGCCTCCTTTCCAGTTGCACCAGCTCTGTGTCTGCAGCTGCAGGTAGCTGGGGACAGACGCCACCCTGCAGTGGCTGCAGATCTGCAGGGAGCCCGCACCAGCCCCCACAATCCCACATTTCACTTCCCACTCTATAGATCACTACGTCATCCTTTCTCTTCTCTTTTCCCACCTCACGCTTCCCCCTCTCAACTTATAACCTGGCTATACAAGAGGCAAGCGGTGGAGAACCACGCCCTTCCCACCATTTGCCAGCCTCCTGGCCGGTGACCCTCTCTCCTCTCCTTCCCGACAACTCAGCACCTGGGATCTGCCCTCCCTCCTGAGCCACCGATTTCTCCCTCACTACTGGATCATTTCCTCAATAAGAAGCTGTGTCTTTTTAAAGATTACCTGTCCCAGCCAGGGACAGCTAACCCAGATCCACCTCCTCCCTTTCTCTCTTACCCTTTTGATCCCAACATCTGAAAATGGCTGCCTCTGTTTTCCTTCTCTCTCCCCAGCCCATTCTGCTCAACCACCCTCTCCGTTTCCAGCACTCTGCGCCCCAGCATCTCTGTCTTCCCAAAAGCTCTGCGCATCCTCATCTTACTCCAACTCTCACCAACATCCCACGGAGCCCATCTCTACTGCTTAACACATTTTCTCCACTGATTTCTAGGCTGTTAATTTCCAGGTTATCCTCATATTTCACCAACAGCTCTTTCTGGGTCTCTGTAGCATTTTCTGCCTCCTCCTACTTGCTAAATAGTGCCCAAGTGTCCCAAGCTTCATTGTCATCCCCCCATGCTTCCTTATCCACACTCACATAAAGAACACCTCGTCCGGGCGCGGTGGCACGCGCCTGTAATTCCAGCACTTTGGGAGGCCAAGGCAGGAGGATCATGAGGTCAGGAGATCGAGACCAGCCTGGCCAACATAATGAAACCCTGTCTCTACTAAAAACACAAAAATTAGCCTGGCTTGATGGCGTGGGCCTGTAGTCCCAGTTACTCAGGAGGCTGAGGCAGGAGAATCGCTTGAACCCAGGAGGCAGAGGCTGCAATGAGCCAAGATTGTGCCACTGCACTCCAGCCTGGGCAACAGAGCAAGACTCTGTCTCAAAAAAAAAAAAACAGCACCTCATCCAGTCCCCTGATGTTAAACACCGCATGCTGTTAGGATTCCTAAATGTATACCTCTAGCCCCATTTCTCCCTGACATCCAGACCTATCTACTCAGCTATCTAATTAACATCTTCATGTGGATGCCGAGTAGGCATCTTAGACTTAATATAGCCCAGACCAGGGGCACCATGTCTTGTTGTCCAACCTGTGCACTGCATAAAGGCAGCCATCCATGGAAGGAAAAGAGGCTGAGATCTAGCCCATGTTAGGTTCACAAAGCCATAAGCTCTGGTGTGGGGCTTTATGCACACTGTGGAAAAGGTACCTTTTGATATAGGGAGTGCCTTCTCTAATTTTCAGAGAAGAATTGCCATAGAGGCTTGCTGTAGTCCTGGCCAAAATACGTCTTTTGATTTTCTTTTTTCCCTACCCTATATCTGCTACTGTCAGAATATGGCACCATTCCATTGTGAGGAGGAAGAAAGAGACAGAAAAGGAGAAGAAAGAGGAGAGAAAGCAAAGGAGGAGGGGGACATAGAGGAAGAGGAGAAGGGAGAAGGGAAGGGAAGGGGAGGGAGGGGTGAAAGAAGGGATGGGAAGGAAATTTAGCTTCTTTATCTTCATTACATCCAATGTGATTCTCAAAGGTGGAGGGAGTCTGACCCCTTCTCCCCCCATCTTCTGCTACACTACTGGATTAAGCCACCCTCACCTCTCCCCTACAAAGTCTCCCAGCTGATTTCCCAGCCACCACTCCACCCTCTCTGCAATTCTTCTTCCACTACACAGACAGATGCTTGTCTTTTTCTTTTATTTTTTTTGTTTTTTTGAGATGGAGTCTTGCTCTGTTGCCCAGGCTGGAATGCAGTGACATGATCTTGCCTCACTGCAACCTCCACTTCTTGAGTTCAAGTGATTCTCCTGCCTCAGTCTCCCAAGTAGCTGGGTTTACAGGCACGTGCCGCTATACCCAGCTAATTTTTCACCATGGCCAGGCTGGACTCAAACTCCTGACCTCAGGTGATCCACCCACCTTGGCCTCCCAAAGTGCTGGGATTACAAGTGTGAGCCACCACACCTGGCCTTTTTTTGTTTTGTTTTTCTTTTTGAAACAGGGGTGTGCTGTGTCACCCAGGCTTGAGTGCAGTGGTATAATCAAAACTGACTACAACCTCAACCTTCTGGGCTCAAGCAATCTTCCCATCTCAGCCTCTCTAATAACTAGAACTATAGGTGCTTGCCACCATGCCCTGCTAATTTTTAAATATTTTTTGTAGAGACAGGGTCTCTTGGTTGCACAGGCTGGTCGGGTCTCAAACTGCTAGCCTCAAGCAGTCCTCTCATCTTCGCCTCCCAAAGTGCTGGGATGACAGACGTGAGCCACCATGTCTGTCTCAGATGCTTTCACGGATACAAATAATAGCTCACCATTCATCTGCTTGAAACCCCACAGTCTTCCATTTAAACCAAACCAAACCCAAACCCTTTCCTTTAAATTGTAACTTTTCTAACTGAATCTTCTACCACTGTACCCCAGGCCGACTGAGCTCCAGCCACATTGGCCTCCTTCTGTTTCAACTACGGCAAGCTGCCTGCTGTCTCTGGACCTTTGCACTTGCCACGCCTTCTCACATATCTTCACACAGCCACCTTCTTTTCAATATTCAAGTCTGAAGTTAAAAAAGACATGCCTTGGCTGGGCACGATGGCTCACGCCTGTAATCCCAGTACTTTGGGAGGCTGAGGTGGGCGGATTGCTCAAGGTCAGGAGTTTGAGACCAGCCTGGCCAACATGGTGAAACACCGTCTCTACTAAAAATACAAAATTAGCCAGGTGTGGTGGCGGACGCCTGTAATCCCAGGTACTCAGGAGGCTGAGTCAGGGGAATTGCTTGAACCAGGGAGGTGGAGGTTGCGGTGAGCTGAGATCACGTCACTGCACTCCACACTCCAGCCTGGGCAACAGAGTGAGACTCTGTCTCAAAAAAAAAAAAAAAAAAAAAAAAAAAAAAACTCTTATTGACCAAACTGGCTAAAACAGTGATTCCCTCTCCACCATCACTTTCTGTCTCATTTCTCCATTTTATCTTCTTTACTGCACTACCCATCCCCTGAAATTACTGTATCTACCTCTTTGCCTCCTTATGAGCAGTCTGTTCCAACATCTCACCCCATCAGTGGAAGTCCAGGATCTCTTTGCCCTGTTCCCATCCCATCCTCCAGTGTTGGGAACAGGGCCTGGCGCTAGGTGAATTGATTGAGTCAGTGGCCTGGGAGGCAGAGATTGTGTCAGCTGGAATGATCCCAGGTACACAGAGGAAAGGAGGAAAGAGAAGAGGAAGGGAAGGAGACAGGAAAATGAAGACATGGAGAAGTTTGCAAGGAGAAGCAGCCTATGATGGAGCAGGACCAGAAGACAGAAAACGCAAGCAGAGGAAATGAGCTTGCACCTTGGCACCAGAGGGTGAGATCCACTGAGCACACATCTGATACCCTTCTGCCAAGGCCCTGCCACCCATGTTTACAGAGCTAGGGGCTCTCAGCTCTACTGCTGTGGGGTACAGTCTTGCAGCCCTGGAAGACACATGGTTGGATGCACCTATGATCACTAATTCTTGTATTGATTGATTGATTGATTGATTGATTGATTTTTGAGAGGGAGCCTCACTCTGTCACCCAGGCTGGAGTGCAGTGGCACGATCTCGGCTCACTGCAACCTCCACCTCCTGAGTTCAAGCAATTCTTGTGCCTCAGCCTCCCAAGTAGCTGAGATTACATGCACGTGCCAACACGCTCGGCTAATTTTTGTATTTTTAGCAGAGACGGGGTTTTACCATGTTGGCCAGGCTGGTCTCGAATTCCTGACCTCAGGTGATCCGCCCACCTCAGCCTCCCAAAGTGCTGGGATTACAGGCGTGAGTCACTGCATGTGGTCCTATGACCACTAATTCTTAATACTGCCTCCAGTCCAGGTGAGGGCTGCTAGCAAGCTCAATGAAGTCAGCAGAAAGCAAGCTGTGAAGGGCGGAGTTGCTGCTGGGCCTCATGATCTCACCCCACCTGATGCTCTAGGGGTGTTGGAAGCAAACCTCGGTCTCTGCTTTCTTTCATGTTTCCCTGGGCCCCTGAGACCTACCAGGAGCTTGGATAATAGATGTCAATGGCAATTTGGGCATTTGCGATGCAAGACGATTGTGAAGGCTGCCACAGCTAGAACTTGCCTGTTGCAGGAGGACAAAGGTAGGGCAAAAAGTCTAACTGTGAAGTCTCCTGACAGCTGTTTTCTCAATATTTTCATATCAGTTCAGGAGTGGAAGCTTTTTGCTGGCTGAATGTGCATCTTCTGCTTTCAAGACAAAAACCCTTTCCCAGTAATCTTCAAAAGTATTATATTCCCGACTGGACTGAGGAGGGGATGGGGCCCCTCCCTAAAGAGATGCCCAAGGCCTGGCGTGGTGGCTCACACCTGTAATCCCAGCACTTGGGGAGGCCAAGGCGGGTGGATCACCTGAGGTCAGGAGTTCCTGACCAGCTTGACCAATATGATGAAACCCCATCTCTACTAAAAAAAAAAAAAAAAAAAAATTAGCCAGGCATGATGGCATGTGCCTATAATCCCAGCTACTCAGGAGCCTGAAACAGAAGAATCGCTTGAACCCAGGAGGCAGAGGTTGCAGTGAGCTGAGATTGCACCATTGCACTCCAGCCTGGGCAACAAGAGAAAAACTGCCTCAAAAAACAAAACAAAACAAAAAAGAGACCCCCGAAGTAAGGTCTGTGCCACCCTGGCTATCTCTGCTATCTCTGCAGTGACTTCAGCTGTGATATTTGACCAGTAATAACCTATTCCACCCTGCCAGGGTTCATATTTGGGTATTTATTTTGATGAAGGGGGACCCAGAAGGGAAGGAGAAGAGAGACAGATACAGGTTGCAGAAACAAAATTGCTTGAGTGATGCTCAAAATTCATCCTACCCCAACCCAGGCAACTTTTCTAGGTGCTGTTTTCTCCTGGGGTTTCCACACATGCCTCCCCACCTCTGCTCTGTGGCATTATGATCACACACTCACACACACACACACACACACACACACACACACACACACACTGCTTGCAAGTCAGCACGTCCTGAATGTGCTTATCTTCAAAGCCATCTCAGACTTGTTTTTGCACCCTCAGAAGATAGATGGTTGTGGCAGGTGTAAAATGACATCAGCAGCACAGTCATTCAGGGAGGCTCCCAGCCAATTTTCTGTCTGTTTAAAATATCGGGGCTTGGCCTGAGCACAGGATTTCAGAGCAAAGTATATTGTAAAGCCCACCTGGGTAAACTCACAGAGATTCTCACTGTTCATCTCTTCTGCATGTCAGCCAGGGGTCTTATTTCCCCACATTTCTTCTCCTGGGAACATCAGAATGCTGGGTTCCTTTGAATTGTCTGTGAAAACCTGCAGCCATAAGTTAGCTGAACCTTGAAAAGAAGTAGACAAAACTCTAACCTTGTATGGTCTTAAGCAAGAGGAATGACTTGCAGAACACTGAGCAGTGGCAGCCCATATAAAAATTATTTTGTTGGCAGGGACTCAAACTGTGCAGTCAACCACATGGTTTACAAAGGAAAGATCTGCTAATTGAACAGCATTGCTCAGCACATGGACGACAGCCCAGAGCTTAAATTTAGCTAGATGCTCAATCCTCAGTCTACACTAGTACCCAGCTGCATAGTGGAGGATTCTTTCCATCCCAATGGGAAGATGAGGAGAAGAAGAGATGAATGTTGCATGAAAGGTAATCAACCAGCTGTGTTGAGTGAGGGTCTGAATGGTGAAATCAAAACTTCACCTTCCCTTAGCCATCTAGAAAGTCCATGTCGCATCTCAGAAGGGCCCTGCTTCCCTGGATTCCTAGTATTCATTGATTCAAAAACTCCATTGGCAATTGGTTTATTGACATTTATAGTTTGTATGAATTTCTCCTTGCTCACGTTAAGGGGAACTTGGTGTGAACATTTCCTGGTTCATTCATTGAACCAGTTCATCTGTCTTCTCAAAGGGCAGGAGATTGAAGTCACAGACATGAGGGGACTTGTCTGTGATGTCTGTCCCCACATTGATGGTGTGGGTGTTCTCAGCTGACCTTAGCCAGGGGTTCCCCTCCTCTCTCTCTGCTGAGAATCCTTCTAGAAGCTGTGTTCTCCTCTAAGAGGGTGACATTCCCAGAGAAAGGGAGATAGTCTTTCAGGGCTGACACCCACATTTTGATCCTTGTCCATGAGTCTCACTGCTCCTTGGCCTCCATGCCCTGTGAGCTTGCACTCCCGCATCTCTCTTTGACTAGCTCATAACTTGGTTTACATTTCACTGCATCTGTCCGTTCTCAGACTCACAGTTGTGTTAGGGAAATACTAAGAATAAAATAATTTACACATTTGGAATGCAAGAGGCTTTATAAGGGGACCACAGAACCTCATCCATTCCAGACCTTTGGGATGAAGTGGAGCCAGCCACCATGTAGGAGGCTTTGGAGTGGGGGTGTAGACATAGGTGTCACCTTTCAGATCCAGGCTGATGCACATAAAGAGACACGTACTTCGTATTTTAAAATATAATCAACAGGCCTAGTAGAAGGAATCAGGGCTCTTGGAAGGAATGGCTGCTTTCAGGTCCAGGAAAAAGAAAACACAACAGGAGCTGAGACATCTTGTTGGGCCGTGAAGCAAGGAAGCCATTGGAGACCATTGGAGTCATGTGAAACTGACACAAACACCAACACGAAAGGACCCCCATGGGTCAAAGATGGAACACTGTAAGCATGAAAAGGATTGTGAATGCAGTTGACTGAAACACACTGAGGACAGAAAAACCATGAGTTTATCATTGTATTAGTCTGTTCTCATATTGCTATCTGGAAATACCTGAGATTGGGTAATTCATAAAGGAAAGAGGTTTAATTGACTCACAGTTTAGAATGGCTGGGGAGGCCTCAGGAAACTTACAATCATGGTGGAAGGTGAAGGGGAAGTAAGGCGCCTTCTTCACAAGGTGGCAGGAAGGAGAAGTGCTGAGAAAAGAGGGGGAAAGTCCCTTATAAAACAATCAGATCTCATGATAACTCACTCACTATCACGAGAAGAGCATATCACTATCATCACCTATGGTCCAATTATCTTCACCTGGTCTCTCCCTTGACACTTGAAGATTACAATTATAGTTTAAGAATTATAACTCAAGATGAGATTTGGGTGGAGACACAAAGCCTAAGCACATCAATCATCAGCATCATCATTTGAGAGATAGTCTTTATCCCCCACCAAAAAAAAAAAAAAAAAAGAGCAAAAGAAGCAAATAAACAAGAAACCTCTCTGGACACTACTGCAATTAACTAGGGCCCAAATCCCTACTCTGAAAATGAGCAGTTAAGAGGAAAAAATTAAGCACCTCCCTGGCTTTTCCTGGGTGAACTGTATTTGAGAGTATCCAAATAGCCCTCACTGATGTGGACACATTCACTGTATGGGAGGCATCTAACCTAATAAATGTGAAAGGATTATGAATTTCTAAAAACAACCCTCTACAACCTCTAATAAAATGATTGTTTCGAGCCATATTGTCAATGACAGACAGGTGAAGAGTGAGGAATTTTACAACAGAAGACTCAGGCTGTCACTACCTGTCCCCGAAGCTTGATTGAGCTTCGAGCTTTGTGGGTGACAGGACGTCGTGCATGTGTTCATGGAATGGGATAGGAAGGATTCTGCACCACTCGTATAATCTCTTTGCCAAAACAGTTGAATCTAAACGAAATCAACCATCTAGAGCTAACTTCTGTGGATGGGATAGACAGAGGGAAAGGAGAACGTAAATGACACAGCAAAGAAGGAAAAAGACCAGTTCAGAATGTGGGACATTCTCTAGAGCAAATGACCCAGTTTCTGCCATCAACCAAAGGCATAGGGGAGATGCAGGGCTTCTCTAGTTTGAATGAGCGTTAAGAGACACAGCAACCAAAAGCAATTTGTAGACCTTATTTGGATCCTACTTAGAATAAACCAACTTCAAAAAAATGTTGTAACACAATTGAGCAAATTTTATAACAGACTGGGTATCAAAGGACAACAAGCCCCACAAGTATAGTTTTTTTAGAGCATCACACAGCTAGTAAGTGGCACAGCTGGGATTCATGCTCAGGCAGTCTGGCTTCAGAGCCTGAGCTCTGACCTCCACTACATCGTCTCTCCTCCTGGCTGAAAAATGGAAACAATAATAGTACCAGAGAGGGCTGCTGTGAGAATTAAATTATTATTATTAGTCCTCCGGAGGAGGGTGATCATTTTCTGACCACTAAGCTATGTAGAGAGTACATTTTGCAAAGTAAGTTCCAGACATGACCCTTAAGCTGAAACATTCAAGGTGAAGGTCCATTTCCATTTATTTTAATACATTCAAGGTGAAGTTCTACATACACAGAGTGCCCTAATAATGCATTTCGGTGGAAAGAAGCTCTCTTAATGTGGTTACATTTAATGGAACACAAGAAGGGTCACTCTGACCTCATTTCCATAGCTGACTCCTAAATGGCACCTATAGGCTCACGGCAAAGCTTACAGATTCACCTAATAGCATTTGGAATAGGTTTATGCACTCGTACGTCTGGGTACCTCATTCCAAGTGCCCTTCGCCCTTCTTTAGTGGTGTCAGTATTAGCCAACACAGCTTTGCTGTCTGATTGTTAGCTAAGGCGTGTTGATCTGCATATTCCATCTCAACTCAGTAGGCTCCATGTGGGAGAGAAGAAGTCTAGGGGAACCAATTCACTGCAATAAGCAATGTTCTCCTACACAATGCCAGGAGCATGGAGCTATCTGAAGAGCTGCAGTAAGTTTCAGCCATCTTGCTTTATGGGAATCGATGCTGCCCAAATAAACATTATACTCACTCACACAAAAAAGGTGACAACAGAAATTATTATGTGTGATAACAGCATTGTGGCTATGTAAGAACATATCCATGGTTTTTAGAGACGGTTAAAGAAGAATGCAGTAGTGAAATGATGTCAAGTCTTCATAAAAAGGGATTTCACTGTACTATCATCTCCGCTTTTCAGTATGTTTGACATGTTCATTACATTAAAAACATTTAAGCTGCTCATGTTGGCGCACACCTGTAACCCAGCACTTTGGGAGGCTGAGGTAGGAGGATTGCTTGAGCACAGAAATTTGAGAACAGCCTTGGCAACGTGGAAGACTCCATCCCTACTACAAATAATTGTAAAATTAACCAGTCTTGGTGGTGGCCACCTTAGTTCTAGCTACTTGGGAGGGTGAGACGGGAGGATTGCTTGAGATCAGGAAGTTGAGGCTGCAGTGAGCTTAGATCACATCACTGCATTCCAGTTTGGGTGACAGAGCAAGACCCTGTCTAAAAAAAATAAAATAAAATAAATAAAATTGAGAGGATTTAAAATGAATCTTAAAAGGTAAAAATTAGCAAGCTCTGGCTATTAGAGTGCCTAGCTTTTCATTTGCTTTAAATGTTACATTAGAAATTGTTGATCAACTCCTCGCATTTCTTCTATGAATTCTAATGGTGAGGACCTCACTGCGGTCAAAATTACAGCAAAAAATTAGAATTCAAGAATATCACTAAGTATACTGCTTATTGAACACTATTACTGTATAGTCATTGGTAACTGTTAAAAAAAATTCTTCCAAAGCCACCCAGATTGCAAGCAGGACAGAAAATAGGGATGGCCCTGAGAGGTCATTAGTAGAGGGTGTGTCCTTCGTCTGAAGGGGAGACTCACTTCTCACTCATGTGCTGAGGCGCAAAAATTGCCTAAGGAAATTCCAAAGAGCAGGTGCTGTGTTTCTGGGTGTGTGCTGCTCATTGTTACTGTCCAATATCTGATTCCCATACTTCCAGGCAGAGGGTGAATTTCATATCCCCACTTCCCTGAAGTTTGACATGGCCATATGACTTGTTCTGGCTGGTACACTATGAACAGAAGTGATGTGTTTCTCCACCTCCTTTTTCCTCTCTGCAACTGTGGCTGCAGAAGATAACCCGTGTCCACCCAGCAATGTGTGCTCGACATGGTTTATGAAGGAGAAATCTCTCTCTTTCTCTCATTCTCTGTCTATCTCTATCTCTTCTCCTTTCTCTCTCTCTCTCTTTATCTCTTCTCCCTTCTCTCTATCTCTTCTCTTTTTTTCTCTCTTTTCTACCTCTTCTCCTTTTTCTCTCTCTTCCTCTCTCCCTCTCTTTCTCTCTCTCTATAACTCTTCTCCTCTCTCTCTCTCTCTCTCTCTCTCTCTCTCTCTCTCTCTCTGTTTCACATAAGCCACTGAGATTTGGAGGGTTTTGTAAGTGAAGCATAGCCTACTTAACAGTTTCTACTATAGGGTGCAAATGCAGTGAGCAGTGTGTGTGTGTGCACACATGCTTTCTTTTTCATACCTTATATTTTACTCTGCATTCTGTATATTACTATATAGTACTAATTAATGAGGGTTTGCTGTGACTTTACCTACTTTATCTGTTTCCAGTCTCACCATAAGTCATGTGTAAAGTTCTAGTATTATCATCTCCATTTCATATTTGAGACAAAAAGAGACTCAGAGAGGTTAAGTAGCTTGCCCAAGATTGCACAGCTGGTGTGAGGCAGAGCTAGGACCAGAACCCAGGTAGCTGGACTCTGGTGAACAGCTTTAACTATTAAGCTAGGCTATCTTTGTACTGCAGGAGCGTCCTACCTCTGACATTTCAGGGGTTCTATTCCCACTTAAATTGGTTTACTAAACATTGTTTAAGAATAACCTTTGTTTCAGAGGGCAATTCAACAAAACAGGAATTTCAAGGCTGAGTCTGTGAGGTTTACAAATTAGAGTGTTGATTCAGAGTATGGGTCATTGCTTCTCTGTAGCATTAATAACAATATTGATATTTTGGAGTTTTTTCCCCAGAACCAAAAACCCTTCACAAATTGCTCTGTTTATTAGAGCAAAATTTGCCTTCTGAATCACTTCCAATTGGCTCAACAATTACATAGAAACATCTGAGAGCTTCCCAGAATGTTCCTGTTTGAGGCTGAACCCATGAGCAGCTCTCTTCCAGTGAAGTTGGCTCCATAGGGAAGGGACTGGCCTTGTCTCAACCCCCAGACTCAGAGGATCCTTCCTTCTTGCTCCCTTCTTGCAGCCACAGCTCCTGAGTGCAGTGCGGGTCAGGCCCTCTTCAAAGGATTCACGTGAGTCCATCCTGGCAGGAGCCCTCTGAGGTCGGTACTATCAATCCTAATTTCTCAGATGGGGAAACTGAGGCATAGAACAGTTAAGGAACTTTTCCACAGCTGCAGAGCTCATGGGCAGCAAGGCCAGGGGTTGACTGAGTGGTCTGGCCCAGGATCCAGGGCTCCACACCCTGCCTCACCCCTGTCCCCTGCCCCTGTTTCCAGGGACCTGCTGGGGGTCTCCTGGGATAAGGCGACATCGAATCTCCCTTCCATAAGCCCCAGTCATCTTCCTTCTTGTGTTTCTCACGGGGCTTCCTCCCCTGAGGTTGAATATGGGATTCCTGCAAGATTTTCTCGGCATGAGGGCCTCAGAGAAGATATGGACCACGAAGAGTGTGGACAGTAAATCGATGTCCCTGCAGAATGCACCCAGCAAGCTTCTTCCCTTCCTGGACATTTCAGAGAGTCCCAAAACGTTTCTTTTGGCATTATGCTTAATTTAGGGTCAAAATTGAGAGAGACTAGGGTAAAAGCGGCTTTCTCTGATTATCATGGTTAGGCAATGCCTAAGGCACTGACAGGAGGGTGATGTTTTGTCCTGCCCCTCAAATCTTGGCATACTGTAGAACTCTGATGACATTTAATATCAAGGGCAGCCTTGAAGCAGAAAACTAGGTTATTAAAGGGCAGCCTTGGGGTGGTGTGGCAGACACTGTGACATGCCTTCTAGATCTCCCTTCATGGACAGATTTGTTGCCCCCACCACTGAGCACGCTGGTGGCCGGGCATCAGCTGTCAGCTGCCCCAACTCAGGACTCATCTTAGCTGCAGAGCAGCTTTACCCCTAAACCACAGGAGGATACAGGCCTGACCAGCTTGGTCCAACTCTGGAGAACATTCTAGCTCCAGGGCTCCCCATGGGGCTGCCCAAGGCCATCATCAGATTTCATCACAGTTTGACTTCTCCCTCCGACTCTCCTGCCTCCTCTCTCCCTGCCACGGGAGTTGATCTCAAGCACACACCTCAGACACATGCTACACACTAAACTCTGCTTCAGAGGCTGCCACTCCGAGGGCATGAGGCATTCAGACACCCCCAATGGTGTATTAGGCAGTGTATTAGTCCTTTTTCATGATGCTGATAAAGACATACCTGAGAGTGGGTCATTTATAAAGAAAAAGAGATTTAATGGACTCACAGTTCTATGTGGCTAGGGAGGCCTCACAATCATGGCAGAAGGTGAAAGGCACGTCTTACATGGTGGCAGACAAGGGAGAAAATGAGACTCAAGCAAAAGGGGAAACCTCTTATAAAAACATCAGATCTCAAGAGACTTACTTACTACCGTAAGAACAGTATGGGGGAAACTGCCCCCATATTCAATTATCTACCACTTGGTCCCTCCCACAACACATGGGAATTATGGGAGCTACAATTCAAGGTAAGATTTGGGTGAGGATGCAGTCAAACCATATCAGGCAGGATGTGCGAAGTAGGTAGCAGCCAGTGCTACCACAGGTGGATGTGTGGCTTATTCTCTCTGCAAGGACGCTCTGCTGAGAGGGAGGATGGGGACTTAAATCCAGCTTGTTCTCCACTAACCACGTGCTGAGCCCTGCATGGGGGCTGCACCTGCCAGGAGAAAGCATGCCTTCTGCAATTGCACCAGAATACTGTACAAACACACTGTCCTGGCAGCAGCCCTCCTGTCTTTGCTTTGGAGAAATAGTGAGAAGCTTAAGAGAAGTGAATTTTCTCAGACTCCCTGTGGCCTTTCTGGTTCCAGTCCCTGCAGCCCAGGGAAGTGCAGCTGTAGCCTAGTTGTTTTTGCTTCACTAGATACCCTGGGCCCCAGGGCAAAGAGCCAACATATTATGCCCTCTGAGTCACAGAATCAAAACAGGATTCTCTGTTTCCAGAACTTACTCATGGTGGCAATGAGGACATTTAAGGAAGACAAACATTAAGCGTCACATTGTATATCCTCAAAAGCTGTCTGCTTCTTGCATTTTTCTTTGACTCCAGAGTATTTCCTCACTTTTCTGTACCCAACTGTACCCTCTGGTACCAACCAGAGACTTTGAACCCTCAGTTTCAGCCATCATCAATGAGGACAGAGGAGGTCTGAAACCCAGACCATTTCCTGAGCTGCAATCACAAAGTTCTTTATATAATTACATATGTGGCACTGACTTGGTTTCAATCATTGAGAGCTTCTTCCATGAGACACAAACCACTGGTCACAGGTAAGCAAAAAGAAATGCATTTCCTTTGCCAACAACAGCTGCCAATGCCCAGCTAATAATCACTTCTAGTTGAAGATTACCTTCTGGTAACTCTCCAGACAGACCCCAGGAAGCAGCTGGTTGGAGAGGAACTCTTCAAGTTGAACCTGGGTTTCAGTGCGTCCAGATGACTCATGTAAATACACAAGCTCTGAGGCATCACCCTGACCCCCAACAAAAATCTCCTCAGTCACTCAGCTTGCTTTCCACTCATTTCCTTCCCCTCCCCTTCCTCTACTTCCTCTGTTTCTACTTCTTTTGTCTTCTTTCCCCATTCTGACAGAGGAAGACTGATGAAAGCTTTGTTTATTTATTTATACACAGTCATGTTCTAGAAAGGTTTCTTGAAAGAGTACATAAAACTCAACTAGCTTGTATAAGGGTGAAGTGGGTCAAAAGGAAAAGGAAAAACACGGACTATAAAAATGCATGGTAGAGGAATAAGACAAAGAATGACCAATACAAGCCAAGCCAAGCTCTTGTGCACCATGTTTCTGTGAGCTAGGGGCACGTTACAGCTGCAGATGCGGACCTCTCTGATTGGTTTCCCTTCCTCTGCCGACCATGTCATTGTCCAACGCCATGGCTGTAAATACTGTTTGCACTGAAGACTCTTATAGCCAAGACTGTACCCATTATCTAGAAATCTAGTGACAGATGTTATTAAGGGCTGCAAGGCACCCTATGAAAAGGCTACACTTACCACATTCCCTTGCAGCTGTGTAATTAAGTTCTGAACAATGACACGTCAGACAGGATGTAAAGAAGGCTCCTCACTGGCCGGGTGTGGTGGCTCAAGCCTGTAATCCCAGCACTTTGGGAGGCTGAGACGGGCGGATCACAAGGTCAGGAGATCAAGACCATCCTGGCTAACACGGTGAAACCCCGTCTCTACTAAAAAAATATATATATACAAAAAACTAGCCTGGCGAGGTGGCGGGCGCCTGTAGTTCCAGCCACTCAGGAGGCTGAGGCAGGAGTATGGCGTGAACCCAGGAGGTGGAGCTTGCAGTGAGCTGAGATCTGGTCACTGCACTCTAGCCTGGGCGACAGAGCGAGACTCCGTCTCAAAAAAAAAAAAAAAGAAGGCTCCTCACTCACACCTGTAAGCCCTGCACTTTGGGAGGCCAAGGCAGGCATATCACTTGAGCTCAGGAGTTCGAGACCAGCCTGGGCAACATAGCAAAACCTCATCTCTACAAAAAATATGAGAATTAGCCAGATGTGGTGGTGTGTGCCTGTAGTCTTGGCTACTTAGGGGGCTGAAGCAGGAGGATCACTTGAGCCCACGAGGTCCAGGCTGCAGTGAGCTGTGTTCACAACACTGCACTCCAGTCTGGGCAACAGAGCAAAACCTTGTCTCGTCTCCAAAAAAAAAAAAAAAAAAAAAAAAGAAGGCTCCTCAAAAGGAGCTGCAGCTGCAGGCTTGTTCCTTTCGACAGTCTTCCTACTGCCTTGGATGTGGAATTATTGGTGAAAGCTCCATATTCCCTACTGGACCATGGGTGACCTTGAGGGTGACAGACACATGCTGAGGATGACAAAGCCAAATGACAAGTGCCTGCTTCCTTGCCGACAATGGATACCCCGTATCAGCCCCCACTTGCCTAGCTCCAGATTTTTGTTAAGCAGAAAAGAAGAAAAATCTGGGCTTATGTAAATCAGTGATACTTAGGATTATTTGTTTTGCGTAGCCACCTGTATTAATCTGTTTTCACCCTGCTGATAAAGACATACCTGAGACTGGGAAGAAAAAGAGGTTTTTTGTTTTTTTGTTTTGAGACGGAGTCTCGCTCTGCCGCCCAGGCTGGAGTGCTGTGGCCAGATCTCAGCTCACTGCAAGCTCCGCCTCCCGGGTTCACGCCATTCTCCTGCCTCAGCCTCCCAAGTAGCTGGGACTACAGGCGCCCGCCACCTCGGCCGGCTAATTTTTTGGATTTTTTAGTAGAGACAGGGTTTCACCGTGTTAGCCAGGATGGTCTCGATCTCCTGACCTCGTGATCCGCCTGTCTCGGCCTCCCAAAGTGCTGGGATTACAGGCTTGAGCCACCGCGCCCGGCCAGAAAAAGAGGTTTAATTGGTCTTACAGTTCCACATGGCTGGGGAAGCCTCGGAATCATGGCGGGAGGTAAAAGGCACTTCTCACAAGGCAGTGGCAAGAGAAAATGAGGAAGAAGCAAAAGCAGAAAGCCCTGATAAACATATCAGATCTCGTGAGACTTATTCACTATCATGAGAATAGCATGGGAAAGACCAGCC
>NW_016803215.1:1531289-1551254 GCF_001698545.2 Rhinopithecus bieti
CTCGGCCTCCCAAAGTGCTGGGATTACAGGCTTGAGCCACCGCGCCCGGCCAGAAAAGAGGTTTAATTGGTCTTACAGTTCCACATGGCTGGGGAAGCCTCGGAATCATGGCGGGAGGTAAAAGGCACTTCTCACAAGGCAGTGGCAAGAGAAAATGAGGAAGAAGCAAAAGCAGAAAGCCCTGATAAACCCATCAGATCTCGTGAGACTTATTCACTATCATGAGAATAGCATGGGAAAGACCAGCCCCCATGATTTAATTACCTCCTCCTGGGTCCCTACCAAAACATGTGAAAATTTTGACAGATACACTATAATTCAAGTTGAGATTTGGGTGGGGACACAGCCAAAACGTATCACCATCTAATTCTAAATCATTCTCTCTCAAATTTTCATCTGTAGCAATAACCTTTTCAGCTACATATTTGAAGTTTCTGCTTGAGTGTTGAATTGGAGTCTTAAACTGAACAGGATCCAGACAGAACGCTTGATCTTTTTCTCCCCTTACTTCCCTAAACTTGATCCTTCCAGAGTCTTCCCCCTCTGAACTAAATGGCATCCCCATATGCCAAGTTGCTCAGGACAAACACCAAGGAGTCATTCCTGATTCTATTTTACTTCATTCCCACACACTGGCAAGTCCTATGGGCTCCACCTCCAAAATACACCTCTCACTCATCACTTCTCAACATTTCCCAGGATCTCACCATTGTAGCCACTGCCATCTTTCACCTGGAGTATCTCAGCTGCCTTCCAGATGCTCTGATTACACTCGTCTCACTACAGTCCTCCCTCCACAGCGGCCAGAGTGACCTTCTAGAAAATGTAAATCAGATCATATCACTCATCTGCTTAAATCCTCCAATGCCTTCCACTGAAGTGAGGATAAAATCCAAACTACCATGGCTCGCAAAACTACAAGTGAGCCAGTCCCTACTACCCATTACCCTACTTTTTCATGAGCTAGACTCCTAGCCCTTCTTGCCTTTCTTACTTGATATAGTTTGGATGTTTGTCCCCTCCAAATCTCATGTTGAAATGTAATCCCTGGCCACATGTGGTGGCTCATGCCTGTAATCGTAGCACTTTGGGAGGCAGGAGTGGAAGGATCCCTTGAGCCCAGGAGTTTGAGACCAGCCTGAGCAACATGGCAAAACCCCATACCTACAAAAAAAAATTATCCAGGTGTGGTAATGCATGCCTATAGTCCCAGTTACTCAAGAGGCTGAGGTGGGAGGATTGCTTGAGCCCAGGAGTTCCAGGCTACAGTGGGCTTTGATCGCACCATTGCACTCCAGCATGGGTGACAGATTAAGACCCTATCTCAAAAAATGAAAAAAGAAAAAAAAGAATGTAATCCCCAGCTTGGAGGTGGGGCCTAGTGGGAGGTTTTGGGGGAAGATGACTCATGAATGTCTTGGTGTTGGTGCTCTTCTCATGACAGTGAGTGAGTTCTCATGAGATCTGGTTATCTAAAATGGTGTAGCACCTTCTGCCTCTGTCTTGCTCCTGCTCTTGTCTTGTGATATCCCTGCTCCAGTTTCACCTTCTGCCATGATTGTAAGCTTCCTGAGGCCTCCCCAGAAGCTGAGCAGATGCTGGTGCCATGATAGCACAGCCTGCAAAACCATGAGCCAATGAAACCTCCTTTCTTCACAAATTACCCAGCCTCAGGTATTTCTTTTAGCAATGCAAAACAACCCAACACAGAAAATTGGTACCAAGAAGTGGGGCGTTGCTAGAAAGATACCTGGAAATGTCAAAGCAACTTTGGAACTGGGTAATGGTCAGAGGCTAGAAGAGTTTGGAGGGCTCAGGAGAAGATAGGAAGATGAGGGAAAGTTTGGAACTTCTTAGAGACTAATTAAATGGTTGTGACCAAAATACTGATAGAAATATGGCCAGCAAAGGCCAGGATGACAAGGCCTCAGATGGAAATGAGAAACTTATGGGAAACTGGAATAAAGGTCCCCCACAGATGGACATCTATTTCTATTACTTTGTAATGATAAAAAAAAATACTGCAATACATCCTTTTACATGTATTTGGTGCAAACTTGCAAGCATATCAGTTGGACAAATTCCTTGGAGTTGAATTGCTGCACCAAGGCTGTGTGCATTTTACATTTTGATAGGCATGATGGAATTACCTTTTGGTCCATTTTCCATGGGGTCACCCCATAGTACAGTTGAGATGGATCATCCAGTGACACAAGCAAAGACTTCCCACTCAGGGAGCTATTCACCTCCTATCAGGCCAGGGCCTTCTGGAGAGTCCTTAAAACCACACTTTACACTCCTAGTGAGCAAGGCTTCTAATCTCTTCCTTATCTTACCTGGAGCAGGTATCTTCTTGCCTTTTCTGCCTGTTTGTACATGATTCATTTCTAATCGCTTTCAACCCTTCCGTTGTAAAAAGAGACTTAAACCTACGCTATTCGGGTCTAGCATGAACATTCTTTACCTACCTTGCATCTGTTTTCAAATTTTATCCTTTCCAACCAACTTTATGCTTTATTTATTTGACTAGTTTTCTATGATTTATAAGGCTTAGAGAGCCTGTCATCTTTTTTATCAATGGATGATTTTTTAAAAACATGATTTAAATTAGTATTCCAAAAAGTCCCTATAAGAGTTTTTTTGTTTTTTGAAAAAAAGTCTTGCTCTGTCACCCAGGCTGGAGTGCAGTGGTGCAATCTCTGCTCACTGCAACCTCTACCTCCCAGGTTCAAGTGCTTCTCCTGCCTCAGCCTCCCGAGTGGCTGGGATTACAGGAGCGTGCCACCATGCCCAGCTAATGTTTTTCTATTTTTTTTTTAGTAGAAACAGAGCTTCACTGTGTTGGCCAGGCTGGTCTTGAGATCCCAACCTCAGGTGATCCACTTGCCTCGGCCTCCCGAAGTTCTGGGATTACAGACGTGAGCCACCATATCCAGCCAAGAGTTATTTAATTTTTTCTTAGCTCATGTGCTCTCCCATTCCTGGCTTCACTTCTGTGCCTCTTCCTCTCCATTTCCTGCCATTCAACAACGCACATGCTTATAAAGTAGATTTATTATCTAGGATCTTTTTTGACAAAGAATCTCCGTAGTGTAGGAGTTTTCCTAAACCAATGATTTCCTTCAAAGTCATGGCAAACAAGCAGAGCTATTCTGCAAGGCCCAGGCCCACTGGACTGGGCACTGGGAAACCTGGACGGGATCCCCTACTCCGCCTGCATCTGGTATCTCCTCCGAGAGGTCTCGGTTTCCTCATCTGAAATGGCAGGACCAGACCATCAACCCCTGTCAAAACAAAAAGTCCATGATTTTTAAACACTTTTCCAGATGGACTCTATCTGCCAGTAATATTCGTGACTATTCTTTAGCAAAAAAAAAAAAAAAAAGTTCCTTTCCAGAAACACATACAGAAACAATTACGAAAATATTTAAAACACACATTGGATTTGCTCATCGCTTCTCCTCCAGGACTGTATCTTTTGAAGTAAATGAGAAACAAATAAAGGGGCCACAGAATCATTTCCACCTAAAATCAACAGCAACAACAAACTCCCACCCAAATTTTGAGACCGTCTCTGGGAAGTGAGGGGTTTCGAAGAAGTAATAGATTAAGTTGGGGCCCTGTAAGAAAATCTGTCTCTGAAGTCTCCTTTTAAATGACATTAAGTGGAAAATAAGAATTACTTTAAATAAATTTTTAAGTCCTTAAAAAAAGAAAATAAGAAACCTATTTTAGTTTAAACATTTCCTCTGTGGTTTTGCCTAACTTTTCAAGATTTGTATCTGTAGATTGTGAAGTTTTTTTTTCATGGCCAGAAATCTCAACACCTTGCATTCTGTAGAACTATTTGAAAGCAACTGGACAAAGAGACAATAAAGAAAGTATGCTTGCCTTTGTAGACTGTTGGTAGCGTTTTTTTTCTTGACTTTGTTTCCTTTTTTCTTTTTTTGGAGGTGAGGTCTTGCTGTGTTGCCCAACCTGGTCTCGAACTACCACACTCGGCTATCTTTCTTGAAATTTAGCAGAAAAAATTGTCAATGGCATGAATGCATCAAAGTGGTTTTGGCTTAGTGTAAACAGTACAACCTCAAGAGGAAAATAAAATTTGGAGACAGGTTTCTTATTGTATAAAACATCAATTAATGCTGCATTCGTAAGTCTCTTCTCCTAATCTAAAGGACAGTATTCCAGCCAGGCACGGTGGCTCACACCTGTAATCCCAGTACTTTGGGAGGCGGAGGTGGGTGGATCAAGAGGTCAGGCGTTCAAGACCAACCTGGCCAAGATGGTGAAACCCCATCTGTACTAAAAATACAAGAATTAGCTGGGCGTGGTGGTGGGCGCCTATAATCCCAGCTACTCAGGAGGCTGAGGCAGAGAACTGCCTGAACCCGAGAGGCGGAGGTTGCAGTGAGCCGAGATTGAGCCACTGCACTCCAGCCTGGGCAACAAAGCCAGACTCTGTCTCAAAAAAAAAAAAAAGAAAAGAAAAAACAAACAAAACAAACAAACAAAAAAACCCAATGTTCCTTGTGCAACATTTTAGTTGCTCTTCGTTCCTGAAATAATGTCCTCATTTTTCACTACCCACCATTTCAAGCTCATTGGTTACCTCTGTGGATATTATACCCCAAGTTGGGTGTTTCTCCTGATAACTGGATCAAAATTTCCTTTTTACTTATTTTATGTCAAAGCATTTCCAGAAAGTACTTGTTTATTTACTCAACCACCTAACAAATATTAACTTAGCATCAGCAATGTTCCTGGCTCTAGGACATGTACTATAGAGGATTTACGTTTGCCTTCCAAGGACTTATGATCTAAAATTTGCCTTGGGAAGGCATGTAAATCCAAGACTACATAGTAATATAATTCAACTCGACAAATATTTATGGAAAGCCCACTATGCTCAAGACACTGGGAAGACAAAAATATATAAGATCCAGTGCAACTCCCAGTCCGGTGGGGAAACAGATAGGACACAAGCAGGGAGTTCTAGTACTACGAGGTCAGACCTGTAACAGAGAGGTGGTTGAATGGAGAGAATGTGGGGAAACATGGGAAGAAGTGCCTCCTTCTGCCTGTAAGTATCTGAGAAGTCTACCTAGAAGGCTGTCTGGCTCCATTCCTGCTGTTATAGCAAAATACTACAGACTGGATAATTTATAAATAGTGGAAATTTACTTCTCACAGTTCTGAAAGCTGAGAAGTTCAAGACGAAGGCACTGACAGATTTGGTGTCTGGTAAGGGTTCATTCTCTGTTTCCAAGATGGTGCTTTGTTGCCGTGTTCCCCAGAGGGGACAAATGCTATGTCCTCACACACCGAAATGGACAGAAGGCAAAATGGCAAAAATGGGATAAACTCTCTTCCTCAAGCCCCAGCATAAGGGCACTAATCCTTCCCACGAAGGCAGGGCTCTCGTGTTTAATCACCTCCAAGGGCCCCACCACTAATACCATGACCTTGGGAGTTAATTTCCAACATGCAAATTTGGAGGGACACATGCATTCAAATTATAGCAAAGACCTGTGCAGGACCTAAAGACTAAGCAGGAATTTGCCAGATGGACATGGAGGTGGGTTGGTAACTAGGAAAGAAAAACAGGGCAGGGAGGGAGCATGATCCACTGAGAGGATGCTCCTTACCAAGGGGTTGGCTTTTATCTTTTAATTGAGGTGGCATGGAGCCACTGAAGAGTTAAGCAGAGATGCAATACAAGACGACAAAAAGAGATGTCACAAAGTAGTATATAAAAAGGAATGACGTTGACTGCAACTGCTTGATGGAGAGCAAATTACAGCCCACAGCTGAATAGCTGCCTGACCTAACTCAAGTTACCCAAGCTTTTTATGTCTTGATGTCTTCATCTGTAAAACTGAAGACAAAAGTTGTAGAGGGGATAAATGACTTAACACTTGTAAAGTCCCCGGAAAGGGACTCATCACATGGTAAGTGTTCATCAGGTGTTATCTCTGGTTATTAGTAGTAATATCATCATCATCACCATTATTATTATCACCATGATTTTAGTAGTTATATCACTTCAGCATGGCATTGCTAAGCAAGTGGGATAGGGGTTGGAGCTCACACCACAGAAGAAGAGCGTGTCTCTTCTATCTGGGCTTTCAAAGCCAAGGCTGCTATTGAGCCTTGACCTCCTGCAACATCAGTTGGGTTTCATGATGTTTGGAAGAACCTCAGTGTCTCCCATTTCACAGCAGTGGGACGTGGTCCTTGAGCAGGATTCTGGGAGGAACAGCACCTTCCTTTTGCTGGGCTGGGTCTTCACTATGACCAGAGTCATGGAATGTGGATTCGAGAAGAGTCCTAGATCGTTGGGTACAACTCCCTCATTTTACAGGTGGAGAAACTGAGTCACAGAGTCCTCAAATGATTTTTCTGTGGTCACACCACCAGTTTATCTCAAAACTCAACTCTCAGTGGTCCCTATGCCCAAGTCAGTTTCCTTCATGACATTCCATGCCGACCAGATCACAGAGATTTCTTAGTCTCCGTTAACGTTTATTACTTACTTCTGGGAGATCTTCCACCTGGCCTAACAAGTGAATATTCTTTGTGTGATGGAGAATTAGCAAAAGACATCATTCTCAGATCAAAGTCTTCCTAAGACGCCTGTCTCTTTTAAGGAAAAGAAAGACAGATGTATTCTTTGCCCAGAGTCTTTGGATCAGAAAAATCTCTCTCAAATCTTTCCAGTAACTCCTTTGGAAAGACATTCCCTACCATTTCCTGCCTGCTGCCTTCTCCAGCATTAATCTCTTCACTTTTCTTCTCTCTTTCTATCCCCAACTACTTTTCCCCTATCTTGCTCCCTGAGTTCTCCCAGAGAGTTGTCCCTTGAGAATTCATCAAACTGCATCACCAAAGCACCCCTCTCCACTCGGAAAATGCAGAGAAGGAAAGGGATGAATTTGCAGCCTTGAACAATCCCTGGTTTTCATACATATCAACAATGACTCTGGCTTTTTCTTTCTCCTCCAGAAAGACTTTTGACTATAACACTGCAATGTATTACCAGCAGGCCCAGTCCCAGTTTTATTGTGGAGCAAGCTGGGTTCTGTTTGTACTGAAGTGCATTCCATACTCAATTTAGTTTGGGACAAACCAGAAAGAGAATGCACCTCGAACATAATAAAATGCCACTCGAAGGAGAAAAGAGATTTCGTTCCAGGCCTCTGGCCAGATTAAACTCATTCTTCTGCTACCACCACCTCCAGATGAATGCCTCGCTCATTAACTATTTGTCATCTTCAGCTTTAAAATGGCAAACATAGGCACATTTGGAAAGCGTGCTATAACTTCAGACGGCATTGGTGGTAACTTTTGAGTTCCCATGTTTGGTTGGGAGAAATTCAGACCAGGATCATTACCAAGAGCAGAGCCTTTTTTTTAAGATGTAAGAGAAGTGATTGAGTAGTAGATAAACACTGTTATCACTAAACATATAAATAGATGTTTGTTGTCTTGGTGTCAGGCATTCCGTGGCATAGAGAACTTGAATAGCTGCACAGCATTATGTGGCTAATTCTGTCTGAGAGTGTGGACGGCCTTATTAGGAAAAGACAGTGCATTGTTGTGGAAGGATAATTTCAGAGGAGTGCAGGCCTCTCTCTCTCTCTCTCTCTCTCTCTCTTTCTCTCTCTCTTCTCTCTCTGCCAGAAGAACTGCGGTAAGTTAAAAGGATATTGTTCAGTGAACTGTTTCTAACAATCCAGTGTGGGAGTAGGCTATCACCTATTTTATGGTTTCTTATTTTTTGTGTGTTTTTTTCTGTTTTTTTTTTTTTTGAGACGGAGTCTCACTCTGTCGCCCAGGCTGGAGTACAGTGGCATGATCTCGGCTCACTGCAACCTCCGCCTCCCAGGTCCAAGAGATTCTTCTGCCTCAGCCCCCCGAGTAGCTGGGAGTACAGGCCTGCACCACCATGCCCGGCTAATTTTTGTATTTTTAGTAGAGATGGGGTTTCACCATATTGGACAAGCTAGTCTCGAACTCCTGACCTTGTGATCCACCTGCCTTGGCCTCCCAAAGTGCTGGGATTACAGGCATGAGCCACCGTGCCAGGCCTATTTTGTGGTTTCTAAACCAGGCCCTAGTTTGAAATAACTAAGCAGGTTTCCTGACTCCCAGCTCTAAAGGAAGACCACGACTGTGAGAGTCATAGGCAGAGACCCAGGAGACCCTCACTCACCTCCTCCTGAGGGAAGATTCCCTTGGCTCTCATAGGTGCTCTTTGAAATTGCTCTTGTATCCACAATTGCTGGAATTCCCTGGGAGCGTAATTTCTTACCCTCTTACTTAGTGTATAATATACAGTGGAACCATCGTTAACCATCACAGAGCTTATCATCCCTATGACTAAGAATGATCTTGACAGAAAATGTATTAAATAATAACCCATCTTATTTAAGAAAATACATTTTGTAACCAGAACCTTATTCCCTAGAGTTTACTTTGATTATTTGGTTAGGTCTTTTTCCATATGAAGACATTTTGATGAGCCTAGCATTGCTAAAATTCCTAGGGGCTTCTTTACCTGCTATCTTACAATAAAAGTTACAACACTGGTACTTTTATTTTACCAATATCATTAGTTTTTAGGAAAACTCAATATCTGCCTTTAGAGGTTGTAACATTAGGTTTGATCGTTTCCAAAAATCTTAAATACACTGGAAGAACTGGGTGAGCACAGTGGCTCATGCTTGTAATCTCAACATTTTGGGAGGCTGAGGTGGGAGGATCACTTGAGGCCAGGGGTTTGAGATCACCCTGGACAACATAGCAAGACTTTGTCTCTATAATAATAAAAAATAATTAACCCGGCACAGTGGTGTGCACCTGTAGTCCCAGCTACTCAAGAGGCTGAAGAGGCAGGAGGATCACTTGAGTTATCAGTAAGTTGAAGCTGCAGTGAGCTGTGATCGCACCACTGCACTCCAGCCTGGGCAACAGAGTGAGACCCTATCTCAAAACAAAAAAAGAAAGAAAGGAAGGAAGAAATTTGCACATTTGTTTACTTACATGTTTCTCCTATCCCCAGGCCACTTTCAGTATTCTACTCTATAATGTAACCAACGTATACAATATATCTTTATAAGTCAACATGTGTAGGTATAAAATATCCCAGAGGACCTAGAAAGACACCAACATCTGCCAAAAGGTATAATGGCCATACAGACAAAATTTCAACCACAATTTCAAATATCATACTTTCTTTTCAAATCGCTTTCCAGCTTTTCCCCTCCAAAAATGTAATTTTAAACATGTAATAAGGGTGAAGGACATGTGAGATTCTCCTTTATTAGGGAGCTATAGAGGTAGTTAAACAGAAAACTGAACAAGTAGGGACCAACGTGGGGCAAGCGGTCATGAAGAAAAGGAGTATGAACCGACCAGTGAAACCTGATCCGACTAGGAACAGTGCGGGCTGCGGGGCAGGATGAGTTCCTAGAAACAGAGCCCAATCCAGAAGGAGACACCACAAAATCAGAGCTGGTCAAGCTGAAGCCACGAAGAAAATAGCCATGGGCATCCTCTGGGTCCAGGTGGAACTTGGCTGGAATTCTGGCTGAGGCTTCTGCTGACTTTAGTTTTTTCTCCCCTGATATTTTGTCCCCAAACACACATACACATGCACACATTAAAGGTATATCTTCAAAAATAAAATATCCTGGGCTTAGGTGAAGAGTAAAGTTATTTATTTATTTATTTATTTATTTATTTATTTATTTATTGAGATAGGGTCTTGCTCTGTGGCCCAGGCTGGAGTGCAGTGATGCAATCATGGCTCACTGCAACCTTGACCTCCCTGGCCCAATGGATCTTCCCACCTCAGCCTCCCGAGTAGCTGGGACTACAGGTGCACACCATTACACCTTGTTAAATTTTTGTATCTTTTGTAGAGACAAGGTCTCACCATGTTGTCCAGGCTGGTCTGGAACTACTGAGCTCACATGATCCACCTGCCTTGGCCTCCCAAAATGCTGAGGTTATAGGCATGAACCATTTTACCCTGCCAGAAAATTTTATTTTTTATTTATTTTCTGCTTTTTGTTTTGTTTTGTTTTTTTGTTTTTTATTCAGGATCTCACTCTGTTGCCCAGGCTGGAGTGCAATGGCACCACCTCGGCTCACTGCAACTTCCGCCTCTTGGGTTCAAGCGATTCTCCTGCCTCAGCCTCCTGAGTAGCTGGGATTACAGGCATCCACTACCATGCCCAGATAATTTTTGTATTTTTAGTAGAGACAAGGTTTCACCATATTGGCCTCAAACTCCCGACCTCAGGTGATCTGCCTGCCTCAGCCTCCCAAAATGCTGGGATTACAGGCATAAGCCACCACGCCCGGCCTCTTATTTCTTGTTGACTAAGCAATGAGGCCAAGCAAATTAGAGTCAAGGAAAACACAAATCACAGGACTATTGAAGCGTTGTGGATGATTATCTCACATGGAAGGGACTGGTCATGTCTAGCTCCTTACAGCCAAAGGAGGAATCTGAAGTTTTATAACCTTGAGTGCAGTTGTTATTAAAGGAGATCAAAGTCAGATATGAGGGGAGGGACAACATGGGAAGTGCCTGCTGGTCCAGATAAGCACCTCTTTATAGGATTTTGAGAAGAACCCTGAGGTACCTTGGCTTGGACTTTATTGGTAGCTCAAGATAATATCATCAGACTTGCCTAACTCCTCTGGAGGAAGTATGAGTTTGTTTAGTTCAGGTCAATAGACACATTCTAAGTGGAGCGCCTGTTAAGTGCCAGGCATCGTACTAAGCCAGTGGTTCTTAAACCTGAATGTGCATTAGAATCACCTGGAAGGCTAGACCTTACCTCGAGAATCCCTAGATTAGGAGGTATGGGTAAAGAACTTTCAGTAAGTTCCCACGCCATACTAAAGCTATGGTCTGGGGAACACGTTTTGACAACCACAGCTAGAAACATGGTAGCTGCTCCTTGGTCTAGTAGGAGGAAGAGACCATTAAGCAGTGACTGCACTGCAGTGTAACACGCACAGCAAGCAAGGTTAAATTCTGGCACCATCGGGGCAAGAGGAAGAGGACTCAACTTTGCTTGAGTAAATCAAGGATAGTTTTATAAAGAAGAACATGATTGAGTTGACTAGTGAAGAAGTAAGAGTTTGCCAGCCATTCTGAGAAGAAGAGCCTGGAGGATGAGTGAAATGGATGGGCTTGGAACCTCAGAAGAGTTCAGTTCAGTACAGTTGGAGTGAGAAATGCACCTGGGAGAGTGACTGGGGAAGGAGGGTAGAGACCAGGTCATGG
The DNA here is from genome assembly GCF_001698545.2 of Rhinopithecus bieti. NCBI lineage: Eukaryota > Metazoa > Chordata > Mammalia > Primates > Cercopithecidae > Rhinopithecus > Rhinopithecus bieti. The sequence continues at coordinate 1,542,595 of NW_016803215.1, forward strand.
AAGGCCTTGTCTGTCATACCAAGGGGTTAGACTCTGTCCTGTGGGCTCTGGAAAGTCACTGTGAAGTTTTACTAGTGGTGGAGGTATCACTTATTTTGTGGTTTCTGGTTTGAAATGTCTAAATAGGTTTCCCGACTCTCAGCCCTAAAAGAAGGCCATGCCTGTGAGAATCCCAGGAGACCCTCACTCACTTCCTGCTGAGGGAAGATTCTCTTGGCTGTCTGAAATTGCTCCCATATCCACAATTGCTGGAATTCCCTGGGAGCATAATTCATCACCCTGTTACTTAGTATGTTATATAGAATGGAAGCATCTTTAATCATCGTGGAGCTTATCATCACCATGACTAAGAACGATCTTTACAGAAAATGTATTAAATAATAATCCATCTTATTTAACAAAATACATTTTGAAACCAGAACATTAAATTCTGAACAATGACTTGGTTCAAATGCCTAAAAGTCTAGGGCAATTTTGTGGGGAAAGAAACTAGAAATCTGTTTTGGAAAATTATGATTTAAACAAGCAGAGATACATCTATCTTCTTCCCTACTGTTTCCCAAGTGCTTATCCCAAAGTCTGGCACATAATAAATATGTGTAAAATGAATGAATGAGTGAGTGAACCAATGAATGAATGAATGAATGAAGGGGTTGCAGTAATTTTCCAAAGGCAAAGCACAGTGGGAGAAACCACTGGATTGTGAATTAGGAGACCTGGATCCAATTGGTAACTAGCTATGTGATGGAGAGGAAGTCTCTCTATCTCTCCAAGTCTCTGCTTCCTGAGCTTTAACCTGTGGGCTTGGATTAGGATTAGGATAATGGATCTCAACCATGAGTGTATATTAGAGTCACTTGAGGAGCTTTTAAAATGTTGCTGCTGAAGAACAAGTTAAACATCCTCGTGGAAGCAGTAAGGCAAATTTAGAAGATGGAATATTCTATAAACAAATGACCTGATTTCTTCCACAAATGAATGGGAAAAAATACAAGGAGGGACTGGCACAGATTAAAAGAGTTTTAGAGGGCTCTCATCCAAATAAAATGTGTGGATCTTGTTTGATTCATGGTTGTAATTCAATCAGTCAAATAATCCAATTGTAAAAAGGCATTTTTGAGCCAGTCAAGGACATCTGAACATGCGGTTGGGTTATCAGACATTATTAAGAAATTATTGTTCATTTCTTTATGTGTAATAACAGCATTATATGCATGCATATACACACATGCACACACAGGCGTAGTCCTTATCTGTTAGAGATGCATACTGAAGTATTAGAGTCAAAATTGTAATCATGTTTGGGATTTGCTTTAAAATCCCAAAACTCTAACAACCACCACCAAAAAAGCTGGAGGGAGTAATCAGCATAATGGATTGGAGAAGTGTTGATAATGATTGAGGCTGAATGATAGGCAGCTGCACGGGGGCTCATCACATGTTTCTCTTTACTTCTGTGTATTTTGAAATTTGCTTTTAAAATTACTTCAAAGATACTGACACTTGGGTTCACAGCAGACTAAATAAATTAATATTCTGATTGAGGAAGAGAGAATAAAGCCCTTGGTGTCAGTATTCTTTAACCTTTCCCCCCACTTCTGGTGATTCTAATATTGCAGCTAGGATTGAGAACAACTAGATTATTACAGGACACCTTTGATTCTACCAGAATAATTCATCGATGATAAATCTGGCATCCATGTATTTTATCCTGGGCACTTAACAAGACTGCCTGAAGAAAGGGACAGATCCCTGGATCTCAGATCTCAGCACCCCATGAGGTTTATTTTCCCCTTGATCTATCTTTCTATCTATTTATCTATTTATATTTATATTAAATTGATATATGTTCATATATGTTATATTTTCCAAAACAGATATATCATCCAATATGCTTATATCCATCCAATATAAATATATATATGATTATATATATATGATGAATATATACATCTGTTTGGAAAATATAACATATATGGATATATATATCCACCCAATATAAATATAAATATAAATATAAATATAAATATATATGTGTTTATATTGGATGGGTAAATACATCTGTTTTGGAAAATGTAACATATATGGATACATATGTATCCATCCAATATAAATGTAAATAGATAGGATACATTAGATGGAAACATATATCTGTTTCAGCAAATATAACATAAATATATATATTTATATATTAATATATATTACATATATGTTTAGAGACAGGATCTTGCTTTGTTGCCCAGGCTGAAGTGCAGTGGATATTCACAGGCATGATCATATCACACTACAGTTTCGAACTCCTGGGCTCCAGTGATCCTCCTGCCTCAGCCTCCCAGTACCTGGCACTATAGGAGCATGACATATTTTTAAAAATTAAACTTGCTATTTTGAGATAATTTTAGATTCACATGCAATTGTAAGAAATGATAGCGAGATCCCCTATACTCTGTAGCCAGATTCCCCTGATAAAAACATCTTGCAAAACTAAAGTCGAATATCATATGATATAGTACAATATCATAACTGGCATACTGACATTGGTACCATTGAGATACAGAGCATTTTTACCACCACATGAAAATTTCATGTTGTACTTTGATAGCCATGCCCACTTCTCTTCCACTGCCACCCCCCATTAGCCTCTGGTAACCACTAATTTGTTCTTCATCTCTATAATTTTGTCCTTTTCAGGAACATTGTATAAATGGAATCATAAAACATGAAACCTTTCAAGATTGGCTTTTTCACTCAACATAATTCCCTGGAAATTCATCCAGGTTTTTGCAAGTGTCAAGAGTTCAGTACTTTTGTTGCTGAATAATATTCCATGGTATGGATGTACCACAGTTTCTTTCACCATTTGCCTGTGGAAAAACAGAGCAATATCCAAAGTGAGTATAACACTTCAAAATTTGTGGGACATAATTAAAGCACTCCTGAGAGGGAAATATTTAGATCTACATTTTACTTTTAAAAGAGGAAATGTCTCAAGTCACTAATCTAAGCTCTTATGTTAAGAGCTTCTTGTTGAGGAAAGTGTATTGAAGACTCCAACTATACTTGTGGATTTATCTACCTTCATTTCACTTCTATCCATTATATCATATATTTTGCAGCACTGTTGTTTTGTGTGTATACATGAAGGATTTCTATGTCTTCTTTGTGGATTGACCCTTTTATTATAATTTTCTTTGCTGTGAAGTCTTTTTAATCTGAATATAGTCAGTCCTGTTTTCTCTTGAATAATATTTGCATGATATGTCTTTTTATATCTTTTAAAACCTGCCTATATCTTTATGATTGAAGTAAGTTTCTTATCAACAGCATATAGTTAGTTCATGCTTTTTGATTTGCTCTGCCAATTTCTGTATTTTAATTGCTGTATTTAGACCATAGGCATTTAATATAATTATTGGCGTATTAAAGTTAAGTCTACCAGTTTATTTTTTGTTTTTTGTTTGTTCTCTGTTTTTCATTTATCTATTTTCTTTTTTCTTTCTTCTTATGGGTTCCTTCAACACTTTTTAGAATTCCATTTTGATTTTGATTTATGTATGGTGTTTTGGGTATATCTCTTTTGATGGTTTTAAGTGGTTGCTCTAGGTATTATGTTCTCTATATATTTATATCTATGTAAAATAAATTGCCAGTCTTCTGGTGTCATCATTTTATCTGTTTGAATGAAATGTAGACTCTTAACTTCCCTTGACACCCCTTTTACCTTCTCTTTTTGCAATTGTCTGGTTTGGTTTTGTTTTGTTTTTCTCCAGAGACAGAGTTTTGCTCTGTCAGGCTGGAATGCAGTGGCACAAGCATAACTCACTGTACCCTCGAACTCCTGGGCTCAAGTAATCTCTCACCTCAGCCTCCTAAGGAGCTAGGACTATAGGTGTGCATCACCACCCCTACCCTTTTTTTATTTTTCCTAGAGACAGGAGTCTTCCTTTGTTGCCCAGGCTGCTTTTTAACTCTTGGCCTCAAGTGATTTTCCTGCATTGGCTTCCCAAAGCAATAGGATTATAGGCATGAGCCACTGCACCTGGCATGTATAATTGTCTTAAATATTTCCTCTACCTACCAAATCAGCCAATTATAATTTTTGCTTCAACCATCAAACATAATTTAGAAAACTCAAGAGGAAAAGGAAAATCTATATAATTACTCATATTTTTGCTTACAGTGTTCTTTGTTCCTTCCCCCACTCTAAAATTCTTTCTAGGGCATTTCCTTCAGCCATTCTTTTCAAGTACCTCTGCTTGTAACAAATTCTCTTGACTTTCCTTCATCTGATTTGTCTTGATTTCCCCTTTATTCCCGAATATTTTTGCTGGATGTTGGATCCTGAGTTGACCAGTATTTTCTTTCAACATTTGAAAAATGTGCCATTTTCTTCTAGCTTGGATGCTTTCTTATGAGAAATCTATCATTCAGTTGTCTTCCCCTATAGGTAAGCTGTTGTTTCTTTCTCATTGCTTTCAAGAGTTTTCCATGGTCTTCAATTTTCAGAAGTTTAACTATGATGTGACTTGCTCATTTCTTTGAATGTTTCCTGTTTGGAGTCATGCAGTATCTTACATCTGTCGCTTTATGTCTCTTGCCAAATTCAGGACATTTTCAGTCATTATTTCTTCAAGTACATTTTTAGCTCTTCCCTCCTGATATGACGCAGATGCTAGATCTTTTGCTGTAGGCCCACAGGTCTCTATGACTCTGTTCATATTTTTCAGTGAATTTTTTCTCTTTTGGTCATATTGCATAGTTTCTATTGCTCTGTCTACAAATTCACCAATAGTTTTCTTTTTCTCTTCCATTCTGCCATTGAACTCACCCATTGATTTTCTTTAAATTTTGTTATTGTATTTTTTCATGCAACATTTTCATTTGGTTTTCTTTATATCTTCTATTTCTTTGCTGAGATTTTGTATTTCTTTGCTAGACTTTCTATTTGTTCACTTGCTTCGAGTGTGTTTGTAACTGCCCATTGAAGCACTTTTATGATGGCTGCTTTACAGTCTTTGTCGGATCATCCTAACATTTCTCTCTTCTTGGTGTTGCATTTATAGATTGTTGATTGTCTTTTTTTTTTTTTTTTTCCATTCAACTTGCTATCTTCCTGGTTCTGGGTATGACAAGTGATTTTCTGTTGAAACTTGGATTTTCAGGAGTACCATGTGATGAGTCTCTGAATCTTACTTAACCCTCGGTGTTAGACGACTTCCTCTAACATCCTGTGGGAGAAAGGGGAGGATGCCATGTCATTATTGACAGGTGGAAGAAGTCCACACTTCCCACTCAGCTTCCACTGACATCCAAGGTGGGGGAAGTCCTCATTGTTACCTGATGGGTGGGAGAGTCCTGGATCCTCACTGGCCCTCCACTGATTCCTCCCTGGCTGGGGGGTGTAGGAGCCCCTCATTACTCCTCTCCATGTGACCTCCACTGATACCACAGGGTGGTAGCTTTGTGACCTCCGGGCAGAAGTGACAGTCCTGATTTTCCATTAGGCCTCCTCTGATGACTCCTCAGTGGGGTGTGGAAGGGGCACCTCATTGCTGCCAGGTGGGGGGTGGGGTGGAAATTCAGGCCTCCCATTTTATCTTTGCTAGCGTGGTCATGGATGGCAGTAGGAACATAGTCTTTCCTGAAGTGTTTGATTGGAACAAAAAGTAGTTATTGTCTAAAGGACTTCTGCCTCTTTCTTGGTCCTTTGGCTGCTGAGAGTAGCCTTTTGTTGGTTTATTTATTAATATTTATTTATTTTTATTCTTTTAAATAGAGACAGGAGTCTTACTATGTTACCCAGGCCAGTCTTGAACTCCTGGCCTCAAGCAATCCTCTCACCTCAGCCTCCTAAAGTGCTGGGATTACAGGCATAAGCCATTGCACCCACCTGTTTATTTTAATTTTCTTATTTTTATCTGTGCCCTTTGGCATTTTCAGGTTGCCAGGTTCTTTAGCTCCAAGTCTGGGACATATGAGATCAACAGAAAACGCAGAGAGCTCATCACTGTGTTATTCCTTGGGTCCTGAAATCCCTGTCTACTTTCTACCACCTTTTAGGTTTTTCTTGTGTTTGTTTTATATGTAGTGTCCAGGTTTTTTAACTGGACTTGGAAGAACAGGGAAAAATATAGCTACTTTAACTTCCCAGCAGCACATAATATTTTTGATATATTTGATACATACCAAAGGATATATGTAAGTATATATGTGTATTATAAAGTAATAGCACTAACATTAAACCTTTTAAAATGGCAAATGTATAATAGACTTTTCCTAACGAAAATGAAAGCTGCATTACTCAATCTCACACTAAACCAATTGAACTATCAATCTAAGTTTGGCCTTCTAGGACTCTGAAATAAACATCCTTTGCCTGGAGAACCTGCCAATGAATGAGTCTTGATCCCATGACTGGGTTAGCATATCACTGTTGGTGGTGGTTGTTATTTAAAAGCCACCTTTCCTCTATTCTGAAGTTTCCTGCCTCCGGGCTGCATGTCAACATCAGGAATGACACAGCCTTGCAGCTGGCAAGACTGTGAAGCCGGTGACTCAGGATAATGAAAATAAACACTGTCATTGCTGAGGAGTCCCACAGTCTCTGGCTACTCTGCCCTATTCTCTGCCCCATCCTGTGCCTTCTTTCCTTTTGTCCTCCTGGATGCTTTCTGCATCTCTTTTGTTGTGTGATGTAGTGGCCATCCCCATTTTCTGCTATTTTAATGGACATCAGCTGTCTGAGAGAAGACTCCCAACATCTGTCTTTTTTTTTTTTTTTTTTTTTTTTTTTGAGACAGGGTCCAGGCTGGAGTGCAGTGGCGTGCCCTGCAACCTCTGCCTCCTGGCTTCAAGTGATTCTCCTGCCTCAGCCTCCTGAGTAGCTGGGATTACAGGCACCCACCATCACACCCACCTAATTTTTGTATTTTTAATAGAGATGGAATTCCACCATGTTAACCGGGCTGGTCTTGAACTCCTGACCTAGAGTGATCCACCCATCTTGGCCTCCCAAAGTGCTGGGATTGCAGCCATGAGCCACCATGCCCGGCCCCCAACATCTGTTTTGTTCAAAAAAGAACCAGCATGTAGACAGGGATGGACCGCACCAGGCAGGGCTGGGGATGCTGGCCAGGAGATGGGATCTGATCATCAACTGAAACGTTAACTGGGAGGTCTTCAGATTGGCTACCTCATCTCCTTTCTATCCAGGGGACGTTTGCTAGCACATGGATCTTACTTCGCCTCCTCTAGACAGTTTCCCTTCCCCCCGCAGCCCTCGCCAGGCTTCTGGGAAGTGAGGGGACATAGGAAGTAGACTTCACACTATTATTGAACAGACGAGAGTCCCTGAGGTCATGGATTCATTTCCTCCCTGACTAGCCTTGTTACCCTGGTTGTTTCTCTCCGCGGGTTTCAAGTTGCCCTAGCATGCAGGATGAGATGGCTTCAGAGAGGCTGGGCAGCCCGAGTTGTGTGTTCTGTCTACAATATGCTGTTTGGGTTGGTTCTGGGAAAAGATCTAAACAAGTCTCACAAAGAACAAAGGATTGCAGCTCAGTTACCTGCTGAGAAGCACCCCAACTGGATCTTGTCTCTAAGGCTCATTGACTTTACTCTCCATTTCTTCTGCTTCTCCAGCATCCAAGTGACAGTGGAAAGTACCTTGGGCTCTGTGGTGAGAAGAGCCCAGCTCCAGGGCAGTATGCTTCCTTAAGCCATGTGACCTTGAGCAAATCGCTTTTGTTTTCTTCTGGGTTAACAAAAATAGGGTAATGATACCTTTTCTACAATCAACTATTTATTAAATGATATAATGAAATGAATTATGATGCTGCTGAAGATTATAATAGCATTGTGGAAACCATATATTATCTAAGGCTTGCTTTAGAATATCCTAGCAAAAAATAAAAAGGAGGAAGAGACAGGATAAATGAAACAGGCTTGGCAAAATATTGATAACTATTGAAGGAGGATGCTAGGTTTGGGGGGTCTAGTCTAGTATGCTGTCTATTTTTGTGTCTGAAAATTTCCATAATTTTTTATTATGGAAAATGGTTATTAAATTAATAACCATTTTATATCCCAATAGGATCAATAAAATAATGGATAGAAATACCCTTTATAAATATGAATACCCTACAGGAAAACAGTGTCGTGCTGTAGAAAAGATTGTCACACACTGGTTCTCTAACTAAATAACTGCAAGGATGCACCTCGCTCGTTGACTGAATTTGTCTGTAATCACTGTAATGCATCCGACCAGCAAACACATGGAGAAGCCCATCCCCTCTGCCCTAATCCCCAGCTCTCCAAATACAGGGAAGATCCAGAGCCTCTTGTGCGGCAGAAGGCGGAGTTGCGTGACCGCCCCAGACAGGTTCGAATTGCCGCTCCCTCTTTTTCAGGGCGATACTTCTTTGCCACAGGGTGGTGACTGCTTGCCACTTCCTCTTCGTTCTCTTGCCTCCTCTGTCTGGGGGACATGTCTCAGTTTCGTCCACTCCTGGATTCTCCTTGCTTTTGTCCTTAGACCATCAGATTCGAGAGAGGCAGTGCGGGTGGATGGCAAAGGGACCCGGATACAAAGAGCCGAGTCAGGCCCCGGCCAGGGCCAACACCAGCACCTCCCCCCTCCACCCCCCACCCCAAACCCCCAC
>NW_016803215.1:1552774-1557152 GCF_001698545.2 Rhinopithecus bieti
GAAAGAAAGAAAGAAAGAAAGAAAGAAAGAAAGAAAGAAAGAAAGAAAGAGGAAAGAAAGAAAGAAAGAAAGAAAGAAAGAAAGAAAGAAAGAAAGAAAGAAAGAAAGAAAAAGAAAGAAGGAAGGAAGGAAGGAAGGAAGGAAGGAAGGAAGGAAGGAAGGAAGGAAGGAAGGAAGGAAGGAAGGAAGGGAGGGAGGGAAGGAAGAAAGAGAGGGAGAGAAACTAGGACCTCGGAGGAGATGTCCCACCCTGCCTCTGGGTATTTAAATGGTGGATAGAGTGAGGGCTGCGTCACGGTCACAGAGTGACCTGAACTCCTGAACTCAGCATTAAAACATGAGTAGGTGGCGTGAAAAAGGAACTGCAAGTGTGTAACACAGCACAGAGAGGTGAGGGAGTGGATGGATAGACACATGACCTTCTTTCTCCTCTGTTTGTGAAACCCTTCTCTTGGAAGAATTCTACGATGGAATCGCGAATCCTTATGTCAGACAGCAAGAGGACTCACTCACTTGCTTCCTCCAGATGAAACGTTTAAAAAGAGCTTATTAACAAGTGACAAATGATTGTGGAACCACAATGGGACCAGGGTAGATTTGCAGAAAGAGGAAAGAATACTTTTTTTCCTATCAGGAAAGAACCGAACAGCCCTGGGACCATACCCTGACTGTCATCCGGGAGAAAGGATATTTTTCAACATTGAGAAGTTCTTTTTGTTACTCTCTTCCATTAACAGGAAACCCTGTTTGTTTTCTAGGTCCAATTTAGTGCCTGCTACTCATGTTTCCCGTGTTGAGTTCAGATGATTAAGGCTAATGTTTCTCCTCGTTCTCATGATCTATTTTTCATTCTATATTGTCCACAATTAGTCATATTAGTTTATTTTGCATTTTGCATAAGTTTTTTTTTTTTTTTTTTTTTTTTTTTTTTTTTTTTTTTTTTTTTGAGACTGAATTTTGCTCTTGTCTCTCTGGCTGGAGTGTAGTGGCGCAATCTTGGCTTAGTGTAACCTCCGCCTCCCAGGTTCAAGTGATTCTCCTCCCTCAGCGTCCCAAATAGCTGGGATTACAGGTGACCGCCACCACACCTGGCTAATTTTTTATATTTTTAGTACAGGTGAGTTTTCTCCATGATGGCCATGCTGGTATCGAACTCCTGACCTCAGGTGATACAACTGCCTGGGCCTCCCAAAGCGCTGGGATGACAGGCGTGAGCCACTGCACCTGGCCTGCATTAACTTTTTAAGAGATTAATAGAATAGAGTCATTATAAATATTAACACTTAATACCAAAAGACAGCACTTCTCTAAAGAATCATAAGCATTTTAAACATGCTTTTTATTATGCAGCGGAATGCAGCGTGCTCATAACTGAAGGCTTCACTTTCACTTCCTCTTCCCAAGAGTTCTGTCCGTGGACCTCTTTCTATCTATGTTCAACCTGGGTGGCCTCATCCGCCCTCCTGCCTTCATGTTCACTGATGTCTCCCAGTGATGTGTCCTTGGCTTTTACCTCTCTCCTGAACAGCACACCCTTCTGTCCAACCAGTACTGGGCATCTCCATTAGAATGTTCTGTGGGATCCCCAAACTTAGGTTTTCCACCTCCAACTTGCTCCATTTCTTATATTTTCCAGCACCAGGGGCTCAGCGTCATGTAAGAGACCAGAGATCCATACTGCGCTGTGCCTGTGGCTTTCTACTCTCTCTACCCCTACCCAATTCTTCACCAATGCTGTCCAGTATTTCAGAGGGAAGCAGCTTTCCCTCAGGCCCTTCTCTCACTTTCCCTTTCAGACACACCTCTCACTTCCTGAGTCAATCCAATTCCTGAGTCAATCACTGCCGCTGTTTCCAAAGCAATTCCTTTAACATTTTGTAAAATTCTTTTGCTTTAAATAAACCCATTGGCTTTCCACTGCCTCAGGATCCAACCAAATTCTTTTTTTTTTTTTTTTTTTTTTGAGACAGAGTCTTGTTCTGCCACCAGGCTGGAGTGCAGTGGCACCATCTCGGCTCACTGCAACCTCTGCCTCCCAGGTTCAAGCAATTCTCCTGCCTCAACTTCCCGAGTAGCTAGGACTACAGGCATGTGCCACCACGCCCAGCTAATTTGTGTATTTTTAGTAGAGGCGGGATTTCACCATGTTGGCCAGGATGGTCTCAATCTCTTGACCTCGTGATCCGCCCACCTCAGCCTCCTAAAGTGCTGGGATTACAGGCGTGAGCCACTGCGCCCACCCAATTCTTTACCATACACTTTACCTCTCACACTCAGGCCCAAATGCATCATTCCAGATTCACATTCTTCCTTCCCACCCCAGGCAGCCAATGCCACCATCTGCCATCGTTCCAAGAGTTTTCCTCTTTGTGACTCTCGGCCTTTGCACACCTTTATTGGTTCCTCTCCCTGGAATACCCTCATCTTTCCTCTCAGTTTTGTCCCTTCTAAGAAAAGTTATTTGAGACAATCCCCAGAACTCCTGCCTATTTCATTCTTTCATTTATTTATAAATTCAAAAAATATTTACTGATCATCTACTATATATATATGCCAAGCATCATTCTAGGCAGCAGAATGCAGCAGTGAGCAGGACAGAAAGTCCCTGCCCTCAAGGAGCTTACATTCTAGCAGGAGGAGAGACAAAAAACAAGCAAAAGGAAAAAGAATTCTTGTTTGATTATGATTGTGCTGAGTTCTATGCAAGAAGTTAAAGCAGAGGAGACCTACACAGAGTGAAGGAGGGCAGGAGTGTTCCTCACTTCTCCCCTTTCCATGAAGCGCAGACAGGTTGTATTTTCCTGTCTATATCAGTTTCCCGGGGCTGCCATCACAGAGTACTACAAACTGGGTGGCTTACAACAAAAGAGATTTATTCTCTCAGAGTTCTAGAGGCCAGAGTACAAAATCAAACTGTCGGTGGACCCTGCTCCCTCTGAATTCTCTACAGTAGGTTATTTGCCTGCATATTCCAGCTTCTAATGGCCCTGGGTGTCCCTCAATGTGTGTCAGCATAACTCCAATTTCTGCTTCCATCTTCACAGCTCCTTCTTCCCTCTGTGTACCTCTGTGTCTTCTCCTTGTCTTGTAAGGATCCCAGTCATTGGATTTAGGGATGACTCTAAAATACAGGATGATTGCCTCTCAGAGTCCTTAACTAATTACATCTGCAATCACCTTAAGTTCTTCTAAGATCGCATTCTGAAGCTCCAGGTGAACGTGAATTTGGGAGAACACTATCCAATCCACAAGACTAAGCAGCAAATGGAGAGTGGCCTGCTCTTACCTATGTAAAGCAAATCCTTTTCTTTCTTTATTTATTTTTTTCTTTTTTTGAGACAGTCTCGCTCTATTGTCCAAGATGGAGTGCATGGTGTGACCTCGGCTCACTGCAACCTCTGCCTCCCGGGTTCAAGCGATTCTACCACCTCAGCCTCCCGAGTAGCTGGGATTATAGGTGCCCGCCACCACACCTGGCTCATTTTTGTATTTTTACTAGAGGTGGGTTTTCGCCATGTTGGCCAGGCTGGTCTCGAACTCCTGACCTCAAGGGATCCGCCTACCTCGGCCTCCCAAAATGCTGGGATTACAGGCGTGAGCCACTGCACCTGGCCTATAAAGCAAATCTTAACTTTAAAACTAAATAAAACATAGAGATTGTGAAGTGAAACTCATTCCTGCCTCTATGTTGATCTTTTCTTTTTATTTCTAGAGGTCAAAGGGAGAAGAGAGAATCAGCTCAACAGCAAGAGTGGCTGGTGGGACATCATCATTGCACAGCCTCAGAAAGGCCCTGAGTTATCTGGCTTCCTTCAGTATCACCAGAAGGAGCACATCTGTCATGACATCAGCACTTTCCAGAGCAGTTGGAGCAGAGGGTTTATGGTGACTAAAGCTTATTTTTATTTTTATTTTTATTTTTATTTATTTATTTTTTTTGTTATACTTTAAGTTCTAGGGTACATGTGCATAACGTGCAGGTTTGTTACATATGTATACTTATGCCATGTTGGTTTGCTGCACCCATCAACTCGTCAGCACCCATCAATTCATCATTTATATCATGTATAACTCCCCAAGGCAATCCCTCCCTCCGCCCCCCTCCCCATGATAGGCCCCAGTGTGTGATGTTCCGCTTCCTGAGTCCAAGTGATCTCATTGTTCAGTTCCCACCTATGAGTGAGAACATGCGGTGTTTGGTTTTCTCTTCTTTAAAGCTTATTTTTAAAAGCATCTCTTCAATTTTTCTTGGCTTACACCTGTAACTCCAATACTTTGGGAGGTGAGGTAAGAGGATCACCTGAGCCCAGGAGTTTGAGACCAGCCTGGGAAACATGCTGATACCTCGTCTCTAGATAATTTTTTTTAAAAAACTAGC
>NW_016803215.1:1557637-1593093 GCF_001698545.2 Rhinopithecus bieti
AGAGAGAGAGAGAGAAAAGAAAAAGAAAAATTTTATTCCAAACAAGAGTAAAATATCGTACACAATAATAGTTAGCTGACTGAGCACATTGACTGATCACAGTGCTAAGAGTTTTATCTTATTTAATCCCCACAACACACTTATGAGGGAGGTACTATTAATATTTCTATTGTATAGATGTAAAAATATACTGAGGCTCAGCCAAGAGGTCATGTGATCACCCTCACCAATGAATATGCAAGTATCCAGGGACCTTCGTGGCTGCTAATTTACAAACTGCTGACATGTGGGTAATAATTCTGTAGAGGAATTGCATATATCACAAGGTATTTGTTTATTTCATCTCTTAAAATTAAATTTAAAATTTCTACAACACCTATTTTCAACATAAGGCGGCTCATGAAAGTGTTTATAAGACTTTTACTTGTTTCTGAGCACTTATTTACTTCATTGGTGACTTTTACACATTTTTCCAGTAGTTGTTGGCTTAAAGGTTTAAAATTTTTTTTTTTAAAAGTTCACATGACTAAATGAAGTGTAGACTTTGAAGAACCGTAGAGGAAATGCTTATGAAATGGTAGCAAAGCAATAAATAGAGACCAACAAAGTACACTGAAGAATGAAAAGAAAAACTAGAAATGAAGGAAGAAGAAGAGAAAGAGGTGACACTTGTCACAGACAAGTTCCAGCCAGTAAGGAAGAAGTAGGCAGGAAAAGCTCATATTCAGGGAATATGGATTCTACATGTGAGACCGCAGCATGATACATTAAAAACAGAAGTCAAATCTGGCCGGGTAGAGTGAGTCCTGCCTATAATCCCAGCACTTTAGGAGAATGGGGCAGGAGTATTTCTTGAGGCCAGGAGTTCTAGACCAGCCTGGGTAACATAGTGAGATCTCATATCTACTAAAAATTAGAAAATTAGGTGGGTATGGTGGCGTGCACCTGTAGTCCTAGCCACCTGAGAGCCATCTGGGAGAATTGCTTGCACCCAGGAGTTTGAGGCTGCAGTGACCCATGATTGCACTACTGCACTCCGGCCTGGGCTACAGAGCAAGAGCCTATCCCTGAATAAATGCATAAATACATAAATAAGTAAATCAATAAATACATGTTTTAATAAAGAAAGAAGGAGTCAACTCCATTGCAGACACTCATTAGAGTGTCATGATGGAAAGGTTTAGCCCAATCCCAGGGTGACAACTCCCACAAGAGCTGTGTAAGCAACAAAACTGCAGCATTCTGTGGGAGAGTCCACTGAGCACTGGCTTCTGCACCAAAGACGCTACTTTTGGTCCCTATATTATTTCAGTGTTTCATTTGAGAAAAACATAACTGCTTACTGTACTTGCAATTAAAACATGAACATAAATAAGGAGCACTTATACCTTTTTTTTGAGACAGGGTCTTGCTCTTTTGCCCAGGCTGGAGTGCAGTAGTGCAATCACGACTCACTGCAGCCTCTAACTCCTGGACTCAAGCGATCCTCCCACCTTAGCCTCCTAAGTAGCTGGAACTACAGACATGCACAATCACACCCAGCTATTTTTAAATTTTTAAAAATAGAGATGGGGTCTCACTATGTTGCCCAGGAGCTGGTCTGAAACTCCTAGCCTCAAGCAGTCCTCCCACCTCAGCCTCCCAAAGCTCTGGGATTACAAGCATAAGCCATGGTGCCCAGATGGCATTAACGCTTTATTAATACCTGTTCCACCATCCTATGCTAATGTAGAGTGGCTAAGAGTTTCCATTTGCCTTTGACAGGCATGCTTTGAACATTTGGGGTGACGTCTGCTGACACTGAAACTGGGAATCCTCTGTTGCTGTGTCTATTTTTGATGTTCTGTTAAGTTTGTTTCCCTTCCTAGTTTTGTTTTGTTTTGTTTTGTTTTCGAGACAGAGTCTTGCTCTGTCGCCCAGGCTGGAGTGCAGTGGCACCATCTCGGCTCACTGCAAGCTCCACCTCCCGGGTTCACGCCATTCTCCTGCCTCAGCCTCCGAGTAGCTGGGAATACAGGCGCGCACCACCACACCCGGCTAACCCTTCCTAGTTAAGTGCAGTCAGCTTGATTAAATAATCTCCCACCTCCACAATTCAGATAACTGGCAAGATTTTCTTAACTCCTGAAAGTATTTAAGTTTTTTTTATAGGAGTGTTTCTGTGGCAGAACAAAAGAGAAAAAAAAGAAAAAGAATGTGCACAAATTTCCCCAGAGCAAAGCTTCCTGATTTTAGCTACCTACACACTAATCTACTTTTCCTTCTTTTTTTTCTTTTTTCTTTTTTGAGATGGAATCTTGCTCTGTCTGTTACCCAGGCTAGAGTACAGTGACACTATCTCGGTTCACTGCAACCTCTGCCCCCCAGGTTCAAGCGATTCTCCTGCCTCAGCCTCCTGAGTAGCTGGGATTATAGGTGCCCAACACCATGCTCAGTTAATTTTTATATTTTTAGTAGAGATGGGGTTTTACCATGTTGGCCAGACTGGTCTTGAACTCCTGACCTCAAGTGATTCAGCCATCTCGGGCTCCCAAAGTGCTGGGATTACAAGGGTGAGCCACCGTGCCTGGCCAATAATCTATTTTTTAAGTTTCATTTTGCAAAGAAGAAAGTATTCTACATGATAGGTCATATTAGAATGCATCCAAAGCGATATAAAATAAAGCATGCACTTACTACAAGTCGAAAGGAATACTGAGTTAGCAATATCAAACATTTTTTTAAAATTTCACACTATCATCATATTTGAAGAATTCCACTGAGTCACCTCATTCTGAGAGTAGACAGGGTAGCAGAAGACATACATGTAGTCCACTTTTTCTGTGTTCTGCCTATACCTCCCTTCTAGTGCACAGGCTTGACTTCCAGTTGGAAGCATCTGCATCACTTTGCCTGAGGGCTTCTCTGACAGCTGGAGCCCTCTCTATCCTTCTACAAAGCAGGCTGGAAGTTCTGGAGACTTAACCCTCCCCGGTGCCAGCTCTCACTCAACCACTGTTAGGAATGGGGGTGTAAATACCTCAGCTCCCTTGCCCCTTGGGTGCAATTAATCTGAGGAGTGTGTCTTACCTTGCTCCCAGAGCCCCAGCAGTGTTATGTCCAGATATCCACAGTGATAATTTGCCCAATAACATACCCTTTCCTGCCTTCTCTCATTCCTTATTCTCCACTGGTTTCTTATTCACTTTGTAAATAAGCTACTTGCACTCAAATCCTTGTATTACAGTCAGCTTCTGGAGAGACCCAAAAACTAAGACCATGTAAATGTCACTGATGATTCATATTTAAGCTTGAATCCAAAAAAGCTTAATTCTTGTGGATCTGTAAATCTAAGTAATTTTCAGTAAATTCAATCTTTGGCAAAATTCTCGACTTAAAACAGTCACTTGTGGCTCTTACTAAAATTTAACTGTATCTGTGATGGAGGTGTAAACATTGCTATGTTGTCTTGCTGACCGATTCCTTCACTAAGTATCTTTGGTCACTGGAAATTATCATCATGCTACCTGATGTCTTGACTGGCACTGCACAAACCAATAGCACAAAATCTTGCAGCTTAGAAAGTGGTTTAGTAATAACCAGGAAATGATAGTTAATGATTGTTTGGGACATAAACTTCTTGAGATTTGCTCACTTCTCTCTCTATCTCTATCTCTCTCTCTCTCTCTCTCTCTCTCTCTCCCCCCGCCGAAGTACCTCTACTCACTTTTAGACTTAGACAAAACACCACAACACAGGGCCTGGAATCTGACTTCTTGAGTAGCCACCAACACATGGGAAAACTGGGGAAGTAAGCTCCCTGGTGGGTGAAATCTTCCAATAGGAGGGAGGGGATAGAAGGGAGCCAGCCCTCCCCTGCCTCTCTTCCACGGACCCCTTGAAGATGTGGCTCCTCTGCAGAGCGCTGCCCCTGGAGTCCCCTGTGCCCTGCGAAATGGCTCCTGAGCCACCTCTGTGTCCTGGGCGTGTTGTGAAGCCAGCTCCACCATGCATCATATCTCTTTATACTGTATGTTTCCTGTCTCACTTCCCTTTCATCCCCCTTTGATACATTTCCGTTTGCACCTCTAAAAAAGTGTCAACACTTTATTAACCCTGCCTCAGGCTCTGCTTTCTATAGCAAAGGTCTCCAACCTCCGGTACCAGTAGCGGTCCATGGCCTGTTAGGAACCAGGCTGCACAGCAGGAGGCAAGTGAGCATTGCCTCCTGAGCTCTGCCTCCTGTCAGATCAGTGGCAGCATTAGTTAGATTCTCATAGAAGCACGGAGCCTATTGTGAACTGCACATGCCAGGGATCTAGGTTGAGTGCTCCTTATGAGAATCTAATGCCTGAGGATCTGAGCTGGAACAGCTTCATCCCAAAACCAGCCCCTCACCCCAGTCCATGAGGCAGAAAAGGTTGGGGACTGGCATTCTAGAGGTTTCAGGCAGGCTCTGAGGATGATCCAATCCTTTTGCATGGCTGTTTCATGTCTGTTTTAGGCATTGTATTGTCTCCAGAATTAACTTGCAGCAGGCCCACTTTTTCTTCTGGAATATTTCCTTTGAAACGCATGTTTACTTGGTTTGAGGTATGGCTGAAAGGTCCTTTAGACACTTTAAGAAGGTTTGTAGTAATTCCGATTTTTTTTTTTTTTTTTTTTTTTTTTGAGATGAAGTCTCACTCTGTTGACCAGGCTAGAATACCTTGGCACCATCTTGGCTCACTGCAACCTCTGTGTCCCAGGTTAAAGCGACTCTCCTGCCTCAGGCTCCCGGGTAGCTGGGACTACAGGCTCATGCCACCACACCCAGCAAATTTTTGTATTTTTAGAAAAGACAGGGTTTCATCATGTCGGCCAGGATGGTCTTGATCTCTTGACCTTGTGATCTGTCCGCCTTAGCCTCCCAAAGTGCTGGGATTACAGGCAGGAGCCACTGCACCTGGCCATGATTCTGATTTTTAAATCTGGCTTCCCTTGCTCAAGTGTTGCCTAGGAGGTGCAGATTGGGACTGATTTCCTAATGGACTCTATTGACAATGGTTTTGGATTTTTGCTGAGTCAGAAGGAATCCAGCAGCAGCTTCCGTTTCAGATATAAAGTGAGAAAGGGGATGATCAGATGTATTGCGGCAACCTCATGTGGTGAAGTTTAAATAAAATGAGTTACCAAACAGCAATTTCAAAAACATAAAATGGCTCACGCCTCCCTCCACACTGGGGTGTTACTGGCATCATTGAAATGAACGGCATTTTTTTCTAATGCAGAGTAAATCTTTTACACTTTATTATTAAATCTCAGCAACCTAAGATGTCAGAAACGTTGGTATCTTTACCTTGATAATAGCTAATCATCTCCTCCTGCATCCTTTAGATGCTGTTTTCCTCTGCTCTGCTCTGCTCTGCTCTGGTCTGCTCTGCTCTGCTGATCGAGTTCTCACTGGGAGGCTGACGCTTGCACCTCCCTGCCCTGTGTGATCATTCTGCAGCCCCAGGTCCTCTCCGTCCCCTGGCCCAGGAGTTTTTACCTTCCAATCATGCCCTTACTACTTGCTTGGAATCAAAGTGTACCTTATTTCATAAAATGATAATAACAGCAGATAATAGGTTTTGTTCCTTTCTTTCTTTAATAAAAATTAAGTTAGTCCAGGCAAGATGCCTCAGACCTATAACCCCAACAATTTGGGAGGCCGAAGTGGGAGGATTGTATGAAGCCAGGAGTTTAAAACCAGCCTGGCCAACCACAGTGAGACCCCATCTCTATAAAAATGTTTCTTAAAAAATTAGCCAGGCATAGTGGCATGTGTTTGTAGTCCTAGCTACTTGGGAGGCTGAGGCTGAAGGATCACTTCGGCCCAGGAGTTGGAGGCTGCAGGGAGCTATGATTGTGCCACTGCACTGCAGCCTGCGTGAGAGAGCAAGACTGTCTCCAAAGAAAAGAAAATTGGCCTGGCGGTGACTCACGCCTGTAATCCCAGCACTTTGGGGGGCCGAGGCAGGTGGATCATGAGGTCAGGAGATCAAGACCATCCTGACTAACACGGTGAAACCCCATCTCCACTAGAAAACACAAAAAAATTAGCCGGGCGTGGTAGTGGGCGCCTGTAGTCCCAGCTACTCGCGAGGCTGAGGCAGGACAATGGCGTGAACCCTGGAGCAAAGATCTCGCCACTGCACTCCAGCCTGGGCGACAGAGCGAGACTCCGACTCAAAAAAAAAAAAAAAAATTAAAAATTGCCAACTCTATTCTGTCTTCCTTATTTTTTTGAGATGGAGTCTCACTTTCCCGTGTAGGCTGGAGTGTAGTGGTGTGATCTTGGCTCACTGCAACCTCTGCCTCCCGAGTTCAAGCGATTCTCCTGCCTCAGCTTCCTGAGTAGCTGGGATTACAGGCACATGCCACCATGCCCAGCTAATTGTTTGTATTTTTAGTAGAAATGGGGCTTTGCCATGTTGTCCAGGCTGGTCTCGATCTCCTGATCTCAAGTGATCTGCCCACCTCAGCCTCCCAAACTGCTGGGATTACAGGTGTGAGCCACCATGCCCAGCCTGTCTTCCTTTTTTAAATGAACATTTTATGATACATATTAAAGTCTGACAATTGCACTTTCGGCTTTCTTCTTCAAACGATGTCTCAGGCATGGGTTTCCACTGCTGTGAACATGCTGGGCTGCCTGTACCAACTGAAGGTTGTTAACTTTGTGACAAGCAGGCTTCCCACAGCTGGTTCAAAATGTATCTTTTGGTGAGAGGCACAGTGTGAATCCCTGTCTCTCAGAATGGTTTTCTGTCTCTCATTAAGGAAGGTGAACGTGAGTTTGAAAACTGAATTATTCTGCTAAAAGATCTTCTCACCCAAAGGGCTGCAGAAATATTGCTGCTGTGCCTAAAGAAAGACCTGCTATTAGAGAATTCTCCCTTACAATTAAATTATGCTGGTTTATGGAGTCCAACTATTAGATATAAGAGCAATACGGTATTCAACCTACCTCTTAAAAATTTGAGATGAACTTGAACTCTGAATCATGGCCATAACATGAGCAAAACACATGACAATTGAGCAATTACAAAAAGGTTTTCCATTGTAAGTAAATAAAATTTGACATTTAATTCTTGCACAATCATGTTTCCTACATGGCAGTAGAGAAAGAAGAATAGGCACTAGTCTTGTATTTTGTACTGTCAACCTGAATAGCAGACAGAGAGAGGCTCTCCAAAAGAAAATTATATTTATTTGGGAATGGGATTGCAACAGGGATATATATGCCACAGCAAACTGTGTGTGTATTCAGGGAAGTGAAAGAAGACAGAGTTGTTTTCTGTATTTTTTTGTTTGTTTTCTGTTTTGTTTTGTTTTGAGACAGAGTCTCACTCTATTGTTCAGGCTGGAGCGCAGTGGCACAATCTCGGCTCACCGCAACCTCCGTCTCCTGGGTTCAAGTGATTCTCCTGGCTCAGCCTCCTGAGTAGCTGGGATTACAGGTGCCCGCCACCATGCCCAGCTGATCTTTCACGTATCTAATACAGACGGAGTCTCACCATGCTGGCCAGGCTGGTCTCAAACTCCTGACCTCATGATCCGCCTGCCTCGGCCTCCCCAAGTGCTGGGATTACAGGAGAAGACAAAGATTTTTAAAGAAAAAATAAGAATGATTACATAGTTTTGAGATAATTATCCTTGGCCACCAGGGTCTATAGCAAGGGTGGCGCCAGTCTCAGTTTGGATGGGCAGTTGCTGGGCAGATGTCTTTGCAGAAGTATTTTGTGTGTGTGTGAGGTTGGCTTTTGTGCCAAGTTGAGGTTTTTGCTACCTTTTCTGAGAGCTCTTGTTATCAGGCATTCATGCATGAGTGTCCTCCCTATGTGGCCTTCCCAGGCTCTACCTGTCAGGGTTTTAACACACATGACTCCGCTTTGATTCTGACAACTTTCACAGCAGCCAGTGAGGATGGAAGGAAGAAAGATTGCTATAAAGGGGAACAATCCTGGCCAGACTTTAGGACTTCTGCAGGATGGTGGACTTCAGACCACCTGGGCCTGCAGATGCTGGGGACTCAGAAGGTGTCCTCTTGGTCCAGCGTCAGGGGATAGGCCGCTCACAGCAGGACAGTCCTCAAATCAAGGAGGGATAGGATATCAAGAGACTTCCAAAAGGCACCAAAGACTCACACGAGTTCCCAGGTTCATCAACTCTCCTTTCTCCCTACTTCTTATTTTGCGAATTTTCAAACTTAAAAGTTGAAAAACGTATTACAATTAATACTCATACATCCTCTACCTAGATTCAACCTAGAGCCATCACCTGCACCTATAATAAATCTCCACCTAGATTCAACGATTGCTAACAGGTTCGCCACGTTTACTTTCTCTCTCGGGCTTGTTCTCCCTCTCTCTGTCTCTCTCACACATTATTGGAAAATTAGCTGCCCATGCATCATAATATTGTACTTCTAGTTACTTCAGCAAACATCCCCTAAGAAAAAGAACATTCACTTGATAACTACAATGGCATTATCATGCCCAGAAGAATTAGCAATAATTATATTATGCTACCTAAGAATCACTCCATACTTCAGTATTCCAATAATCCCCAAATGTCTTTTATGGCTGTGTCTCTTTTCCTTTTTTGAACAAGGATCTGATGGAAGTTAGCACCTTGTTTCTGGGTTTCGTGTCTTCTTAGTCTCTTTTTATTTAAGACAGTCTCCCATTTTTTCCTATAAACATTGACTTTTTGAAGAATCCAGGCCGGTTTTCTTGCAGAATGTTTCATCTCCAGGAAGTATCTGTTGATATATCTTGGTGTAATTTAACTTACCTGTTCCCTATGTTTCGTGTAAACTGTAATTGAGGTCTAAGGCATAAGCTGTGCTTGCCCTTCAATGGCATTGAATCTGCTCTCTCTGTAGAACAGTCTCCCACAGTTGCATTCCCAAATTACACAACTCTTTTGAATTTATGATTTGTTATCTAACAGCACACATTTTAGCTCTCTCTTTGTCATTCCCTGTCTCTGTGAGTGGATTAACTGCATACACTGTGTTGCCAGTCAGGAACACTTTGGGAATCGCTGGAAAACATCATTGATCTTTGCCTCCTCTCACACATTCCACTAACACAAATTAACATGTGGGACTTGGAAGCAAAGGGGAAGATGAGATCCTGGAGAAGTACCTCTCTGGTTCTTTGTCTTTTTTAATGTGATCCTGCCCAGTGAGCAGAGAACTTTCCCCACACTTAGGTCCCACATCTGACACCATCAAGCTCCTTTGTGGGCATGGTTGTCCTGAGTCCACAGCCACTTTTGGTGGACAACGTAGAAGCAACTGCAGCCACATGTAGTGTGTGTAGCTCTATGACACTGCTAAACCAAGCCTGGGCACCTTGCTTGAGAGTCCTGATGCTGAAAGAGTGAGTCTTCCCATGAAAAAAAAAGTAAGGCAGTAAATCAGATTAACTAGGTCAAGCACAGTGACAAAAAGAGGTGATTTCAGATGAATCCTGGAGTTAGTAATTCACTGCCACTCAGATGTGGGTATGAAATATAGATTTTCCACACTAGTATAGCTGGTGTGTCACATGCCAGTTGCAATAACACCAGCCATTATTGATTGAACACGTGCTATGGGCCAAGCACTGGTCTGGTACATTATGGTCCCACGTGAAGCCTCATAGCATGGGAGTTAGGTATGATGATCATCTCTAAAACGGAGGAGCAGAGAGGTTATGTAGCCTTCTCCAGGCCACAAAGCAATTAATGGGATCGGCTGAGATTCGATCCCCAGCATATCAGGTTATAAGCCTGAGGATTAACCAATATGTTATACGGTGCCTTTTCCATGTGGCCCAAGGAAAAATATCTTGGAAGGAAGAGGCTGCCACTGAGCTGCTCTGGGGCCAGCCCCATGCAGGTGCAAGACTCCCAACCTGCCTGTTGTCTAGTGGCCTGATCTGATGCTCTCTGAGACCCCGATGGCCAGCTATAAACTCCAGGTAGAGCTGGAGGCATGGGATTGAGCAAGTCATTTACTTGGGAATTTCTACCATGTGAAAGGAAGCAAATGAGGCCTCTAAAGACGACTAAGGCATGTAGTGAGTAGCTGGAAATCTGTGCACGGATTGACAGATTCACTGCTCTTCCCTCTTCTTCCCTGCCCTAGATCTGCTGCTAATTCTATACCTGCTGTGACACCCAATAGGATCATTTAAGGAGCAGGTGTGCTGAGATAAAGAGAATGAACTGGCTCTTAATCCATGCCTTAATTATAAACCTCTAAACAGCTGTTAGCCCTGCCAACCCCCAAAAAAGTGAAAACAAAAGGCTGCTTTAGGAGGTTGCTCCTCACATGAGCCTCGCTTTGCTCAGGTTGCAATTCCAGGTTAGCATAGGGATGGCAGAGTGTCCCGGCTGTCACCACATCTACACAATCTGTGTCCTGTGGACAGAGCCAGCAAGAGCAGTGAGAGTCTAAACTGTGTCTGGATGCCAACATCAATGCTTTTTCATGAGCACACTCGTTTATAAATAAGCCATCTTCTGTTCTACCCTGGTGGGTTTTCTCCAAAGCCACCTAGTTAGTGATACTACCTGGATGGTGGAAATGGTGAGATCGAGGGACACTTCAGTCCACAAAATGTTGCTGAATTGCAGTCCTCTTTTTGCAGCTGCAGGTATCTTTACACAATGTGATTTGCATTATTTTTGCTAAAAGACTGAGATGGGAATGCTTATGGAAGAAATGCATATTGAAACAAAAAAGGGTCAGGCGCGGTGGCTCACGCCTGTAATCCCAGCACTTTGGGAAGCCAAGGCAAGCAGATCACTTGAGGTCAGGAGTTCGAGAGCAGCCTGGCCGACATGGTGAAACCTCGTCTCTACTAAAAATACAAAAATTAGCTGGACATGGTGGCGCGTACCTCTAATCCCAGCTACCTGGGAGGCTGAGGCATGAGAGTTGCTTGAATCCGGGAGGCGGAGGTTGCAGTGAGCCAAGGTCATGCCACTACACTCCAGCCTGGGCCACAAGAGCAAAACTCCATCTCAAAAAAAAAAAAAAGAAAGAAAGAAAACAGAAACAAAAAAGACTTTTCTAAACGTAACAATTGTCGAAGACTTAAAAATTTAATAAGACCTCAGGTACATGAGGGTGTAGAGAGATAGTCCCTTTGCACAGATTGCTGATCAAATATAAAAAGCTCTATGAGGCTGAGCCTGGTGGCTGGCACCTGTAATCCCAGCTCTTTGGGAGGCAAAGATGGGTGGATTGCTTGAATCCAGGAGTTCAAGATCAGCCTGGGCAACATGGTGAAACCCCATCTGTACAAATGATACAAAAATTAGCCAGGTGTGGTGGCGTGTGCCTGTAGTCCCGACTACCTGGGATGCTGACTTGAGAGGATCACTTGATCCTGGGGAGGTCAAGCTGTAGTGAGCCATGATCATGCCACTGCACTCCAGCCTGGGGACAGAGTGAGACCCTGCCTCAGAAAACTCTATGAAAAGCATTAGGAAATATCTATTATTTGCATAAGTGTGCAAAAACATATGAGTCAAGAAGTTTTACTGCAACACCGGCAATTTTTAAAAATCTGGATATAACTTAAATATCTATCAATAGAAACATATATAAAGTACATCTATAAAGACAATACTACGCAGCTATTAAAAAGAATCAAGCTGGCTGGGTGTCGTGGCTCATGCCTGTAATCCCAGCATTTTGGGAGGCTTGGGAGTGTGGATCACTTAGGTCAGGAGTTTGAGACCAGCATGGCCAACATGGTGAAACCCCGTCTCTACTGAAAATACAAAAATTAGCAGGGTGTGGTGGTGGGTGCCTGTATTCCCAGTTACTGGGGAGGCTGAGGCAGGAGAATGACTTGAACTCAGGAGGCAGAGGTTGCAGTGAGTCAAGTTCGTGCCACTGCACTCCAACCTGGATGACAGAGCGAGACTCCATCTCAAAAAAAAAAAAAAAGAATAAGGCTAATCTTTATGTGTTGAAATAAAATATGCCAAAATATGTTACTAAATACTAAATGATTATTTAAAGGAACATATAATAGTGAATACATATATAAGGCTATGTTGAAATAGGTATTTTCAACATCTGTGTACATGGAAAACTCTGGAAGGATCTGCAAGAAACTGTTAACAGTGGTTATTTAGGTCATGGGAGGTACAAGAGAAAGAAACTTTTATTTGTTATCTTTTGCATCCTTCTATTTGAAGTGTTCGCATGGGCGTGTACTCCATGTATAATTTTTTAAAACTGACTTCAATTTTTTAGAAAGAGGAACAGTGACAATTCCTGGGTCATACTCAGAATTTCCACGCATCTCTTTTCTAGAGAACAAACCACAAATGGTTCTCAAGGCTGAAGACAAATAGTTGCACAGAAGAGGAAGGAACTTAAGCCATGCTATCCACAAGGGCTTGTTTTCCTACTGTCCTCAAAAGTCCTTCTAGTCTTTTTCATTTGTTGCAGAAAGTTTTATGATGCATGCATAATTGCAGGTTTCCACGGAATTCCTCATGTGTCAAGTGAATCTAATTGGGAGTTCCATTCTGCCGTGGGCCTGGCTCAGCTCCAAGCACCATCAATAATGGGTGGTGGAGGTTGGGGCTGCTGGGCCTCCCTGGACCTTCCCTTTCAAAGGGTTGAAGAACTCTGACACTCAGAAAAGAAGCCCCACTAGTCCCCAGATAGTGCCCTGTGTTTCCTGGAGGCCTGTTCACATTGATTCAGAGGAAAAGCAAGTTTACAGCTGAATGTGTCTGAGAGACAGCAGAGCATGGTGCAATGGCCTGAAACATCTCCTGGTTTCCTCTCTGTGAGCTGGTAATTGCTTGATTATGTGGCCTGGATGTGCGCAGCTTAGTGCAGAACGTACCATGGGGTGCGAGTGGTGTGTTCTCTCTTCAAAACAAACTCTAGGCCAGGCACAGTAGCTCACACCTGTAATCCCAGCACTTTGGGAGGCCAAGGTGGGAGGATCACCGGAGGTTAGGAGTTCAAGACCAGCCTGGCCATTGTGGGGAAACTCCGTCTCTACTAAAAATACAAAAATTAGCTGGACGTGGTGGCACACACCTGTAATCCCAGCTACTCCGGAGGCTTAGGCAAGAGAATCGCTTGAACCCAGGAGGCAGAAGTTACAGTGAGCCAAGATCACGCCACTGCACTCCAGCCTGGGCAACAAGAGTGAAACTATGTCTTGAAACAAACAAACAAACAAAACCTCTAGCAGGAGAAATCAGTTTTGCATTAAATTTTGCATTTCAAAAATATGCTCTAGTGACCATTGAAACTATTACGTATCTTTTTTTTTTTTTTTTTTTTTGAGACGTTATCTTGCTCTATTGCCCAGGCTGGAGTGCAAGGGTGTGATCTCGGCTCACTGCAACATCCACCTCCCAGGTTCAAGCAATTCTTCCGCCTGCTTCAGTTTCCCAAGTAGCTGGGACTACAGGCACGTGCCACCATGCCCAGCTAATTTTTGTATCATTAGTAGAGATGGGGTTTCACCATATTGGCCAGGCTGGTCTCGAACTCCTGACGTCATGATCTGCCTGCCTCAGCCTCCCAAAGTGCTGGGATTACAGGCATGAGCCACTGCACTCAGTCTGAAACTATTACATTTCTAAGAGAGGGTTTGATATTTGTCTTTTCATAGGATTTAACATAATAGTTATAAGTACTAGACAGTGTAACCATATCAGACCAATGTGGTTCAATTTTTATGTAACAAAGTTGTTTTTCAGTTGCCATGGCCCCCAGGTTGAAGGTCACATAACCTGAGCATGCCCAGATGAACCAACTGTGCAACCACAGGAGGAACCTAAGTGTTCAGATGGAGGAGCAGAGACTGAATTAAGAAGCACACACCAGATGGCGGGATCCACAATCCAATCAGATAGAGCTCTAGTGTCACTGCCTGCCAGGATCCAGTCAGATTGTGCCTCCTGGCATCAACACATTTCAAGATCCAATCAGATTGCACCTCCTCACCCTATGTTTATAAAACCTGACCCAGCCACCAGCTGGGGAGACAGATTTGGGAGTTTCCTCCTGTCTCCTTGCCAGTCAACTTTCTTTTCTCAAAAACCAGTGCTATGGTATTGGTGTCTATGCACATTGGGCAGAGAGCCCATTGATAGCCCAGCAATAATAGCATTTATTTACTTATTTATTTATTTATTGTTTTTGAGACAGAGTCTTGCCCTGTAACTGGAGTGCAGTGGCACGATCTTTGCTCACTGCAACCTCTGCCTCCCGGGTTCAAGTGATTCTCATGCCTCAGCCTCCTGAGTAACTGGGATTACAGGTGCATGCCACCATGCACAGCTGATTTTTTTGCATTTTTATTTGAGATGGGGTTTCACCATGTTGTCCTGCCTGGTCTCGAACTCATTGATTCAAATGATCCACCCACCTCGGCCTCTCAAAGTGCTGGGATTACAGGTATGAGGCACAATACCTGGCCAATAATAGTATTTATAGAAGTGATAAGTCACCTAGGTGACTTTCCAACTCGGGAAAAGGACCAGTTGGAGAAAACAAGATAGTGAGACCAGAGATCTTCAGCCAGGGAAGGGAGACCCTCTGTTACTGGGAAAAGCTCCTTCACCAGGTCCAACACCCTTCCTGCCTACTTCCCCCTGTCCAGCCCCAGCCACCCACCCATGGACAGTAGATTGGGAGAATCAGAATTGAAGTGGGGTTGGGAAGGTGAGTTTTAAAAGCTCTAGGCCAGGTATGGCCGCTCAGGCCTATAATCCTAGCACTTTGGGAGGCCAAGGAAGGTGGATCAGTTGAGGTCAGGAGTCCAAGACCAGCCTGGCCAATATTGTGAAACCCTATCTCTACCAAAAATACAAAAATTAGCCTGGCATTGTGGCAGACCCCTGTGATCTCAGCTATTCAGGAGGCTGGGGCAGGAGAATGGCTTGAACTCAGGAGGCAGAGGTTGCAGTGAGCTGAGATTGTGCCACTGCACTCCAGCCTGTGCGACAGAGCAAGACTAGGTCTCAAAAAATATTAGCCCAGCGTGGTGGCGGGCACTTGTAATCCTAGCCACTTGGGAGGCTGAGGCAGGGGAATCACTTGAACCTGGGAGGCGGAGGTTGCAGTGAGCTGAAATCGCACCACTGCATTCCAGTCTGGGCCACAAGAGGTAAACTCCATCTGAATAAGTAAGTAAGTAAGTAAGTAAGTAAGTGAGTAAGTAAGTAAGTAAGTAAGTAAGTAAATAAATAAATAAATAAATAAATAAATAAATAAAAGCTCTTGAGGGCCTCATCCTGGTATTCCTTCCCCTCCTTGGAGCCTGCAGGTGAAAACAACTGACAAAACCATTCCCTGTGGGGCTTGGGACTCTGCTTCCCTTTCTTCCTCATAAATATCTCAAAGACTGTTTTTTCCCCAGACACAGAGAGACCAGGCAATGTCTCTAACTTCATAGAGCTGGAAGAGAAACCAGGTGACCCTTTCCCTTTCCTTTTGCGAAGCTGGATATGCATTTATGATATTCCAATTTTACTTTGCATGAAACTCCCCAGGTCTTACTACGAAAAATGTAAATCCCTGAGCTTTTTTCTCAGAGATGCCGACTCCATTGACATTGTGAAGGGTTCAGAAGTCCACATTTAAAAAAAGCTCTTCGGGCCGGGCGCGGTGGCTCAAGCCTGTAATCCCAGCACTTTGGGAGGCCGAGACGGGCGGATCACGAGGTCAGGAGATCGAGACCATCCTGGCGAACACGGTGAAACCCCGTCTCTACTTAAAAAATACAAAATTAGCCGGGCATGGTGGCGCGCCTGTAATCCCAGGTACTCAGGAGGCTGAGGCAGGGAGAATGCCGTAAACCCGGGATGGCCGGAGCTTGCCAGCTGAGCTGAGGATCCTGCCCACTGCACTCCAGGCCTGCGGCGACAGAAGCCGCAGACTCGTCTCAAAAAAAAAAAAAAAAAAAAAAGCACTTCGCCGGGCGCGGTGGCTGTAATCCCAGCACTTTGGAGAGCGCCGAGGGATGGGCAGATCACGAGGTCAGCGAGATCTGGACCATCCTGGCTAACACGGTGCAAACCCCGTCTCTACTACAATACAAAAAAAACTAGGCCGCGCGGAGGTGGCCGGCGCGCCTGAAGTCCCAGGCTACTCGGAGGCTGAGGCAGGAGAATGGCATAAACCCGGAGAGGCGGAGCTTGCAGCTGAGCTGAGATCCGGCCACTGCCACACCGCCCAGCTGACAGAGCAAAGACTCCGTCTCAAAAAAAAAAAAAAAAAAAAGCACTTCAAGGTATTTTAGGAGCTACACTCAGGCAAAAACGCTGACCTCGCACAAAGGAGGTACTTAAATTTGACCTGAACACAAAGGAGTACTTTAAAACTTTAACAACAAATTCATGAATGACTGTACAAACTAACATTGGATGCTCAGTATTAATATTTCTTATTTGCTATACTTAATTTTATATACAATATTTAAATAAATCGATATAGTTCACAATTTTAAAAGCTTTGTAAAAGTTTTTTTTTTTTTTTTTTTTTTTTTTTTTTTGACACAGGGAGTTATGCTCTCTGGAGTGCAGTGGCCTGATCTGAGCTCACTGCAACCTCTGCCTCTAGGTTTAAGCAATTCTCATGCCTTAGCTCCTGAGTAGCTGGGACTATAAGCACCTACCACCACACTCGGCTAATTTTCTTTTTTTTTTTTTGTATTTTAGTGGAGACAGGGTTTCACCATGTTGCCCAGGGTGGTCTCAAACTCCTGAGCTCAGGCAATCCGCCTGCCTTGGCCTCCAACGAGCTAGGATTACAAGTGTGAGCCACCACGCCCGACCATTTGTAAAAGTTCTTAAGAGTGGTAGATCACAGTGGATAACCTTATAAAACTGTCTAACATCAGAATTTCTGGCACTTCCTAGCATGTTACCCTGGGCAAACATTAAGCTATCTGCATTTCTATTTCTTTATGTATAAAATGAGGATGATTATTGCATCTAGTTGTGATGTATATTAAATCAGATTAAATCAGTGGGTCAGTGTTCATCCCAAATTTATGTCCTTCCAGAAAGTCAAACTATTACCTTATTTGGAAATAAGGTCTTGATAGACATAATCATTTAAGATGTGATCCTATCAGATTAGGGTTGGCCCTAAACCTAATGACTGGTGTCCTCATAAGAAGAGGGGAGGACACACACAGAGATGTCCACACACACAAAAAAGAAGGTCATATGATGAAGGAGGCAGCAGACTGGAGTGAAGCAGCCACAAGCTAAAGAATACCAAGCAGGATGGCCACCACCAGAAGCCAGAAGAGATAAGGAAGGATTCTTCCCTAGAGCCCTCAGAGGGGCCATTGCTCTGCCGACACCTGGATTTAATTTGGTTTTCATTGATTTTTATTTTTGATTAATTGATTGATACAGGGTCTTGCTCTGTCACCCAGGCTGGAGTACAGTGACATGATCACAGCTCACAGCAGCTTTGAACTTGGGTTCAGGTAATCCTCCCATCTCAGCCTCCCAAGTAGCTGGGACTACAGGTGCATACCATCATGCCTGGCTCATTTTTTATTCTTTATTTTTATTTATTTATTTATTTATTTTGAGATGGAGTCTCACTCTGTCGCCAGGCTGGAGTGCTGTGGCATGATCTCGGCTCACTGCAACCTCTGCCTCCTAAACTCAAGCGATTCTCCTGCCTCAGCCTCCCCAGTAGCTGGGATTACAGGCATATGCCACCATGCCCAGCTAAGTTTTGTATTTTTAGTAGAGATGGGTTTTCACCATGTTGGCCAGGATGATTGCGATCTCTTGACCTCATGATCCGCCTGCCTTGGCCTCCCAAAGTGCTGGGATTATGGGTGTGAGACAGGTTCTCTCTGTTGACCAGGCTGGTCTTGAACTCCCGGCCTCAAGCAATCGTCCCACATTGGCCTCCCAAAGTGTTGGGATTACAGGTGTGAGCCACTGTGCCCGGCCTGACACCTTAACTTTAGATTCTAGCCTCCAGAACTACAAGAGAACAAATTTCTGTTGTTTAAAGCCACCTAATTTGTGACACTTTCTTATAGCAGTCACAGGGAATGAATACAGCAGGTAAATATTTAACCTGGTCCTAAAAGAAAAAAAAAATGTTTAACCTTGTCCTTGGCACAGAGAAGACACTCACTAATAATTAGCAATTTTGTTAGGTAAATGCAAACTTCTGCACCAGTTATTCTAACTTGAATCTTTTTCCCTTGCAGTTCTAGTTCTACCCAATATTCAAACTAGTGCCTGCTACATCCCATTTTACCTTGCATTACAGTTATGTGAGTGTTTAGTTCTCCTTCTGGCCTGCAAGTTCCAGGCGATGGAAACACGAAGCCTTATTCAGTGTCTGTATTTATGATAGCTCCAAGCACTGCAGTAAGAAATATTTGAGTGCTTACTAGGGATTTGGAGTAGCGCTAGGCATGGGAGTTATAAAAACTGATTATGATGCTGTCTCTGCCCTTCAGAAGCTGGAAGGTTTGGGGAGAGGGTGATGGACAAGTGAGTCACTGTGGGACTCCAGTAAATGCTATAACAGCCAGGGTGAGAGCCAGGGGAGCAGAGCTGACTCACCCTCACGTGGGTGCACAGGACAGACTTCACCCGGGAGGCCACTTTTCAGCTGAGGCTTAAAGTGTTACAAGCAGAGTTCCCTTGGTGGGGAAACAAAAGACCGCAGGGGTTCCAGACATGGGCAAAGACCAGAGTGTGATGGCCCAGTGGGCACCACTGAGGAGTTTCAACTCTGTCCTGCAGAAATAAGAAGAAACCACAAGTGTAGTCACATTTAAATAGATTCTTTTGGGGCAAGGCCAACTGTCATTCCTTGAAGGAAGCGCTTACTGAAAAGCCTCAACACGCCAGGCATTGTCTGGTTGGCTGCTGGTTTGTTTGGGGTCATCCCCTCTTTCCTGAGTCCTTGGGTCACTCTGAAATCAAAGGGTAGCTCCTGAAACTTCTCATGAGTTGTGCCACGGTGACATTAGGACAGGAATCAGGGGTGGAAGTGAAGAACTGAGTGGGCAGGAAGGTTCCGGAAGAGCCCAGCAGAAATAGGACATGATGTGGGGGCCTAGACAGGAAAAGTAGTGAGGAGAAGAGAAAAAGAGGGCAAATTAAGGTAAAAATTCACTTCTCTCTCTGGGAACTTGGAAAAGACCTGGCCCTCCGGTGAGAAGTGGGCCAGGCAAGAATGAGCTGCTCCAAACCCTAGGAGCTCTGGAAAGTTGGGGGAATAAGAGACGACAGCCTGAGAAATCAAACCAGGGCTGAGAAGAGGAGGGAAAGTCTCTCAACTAAGAGCTGAAACAGAATTCCTAGCTTGTCTCATGACTTAGCACTAACAATGAGGTCTCAAGATGGGTGAGAGAGTGGACGCCGGCCAGGTCTCCCACCAAGTCCGCAGGGCATCAGCAGAGGAGAGCCTGTTTTGCAGACTGAGATTTCCCATAAATTGTTAGTCTTTATATGTATTTTATTCACAATTTGACTAATCAACTTTATCAAAGTAAACATTTAATGCAATAAAATACCCCTATTTAAAATGTATGCTTGGGCCGGGCGCGGTGGCTCAAGCCTGTAATCCCAGCACTTTGGGAGGCCGAGACGGGTGGATCACAAGGTCAGGAGATCGAGACCATCCTGGCTAACACGGTGAAACCCCATCTCTACTAAAAAATACAAAAAACTTGCCAGGCGAGGTGGCGGGCGCCTGTAGTCCTAGCTACTCGAGAGGCTGAGGCAGGAGAATGGCGGGAACCCGGGAGGCGGAGCTTGCAGTGAGCTGAGATCCGGCCACTGCACTCCAGGCTAGGCGGCAGAGCGAGACTCCGTCTCAAAATAAATAAATAAATAAAATAAAATAAAATAAAATAAAATAAAATAAAATAAAATGTATGCTTGTAATCCCAGCACTTCGGGAGACTCAGGTAGGAGGATTGCTTGCAGTCAGGAGTTCGAGACCAACTTGGGCAACAGAGCAAGACCCCGTCTCTAAAAGAAAAGAAAAGAAACAAAATTGTTTTAAATTATCCCTGCATGGTGGTACACACCTGTAGTCTTATATACTCAGGAGGCTCCCTTGAGCCAAAAAGTTCAAGGTTGCAGTAAGCCATGCATAACAAAGTGAGACTTTGTCTCAAAAAAAAAAAAAAAAAAATGTACATTTGATGAGTTCTGACAAGTGTATACACTCAAGTAAGCCACCGCTATAGTCAAGATGCAGAACAGTTCCTTCACCCCAGAAAATTCCCTTATGTTGCTTCCCAGCCAATTCCCCTCCCACTCCGAGCTCCAGACAACCCCTGATCTGCTTTCTGTCCATGCAGATTAGATTTGTCTTTTCGAGAATGTAACGTAAATGAAATCATACATTACATAGTCTTTTGTCAGTTTGGCTTCTTTTACTCAGCATAATGTTTTCGAGATCCACCCATGTCGTTGTGTACATCAGGAGTTTGTTCTGTTTTTCAAGGCTAACATTTCACTGTATAAATATAGCTTAGTTTGTTTATTCACCTGCTGATGAAATTAGGGTTGTTTCTACTTTTGGCTATTATGAATTAAGCTTCTATGAACATTTGTCTACACATCTCTCTGTGGACATGTTTTCATTTCTCTTTGGTAAATATCAGGAGTAGAATTGCTGGATGTATTTCCTAAAGTGTATCATTAACTTTTCCATAGTATTTCACAATGTGAGTTTCCCACCACCAATGTACACGAGGTCCATTGCTCTACATTCTTACCAGCACTGGCTTTGGACTTGATATGTCCTTTTAATTTTAAACATTTTAACGGGATGTATCAATGAAAAGAGTCAAACTCTGTAAAATATTTAAAGAGATTTATTCTGAGCCAAATATAAGTGACCATGGCCCCTGACACAGCCCTCAGGAGATCCTGAGAACATGTGCCCAAGGTGGTCAGGGTACAGCTTGGTTTTATATATTTTAGGGAGGCATGAGACATCAATCAAATACATTTCAGAAATACATTAGTTCGGTTCAGAAAGGCAGAACAACTCAAAGCAGGGGGCAGCTTCCAGGCTATAGGTAAATTTAAACATTTTCTGGTTGACAATTGGTTGAGTTTGTCTAAAGACTTGGCATCAATAGAAGAGAAATGTTCAGGTTAAGATAAAAGATTGTGGAGACCAAGGTTCCTTTGAAGTCTCATAGTGGCTGCCCTTAGAGGCAATAGATGACAAATGTTTCCTATTCAGGTCTTTAACAGGTGCTAGACATTTAGTTAATATCTTCAGGATTGGGAGGGCCTGGAAGAAAAAGATCTAGCTATGTTGATAGAGATTCTTTACAGATGCAGATTTCCCCCTACAAAGAACGGCTTTGCAGGGCCATTTCAAGGCAAGGCAGAAAAACATGGTTTGGGATTAAATATTTTGATTTTTTTTCCTTGTCTTATAACGTTATGCCAGAGTCAGATTGGAAAGTAAGTCACTATGTACAGGGTCAAATAAAATCCATTTGATGACAATTATGGCTTGTGGGATATGACTCTCCAGAACCCTTAAATAGGAATTTGGGCAAGATAAAAACATCAGAGCTTAGTCTTCAGATGTAATTTGTACTGGTTTCTCTTGTACTTTTAATTTGTATTTTCCTGAAGATAATATTGAGTGTCTTCTCATGTGCTAATTCGTCATTCACATAGCATCTTGTATGGAATATCTGTTCAAATCTTTTTCTTTTTTTTTTTTTGTTTTGAGATGGAGTCTTGTACTGTCACCCAGGCTAGAGTGCAGTGGCACAATTTTGGCTCACTGCAGTCTCCGCCTCCCAGGTTCAAGCGATTCACCTGCCTCAGCCTCCTGAGTACCTGAGATTACAGGCACCTGCCAACACGCCCAGCTAATTTTTGTATTTTTAGTAGAAATGGGGTTTCACCATCTTGGCCAGGCTGGACTCGAACTCCTGACCTCGTGATCCACCCGCCTCAGCCTCCTAAAGTGCTGGGATTACAGGTGTGAGCCACTGCACCTGGCCTCTTTTGCTGATTTTTATTGGATTGTTTGCTATTATTAAATTCCACAAGTTCTTAAATATTCTAGATACAAGTACCTTTGTCATGCCTATTACAAATACATCCATATGACCAGCACCATGAAAAGACTATCGTTTCCCCAATTACCTTGGCATCTTTGTAAAAACTCAATTATCTTCATATGTGTGGGTCTATTTCTGGGCTCTCTCATCTGTTTCTTTGATCTGCATATGTAGTTATACATCAACACCAGATATCTTAATCCCTATAGTTTTATAGTAAGTCTTATAATTAGGTAGTATAAATCATTCAACTTTGCCCTTCCATTTCAAAATTGTTTCTCTCAGCAGCATCTTGTAGTTTTCATTGTTTGAGTGTTGCATAAACCTTTATCTTGTTTAATTTGGCCCAGAGTACTTCATGGATTTTAATGCTACTGTAAATGGTACTGTTTATTGTAATTTCAATTACGACAGCTCCTTGGGAGCTCATTAAATGTTTTAATATGACTTTGTCTCATTTTTTAGTCATTAGCAAAAGTGCTGGGCAAAGGGCATATGCTATCCAGAAGTTCTCTTGAAACCACGTGGAGAAATTCAAGAAAAGTAGGTGCCAATGGAAATGCTACCTAATAAATGGCTTCCTCTAAGAGGGAGCCCTCAAAGAGATCTTAACTAAAATCAGAGAAGGCCCTACCTGGTAACGTAGTCAAGTTAAGAGACCCAAAGTCAGTTAGTCTAGCTCTTTGGAAGAGGAATTAAGGATCTTGGAATAGTGGTTGCCAAAGCTGGAGAGTGAGGAAAGAAAGAAAGAAGAAAAAAAGAAAAAAAGAAAGAAGTCTGACCCTTAAGCTTCTCAGAACCCCCTGTGTGATTTCTTGACTCTCCAGAGATTCTGATACTCAATCCTCAGGCATTTATCCTCCCTCCTTATTCTGCTCTGATGACCACTGTGATCTAGAGCCAACTTATTGATGGAAGAATAGTGTATTTCTCAGCGTATGAGGGTGGAAAACAGTTCTGAATGACATGAGCTCATTTGGAAGATGAGTACTTAGTATGGAGCCTTGAAGAAAAGTCAGTCTGCACCCGTAATTCCTGCCCCAAAGCTATCATTCTACAATTTGCAGCTGGTTCCGGTGGGCAACTTCATTTCCTCATTTAAATGGAAATACTCCAGAGGTGGTGCTCTAAGTAAGTCATTATGAAATAGTTAACTCATGAAACAACAAGCAAGTTTTGAGAAAGCCATCAACTTAGAAACAGCTGACAGTGCTCTGTGAATATAGTTTGGGGACTTTTGAGAGGAGGGGAAGTAAGAAGAGGGAGATGAAGGTAAACTCTAGAGTATTCCTGCATCCCTGATAAGGTTGAGAATATTCCCAATAGGGAACAAAGCACAGAAAGATCAGTTGGAGAACTGAAAACACACTGCCTCCTTCCCATGCATGGTGGCATTGACGCCAGCCTTGGATGACCCAGAACTTATG
This sequence comes from Rhinopithecus bieti, assembly GCF_001698545.2. Lineage (NCBI taxonomy): Eukaryota > Metazoa > Chordata > Mammalia > Primates > Cercopithecidae > Rhinopithecus > Rhinopithecus bieti. Next base: position 1,581,153 of record NW_016803215.1, read on the forward strand.
TAGTTGGCTAAGAGCTACCACCTGTTAGCTGGACTTGTGAGGCTGGACCTGCCTACCAATTAATGAGATTGAGGAATATTCATGAAGATTGTCTGAAGATTCCTCCATATTAGCCTAATGAGAAAAAAAAGAAACTTTTTTATTTGAGGAATGAGAACCCCCTTTAATAATCAGGACCTGATAGGCATTAAAACAAGATAGGTGGCTACCTTGTTAGTGGCTACCTTGATAGTGGCTCATGCCTGTAATCCCAGCACTTTGGAAGGCCCAGGTGGAAAGATTACTAGAGGCCAGGAGTTTGAGACCAACATGAGCAACATAGCAAGATCCTGTCTCTACAAAAAGTTTTTTTTGTTTTTTGTTTTTTGTTTTGTTTTGTTTTGTTTTGTTTTGTTTTGAGGTAACAGTAACATCTTACTCCCCACCTTAAGCTAAGTTCAAAACCACCTGCTGTATGGACTGTAGACTAAGTTTTGCTACCAATTAGCTATAAATTACCCTAACAATGCTATATGGTGGACACCATAGCTCATACCTTATAGTCAAACAATGTATAGCCTATCACTTATCAATATTGTTTCTTAAACCAATGAGAATTCCTCACAACTTTTGTAATCACCTTGTCCCCTGATTTGTCCTTTAAAAAAAAAAAAAATTAAGCCTCTTCATTTTAGAAGTGTTTAATGTTTTCTAGGTGAATAGATTATCCTTATCAGTTATCCTATTGTTGCTAATTTTTAATACCATGAAGTTGGAAATATCAATATGTTCTCTATTATTATACCTCAGTGGATGTTTGAAATTTTCATAGATGCCCTTTAGGACATTGAGGAAGTTGTTTCTATTTCTAGATTTCTGGAAGATTTATCATGAATGAATGTTCAATTTTGTCAAATGCTTTTGCATGTCAATTGAAATAATCATCATTTTGTCCTTATTCTATTCATATGTATTACATTGATTGATTTTTGATTGTTAAATTTGCATTTGCAAGATTTTAAAAAATTAAGCCTCTCTTTTGTTTTCTGGAGCACTTCCCAGTATTTTCAGGGTTGCAGTCCCCAACCTTGGCCCAAATAAACTCTCTGTATTAATTTTGCTTTAGTTTCCTTCTTCAGATGGACACTAACAAACTTCTCCCCGTCCTTCTAAGCTCATCTCAAATAGCACTTCCTTTGTGAAATCCATTCTCAGCTGTCTGCATTCATAGCTACTCCTCCTCCCTGCTGACACAGAACTTTATTTGTAACTCAAATTTTGTATTTTCCAGGATAAATCATAACTATTTAGTTTACGTGTCTTTCTTTCTCCCGCTCTCTGGAGGCAATTTGCTACAATAATCGATTTTCATTTCTACTTTGAGCTTTCCCTCTGAGCTTCATTCTCCTAAAATCCACCTGCCTTTTCTGCCACTGCTATTTGAATCCATCAAAGGGACCTCAAACTCAAAGTATCCAAGGCTGAATTTGAAACACCTCTCCCTTTCCCAGTGTTGGTTCTGTCTTGGTGAATAGCTTCTGTTTCTCTAGTCGGGAAAGCCAGAAATGTACAGTCATCCTCGGCACCCATGCCCCACCATTCTCCATGCCCACATCACTCAATAATTTTACTTCCTAAATACAGAATGTCACAGGGCGCTGTGGCTCACTCCTGTAATCCCAGCACTTTGGGAGGCCGAGGCGGGTAGATCACAAGTTCAGGAGATCGAGACCATCATGGCTAACACAGTGAAACCCCGTCTCTATTAAAAAAACTACAAAAAAATTAGCCGGGCGTGGTGGTGCATGCCTGTAGTCCCAGCTACTCCAGCTACTCGGGAAGCTGAGGCAGGAGAATGGCATGAACCCTGAACCTGGGAAGTGGAGCTTGCAGTGAGCCCAGATCACGCCACCGCACTCCAGTCTGGGCGACAGAGTGAGACTCCGTCTCAAAAAAAAAAAAAAAAAAAAAAAAAAGAAAAGAAAAAAACTGTACTTCCTAAATACAAGATGTCTAGAATCTCTCCATGCCCATCTATTCTCCCTTTCATCACCCTATCCCATGCTTGCAACTTCCTCTCTCCTGTACTCTTGCAATGTCCTCTCACTGATCTCCCCACATGTATTCCAGCCTACCTCCAATGCATTCCCCCACTGCAGCCAGCATTATCTCTGGAAAATGCAAATCTGATCTGTTGCTGCTCCATCTATAACCCTTCAGTGTCTTCCTTTACTCTTGGGATAAGGACCCAAGGCTCCAACATCCCTTATAAATCCCTGCATGGTCACCAGCTGCCCACCCGACCTGCCTCTTTTCCTCTCTATACTCTGTAATTGTCCCTTTTCTTTTTCTTCCTTCTTTCTTTAACTTATTTTGAAATAACTTTAGACATACAAAACAGTTGCAAAAATAGCACAAAGATTTCTCATATACCCTTTGTCCAGCTTCCCTAAACGTGAACATCTTAAGTAACCATAATACCATGACCAAAACCAGGAAATTTATAGTAATATGCAATACTGTTAACTAATCTACAGGCTTATTTGCATTTCTCCAGTTGGCTCAGGATCCAGTCTATGACTTCTCATTGCATGTGGGTGTCATGTCTCTTTAAAGTATTCTCCAACCTGAAGCAGTTCCTGTCTCCTTGACCATCGCCATTTATCTAGTTGGTCTGATTTGGGTTGGTCTGATGTTTTTTCACATTTAAGTTCAGGCTACACAATCTAGGGCAAGAATATCACCAAAGTAATGTTGTGTTCTTCTCATGCATCATATCAGGAGGCACAGGATATTAATGTGTCTCATTACTGGTGATGTTAAATTAACTTTGAGCCCTTGGTTAGGATGGTGTCTGCAAATTTCTCCACCGTACTCTCCACCGTACCAGTAACTCTTTTGTGTGTGTGTTGGGGTTGGGGAGTGAGACAGATATTTTGAATCTATGTCATTATTCTGTTTCTCATTATACTTTTGCCTACTAATTTTAGCATCAACTGATGATTTTTGCATGAAATAAGTATTACTGGTGCTTGCCAAATGGTGATTTTCTATTTTCATCATTTCTCCTACATTTATTCACTAGAATTCTACTGTAATGAATAGCCTTCCTTCTCCATTAATTCATTTATTCAAGTGTCTAATATCACTGTGGACTCATGGATATTTATTTTAGTCTGTGATTTGTAATCTATTCCTATCATTATATATTTTGTTCCTCAATCCATCCCAAATTTTGGACTTGTCCCTTTTTATTGTCCTGAAAGCAATTCGCCACATGGCCTTTGAACATGCTGTTCTTGTAGCCTGAAATAATTTAACTTCCCCCATCACTCTTGTTCTATCCCCAACTTCTTTGTGCGGTGAATCCCTTCACGGTTTTGAGATTTCAGCTCCAGTGCCGAATTTTCAGGAATTCCTTCCCTGAGCCTCCCAGAAGGGTTTAGGGCCTATATTATAAGCTTTCACAGCATTATTTACTTTTTCTTCATACCACTTAAGATATTTTGAAATTAAACACTTCACTTTTAAGGGAAGGGATTACATCTGTTTTAGATTTGCACATTAATAAGAATCCAATGCATTTTTCAAATTGAATTAATGAATAGATAACACTTAAAAGTGGATGGACTGAGATCTTTGCAGAATCATGCTATACTGACAATTCATTTTTTCTCCAAGAGAAAGTTTTCCCCCATGCATCTCTTAAATTCAGATAATATATGGTTGACAGGCAGTTGAACATGGTGAAAACTCATTTTTAAAAATTCATTGATGTCTCATTCAATGACCTGGACTGGTCTAATGATTATTTCCTGGATGGTCTCAATTCCATGAAGGTTGTTTTAATTTGCCTTTGTTTCTTGCAAAGGAGAAAAAATTTGCACTCATATCTCATGAATGATTTCTTATAACTCCACGGTGTTTTATACAAAATGATTTAAACATTTGATACTGAACTATGTGGGAAAATGTGTAACTCCTTGCAAAGAGCTCTATAAACACCCTTGTTCTCCGATCTCTGATTGTCCGCAATGTTTTCTTCATTCAGAACCTGGCAGGTGAAATATTTAGAAGTTAGATGTTGAAGCTTATCCTAAACCACTAGGATCAATTCCACACTCCATTAGAATAAGATTCTCACTGAGCAAATTTCATTTTCAATTTGGAAACTTTGAGAGCCAAGATTTTCTGATATTTGAAGACAAGAAGGAGGGACCACAAGGACAGCAGACCTTCATTGAGGCAGTTTGAAAATCATGCCCCTGGGTAGCATTCTGATTTATGCTCTCAAACTAGTCACTAGGATTCTCAGGTGGATGTGAACATTTCAAAGAAAAATTCTCCTCCCGGGTGAGAGCGGCCGAGCATGTCTGCAACCCAGGACAAAGGCCATGCGTGATCTGCAGGTTTTCAATCATCTGAGTGTGCCAGAGTTAAGAAAGAAGTATAAGGAATTGATGACTTGGAAAAAGATGGTTTTCTCTGGGAAAAGTCCTGACATAAGCACAATTTCTCAACCTCCTCTCTCTCAACTGTATTTGGAATGTGACCTCTCCATAAACAACCACATGTGTTACAAATTATGAAGGGTCTGAGATTTTACCCTTCTTGCAAGCTAACAAGGTAGCCTGCCACAGTTTCATGTAGCTGGCAGGAGACACAAAACTCCTGGGTCAGAGTCAAAGAACAGTTTATTACTCACAGTAATGGCAGTAGTGAGAGTATCAGAACTTTTGCACCACAAGCATCAATTCCTACAGGGCAGTGACAGCCACACACACAGTGGATTGCATTACAGGAGAGTTACCATGGCTTAACAAGGGACCCAAATATTTTATAATGGGCACTGAGTATGCCTGCTTTGCTCTGGAGACAGACACTATCTTTATTACACTGGACAGTTAGTATGCCTGCCTTTGCTTCAGAGACAGGTACTATGTACACTTTCTAAAGTGGTGGACATACCTGCTCTTTGCTCTGGAAGACACACTATCTCTATCCTACAAGGCTACCTGCTATATAAACATCTTGGAAAAGATAGTTTGGCACAAAAGACAGTTGGTGTACTGATCACAGGATGTGCAGAAACATATGAGAACCATGGGGAATTTCATTCCCAAAGCATACTTTTCCCTTTCTCCTCTTACTGAAGTCACACTGCATGTGTACACTTGATTGTTCCTATATTATTTCTGATATCCCCTACATACACACCCACACAGACACATGCCCCAAAACTCACTTGGTTGCTGCTCCAAAATCCTTAGGACATTTATCTGTTGTGTCATCGGGCAATCTGCACTTAGATATATCCTTAGACAAACTAATTGGTACAAATAACCAGGAATAAAGTCATTTTGTGGCCGTGGGTAGATGAGAGGAGCCTCTATGACTTTTGGTTTCTCATATCTATAGGGAATAGTGACAGTGTGTGACCACATGCCTGGAGCACAGCAAATACTCAACAGATATTAGCTATTGTATCAGTCAAAAGATACTAGGCTTTCACTACAGTAACAAATTATCAAACCATCAAAGTGTATTGTTTCTTTACCTAGCTACTTGCTCGTTACTCTTCATTGTCTCCCCTCCAGGGCCTAAGATGACAGGGAGAATGGCTGGCCCCTGTGATAGGGGAAAGAAACTCTCTCTGAAGAAACTAGCACAAGTTATTAAATGCTCTGGCTCAGAAGTCACATACATTGCTTCTGTTCCCAGCCCACTGGCCAGATCCAATGACAGGGCTCACAAGGGAGCCAAGAAGTACCATGCCACCAGGTGCCCAGAGAGACAGAAAATGTGGGGAACAGCATGAAGACAGCCATAGCTCTTGTGATTATCATTAAAAATTATAATAGAGGCTCACACCTGTATCCCAGCATTTTGGGAGGCTGATGCAAGAGGATTGCTTGAGCTCAGGAGTTTAAGACCAGCCGGGGCAAAATGGTGAAACTCCATCTCTACAAAAAATACAAAAATTTGCTGGGTGTGGTTGCACGTGCCCTGTAGTTCAAGATACTCGGGAGGCTAAGGGGGCAGGCTGGCTTGAGCTCCACAGGTCAAACCTGCAGTGAGCCATGATCATGTCATTGCACTCCAGCCTGGGTGACGGAGTGAGTCTCTCGAGTCTCTCTCTCCTCTTCAACAAGAAAAAAAAAAAAAAAAAAAAAAATATATATATATATATACTATAACATATAGTACAGCGGTATATAGGCGTACGGGTTGGTGGTGTGTATGTATAGTATGGTACTCATAATACATGTCCCTGTGACATATAAGAGGACACCACAAATGCCTCCTTTGCCAACTTTCTATCTTCTTTTTCTTTGGTAACAGAACCCCAATTTTGCTCATGTCTCCCCCTCCACCCCCTCACCACTCCCCCCAGCTCCCCACCACCACCAGCCCCGCATGGGCCTCAATACAACACAATCAACGTCCTCAACTCCAGGGTGGGGCTGACTGGCCAAGAGGTACTGCCCCCTCCCTTTCTAGTGATTCATTTAGGGAGCGACACATGTAACTAAAGCTAATGGCACACACACACACACACACACATACACACACACACAAGCTCTAAGTTCCTGAGGGCTTAGGGGGAAGCTGTTTTTCTGTCTGCCTTAAACAAAACTTCCAGACTGGGCACAGTGGCTCACACTTGTAATCCCAACACTTTGGGAGGCTGAGGCAGGCAGATCACTTCAAGACCAGCCTGGCCAACATGGTGAAACCACCACGTCTACTAAAAATACAAAAAAAAAAAAAAAAAAAAAAAAGAAAGAAATAGCTGGGCGTGGTGACAGGAGCCCATAATCCTAACTACTTGGGAGGTCAAGGCAGAATTGCTTGAACCTGGGAGGCGGAGGTTGCAGTGAGCTGAGATTGCACTGCTGCACTCCAGGCTGGGCAACAGAGTGAGACTATGTTTAAAAAAGAAAAAAGAGACTTCCAGAGGTGACTTTTTCTTCTTCTTGTGGACATTCTCAAGCACAGACAGGAGGCCTAGGACCAGCTGCCACCAGCCTGGGGTGAAGTTCACAAAAGAACCCACAGGTAAACAGACCAAGCATCACGGGACTAAGACTATCCTAATAGGTCCTGTACTTCCCATTAGCTCTACGAAACCTAACTGATCCTACTGTCTTGCTGTTAACTTTGGGAAGAAGAGCAGACTGGAGTGGAGGAGGGGCTGAGTTGGGGACAACAAGTACCAGGGAGTGGCAAGAACACAGCAGTAGCAATGATCAGAAAGTGCACATGATGTCTAAGATTCACTGCCAAACCTGCCCACCACCCTGGAAAACTGAGCCTGCAGCCCTGGCAACACAGGCATTTTGCTGGCTGGCTCAGCAGCTGTAGTCTTAATCTCTTAGGAAAGATCGATTACACTGTCTGGAGGAAAGCACTATTCTTAAGACCTATGATTACCCCCAGATTTTGATCTTCGGCACAGATTTCCTGCTGATTCTCTTTGAGCCCTCTTGAAGGATGTGCCTGTAGGGTTTAAGTGCAACTTTTAGGTCAAGGTCATAAGATATTCCTGTAACTTGTCTGCAAATCTGGTTGTATCAACTGAGCTATTGCAGATAGACTCCATCCAAGCATGACGTGCCAGCCCTGTTGATTTTTAAAGGATTCCCTTGGATGGATTCTGCTGAGCTTTATGTCACGTCTAAGCAAGTCCTTTGGCTTTAATTTTCTGGAGTTAGTTTTCTTTAAGCCTTTTCTTATGTCATCCACTCCAAAGCATATCAGGTTAGAGTCAGAAGGCATGTCTTGGATCAGTATCTGCAGCAGGAAAAAACTCAGCCAACCTCTGACTGTTTGCTGGCCTTTTATTTCCTGTGTTATTCTAGTTTCTACTGAAAGGGAGAATGACTTTTTTTTTTTTATCCTGCCACATTAAATAAAATCCTGGTTTATAGTTAGGCAAGTTTTATAAGGAAGATAAAAGGGCTGTTTTTAATAAAGAGGGGTGAACTGATAAGAGAAGTCTTCTCTCTGCGGTAGCTGAGGGACACAAGAAAAGCAGGGGCATCCTCAGCTCTGTGAAGGATTATTAGCCTTGGTGTGATCAAAAAGCAGTGGTTTGCTGTCTCACCCAGGAACAGAGAAGGAAACGGGCTTCACTTGTTGCATCTGGCTTTCACTTACATGGGTCTTTAAAGAATGTCAGGAAACTTTCAAAACAGCGTGGATTGTTGTCGGGTAGTAGTATGTTCACCACTGTTTGTAGTGAGCGCCAAGGAGGGGGAGTGTGCTATTTGAGGGGTCACTAGAAAGGGATAAAGCTGGCTCTCATCTGTCCTGTGAAAACAGGGATAAACCCACTGGACCAATGCTGCAGCAGGTAGGGGTGGTACCTTCAAGGTCACTCAGGTGGCTGAGTGCTGGCATAAAAATGAAAATCTGCTATGTGAAGCAAATAATGAATAGAACAAGACCCTTGACATGCTGGGAGAACCTCTTCCTGGAGTTTTCTTTCTTTCTTTCTTTCTTTCTTTTTTTTTTTTTGAGGCAGAGTCTCACTCTGTCACCCAGGCTAGAATGCAGCGGCATGATCTCGGCTCACTGCAACCTCCGCCTTGCGGGTTCAAGCGATTCTTCTGCCTCAGCCTCCTGTGTAGCTGGGACTACACGCGCACGCCACCACACCCAGCTAATTTTTGTATTTATTGGCCAGGCTGGCCTTGAGCTCCTGACCTCAGTTGATCTGCCTGCCTGGGCCTCCCAAAGTGCTCGGATTACAGGTGTGAGCCACCGTGCCCAGCCAGGAGTTTTCTTTCTACCTTTCCACCTTTCTTCACCAGCTCACTTCTGCTCAGCTGTCACAACAGAGCTCCTTGCAGGTGTCCCCAGACATGTCTCTGTTTGAACTCTTGGCACAAGATCGTGAAGGTCACATTTGAGGAGCACTCCCAAGGCATTCTGCTGATGGTGGGTGGCAGAATATTAGTTAAGAAACTCTGGGGATTTTGGACACTACTTAGAAAACAAACCCAGGGACCGGGCACAGTGGGTCATGCCTGTAATCCCAGCACTTTGGGAAGCTGAGGCAGGCGGTTCACCTGAGCTCAGGAGTTCTAGACCAGCCTGACCAACATGGTGAAACCCCATCTCTACTGAAAATACATACGCTAGCTGGACATTAGCTGTAATCCCAGCTACTAGGGAGGCTGAGGCAGGAGAATCGCTTGAACCCAGGAGGCGGAGGTTTGCAGTGAGCCAAGATCACACCATTGCAATCCAGCCTGACTCCATCTCGAAAGAAAGAAAGAAAGAAAGAAAGAAAGAAAGAAAGAAAGAAAGAAAGAAAGAAAGAAAGAAAGAGAAAGAAAGAGAAAGAAAGAGAAAGAAAGAGAAAGAAAGAGAAAGAAAGAGAGAAAGAAAGAGAGAGAGAAAGAAAGAAAGGAAGAAAGAAAGAAGGAAAGAATGAAAGAAGGAAGGAAGGAAAGAAAGAAGAAAGAGAGAGAGAGAAAGAAAGAAAGAAAGAAGGAAAGAAAGAAAGGAAGAAAGAAGGAAGGAAGGAAGGAAAGAAGGAAGGAAGGAAGGAAAGAAACCAAGGGCAAAGGGTGAATAATTCCTTCCTAATCAGAACACTGGAAGTTGGCTGTTGAGGAACTGACAGTCTATTGGGAAGGGCAATATATGAGTATAATGCGTACTTCCTGAGACTTCATCTGGTGGTGATGATGTCTATTTCCTTTGTTATCTCAAATCCAAAGATGCTGGTCTATGACTTTCTGTTTAGCATCTTGTACAGGCCTAAAGATCTCAGTAAGAGTTTGCTGCAACAAACAAGTGAAATGCATGTGACGATGCATGAAAGTCCTGTCCCAGCATCCACACACTGCTGACAACACTGAAAAAGCTTCAAGTGACTTTCATTCAAATAGGTGACTCCATGATGGAACAGTGGCTGGAATTTTAATTTACAATAACTAAGAAAAGTCAGTATTTATTAACCACTGGCTATGTTTAAGATATTATCGGAAGTTCTTCACAACTGTCCTTAGAACATGGTACTATTATAATCCCCAGTTTATAGCTGATCAATAGATATTATAGATTAAATAACTGGCCCAAAGTGACACAGCTTTGAACCCAAGCTGGCTGGTTCTGCAACCCTCGGAGGATGGAGAAGCAGATAAACTATGGTGCTAAATTAGAAAAGAAACGACAGCCAACAGGAGGCTGGAAGGAGCGAATGGCAGGTGAGGCAGAGAGTAGGCAAAAGCCAAGTGGGCTGGGCATGATGGCTCAAGCCTGTAATCCCAGCACTTTGGGAGACTAAGGTGGAAGAATTGCTTGAAGCCAGGAATTCAAGACCAGCCTGGGAAATATAGTGAGACCTTGTCACTACAAAAATTAAAGAAATTAGCTGAGCATGGTGGTGTATGCCTGCGGTCCCAGCTACTTGGGAGGCTGAGGTGGGAGGACTGCTTAACCCCAGGAGTTGGAGGCTGCAGTGAGCTATGATTGCATCACTGCACTCCAGCCTGGGTGACAGAGCAAGACCCTATCTATAAAAGAAAAGCAAAGTACTGGTGCAGGGAGATGTCACATCCTGATGACTCCTACATATTGTTGGGTTCAGCTGACAAATCCTTTTTCATGGACTTTTGGTCATTTCTTACCATGGGGGACTAAAAGAGCCTTCTGTGACTTGTGGTACACTTTTTACAACCCCTTTGGCCAAAGATGGCATCGTTCCCTAATGCAGCTGACTGTGATCCACATTCAGTCATTTCCCTCAGAGGATGAAGATTTGCTATTAATTTTAATAGCCAAAAGATAGTTGGTAGTGCCTGATGAGGCAGCAGTATAAGGAAATAACTACATGACTTCTAGCTATGACAGCTGCTTTGAAAAGGAGGAGCAACTCCTGCTAAATTAGTTCTGCCCCACCTATATTGTTAATTTTAATTAAAACCTTTGTTTATGTATTCCTCTTAATACCCAAACTGCTGTGAATTTTTAAGATATTAAAGAAGGGTTTATTAATTATAAAATTAGAAATCAGGCCGGGCACAGTGGCTCACGCCTGTAATCCCAGCACTTTGGGAAGCCAAGGCGGGTGGATCACCTGAGGTCAGGAGTTTAAGACCAGCCTGGCCAACATGGTGAAATCCCATCCCTACTAAAAATACAAAAATTAGCTGGGCAAGATGGCAGGCACCTGTAATTCCAGTTACTTGGGAGGCTGAGGCAGGAGAATCACTTGAACCCGGGAGGCAGAGTTTGCAGCGAGCCAAGATCATGCCATTGCACTCCAGCCTGGGCAACAAAAGCAAAACTCTGTCTCAAAAAAAGAACAAAAAAAGAAATACAGCTGTTTAGTCCATTCTGTGTTAGTTTAACAGAATACTTTAGACTGGCTAATTTATAAAGAAAAGAGGTTTACTTGGCCCATGATTTTGATGGCTGTAAAGTCTAAGATTATGCAGCTGCATCTGGTGAGGGTTTCGGGCTGCTTCCACACCTGGCAGAAAGTAGAAGGGGAGTGGATGTGTGCAAAAAGATGACATGGTAAGAGAAGAAGCAAGAGAGAGAAACCAAGGAAGCTGGACTCTTTCTTAACAACCCACTCTCTTGGGAATGAATGCATTCCAGTGAGAGTGAGAACTCAAACCCATGGGAGTGTATTATTCATGAGGGATCTGCCCCCATCACCCAGACATCTCCCACTAGGCTCTACCTCTCAACACCGCCACGTTGGAAATCAAATTTCAGAAGGAGTTTTGGTGTGGACAAACTATATTTAAAGTGTAGTAATAGTTAAAAAGTCTTCTCTGTATTTAGAAAAAAAAATTCAACTGACACCCATCTAGTTTAGTTTCAATGGCTGAAGCATGGCTAGTATTATAAATAATATCAAAGAATAAGAATATTTCAGCCTCCGAAATTTTTCAAAACCACTGTTTTTTGTTTTGTTTTGTTTTCGTTTTTTTTTTTT